>NC_139963.1:40438670-40676170 GCF_963993115.1 Abramis brama | reverse complement strand
CATGATGAGGAGGAGAGAGTGAGCCAATAAGCAGTAGGGGGCGTGTCCACTCATGATGAGGAGGAGAGAGTGAGCCAATAAGCAGTAGGGGGCGTGTCCACTCATGATGAGGAGGAGAGTGAGTGAGCCAATTAGCAGTAGGGGGCGTGTCCACTCATGATGAGGAGGAGGGTGAGTGAGCCAATCAGAAGTAGGGGGTGTGTCCATTCATGATGAGGAGGAGAGAGAGTGAGCCAATCAGCAGTAGGGGGCGTATCCACTCATGATGAGGAAGAGAGTTAGCCAATCAGCAGTAGGGGGCGTATCCACTCATGATGAGGAGGGGAGTGAGTGAGCCAATCAGCAGTAGGGGGCGTGTCCACTCATGATGAGGAGGAGAGTGAGTGAGCCAATCAGCAGTAGGGGGCGTGTCCACTCATGATGAGGAGGAGGGTGAGTGAGCCAATCAGAAGTAGGGGGTGTGTCCATTCATGATGAGGAGGAGAGAGAGTGAGCCAGTCAGCAGTAGGGGGCGTGTCCACTCATGATGAGGAGGGGAGTGAGTGAGCCAATCAGCAGTAGGGGGCGTGTCCACTCATGATGAGGAGGAGAGTGAGTGAGCCAATCAGCAGTAGGGGGCGTGTCCACTCATGATGAGGAGGAGGGTGAGTGAGCCAATCAGCAGTAGGGGGCGTGTCCACTCATGATGAGGAGGAGAGAAAGTGAGCAAGACAGAGATTTGAAGAAAGACTGTAGAAAGAGATGGCTGAGAGACATTACAAAAGAGAAAAGGTCAGATGAATATAAGTGGTAAAAGAAGGGTTATGATAAGGCAAGAGCTTTAGGACCCGCCTTAATATTAGAAAAGCTTTCCAGCGCTGAAGAGACTTGAGCGGGAAGGCCTGAAACAGACGCAGAGGTTGTGTTGTTTCTGCTCCATATGCGAGTAAAATTGGTTTTGCTGTTTCACAGAACCAAGATATGCTGTTGTTGTAATGTTAGCTTTAGTAACAGGACAGTTTTGAGTTTTATTGTTTGCCTGGAGCTGCTGGCGACTAACAACCAACTCTTGCTTGTACTCTTGTGCGTTTTGGGGACGGAGCAATGAAGGGAGGGGAGTGTTTTATTTGGGTTGATTTCAAATATCAACAGTGTTTCTCAGAAATTGCTTACTGCACCTTTAATGTGCCAAACAACCTCTGTAGTCCCATTTAGCCACTTGTTAGTAAACGCCCTTTTCAAGACAAAAAAAAAGCTTTTAATGATGTATTTTATGTTGTAGAATAAAACATCAAATTGAGCTTATGTTAACCACAGACATTATTTCAGGCATTTAACCAAAAACCCATTGACTTTTAGGATGATGGAACTGGAAGTGCTAAAATGCTAACTCATGTCTGGGTTTTGGCCGACAAAATTATGTCATCCCTGCAGCACTCTATTCATTACATTACTCCACTGATATTGTCCACTGAACGAGTTAACGAGACCGAGTGAGACGGAAGTTCTGTCCACTGTGGTTTCAAACAGCATTACAAATGGCTGTGTCCCCTCAAATAATGAAAGGATATAGGAGTGATTTCTGACACAGACCAAGCCTATTTCCACTCTCTTCTTATTGCTTTGCAATCTTTATGACCTTCCTTATGTAAAGGAATCAGCTTTTATTTAAATCTAACGTGAAAACCAAAATAGTCTAGCATGCTGGCTAGAAGTCAATGTACATTAATATTTCTTGTCAAGTAAAAATGTATATTAAAGGTGCACTCAGTAGTTTTATGTATGTCAAGCTGACCGATATAGCAGTTGTCTTGGACTTACACTGACACCTAGTGGCGTGGATGCAGCATCACACAAACACAAAAGTTTGAAGCAGGGTTAGTATAGTTAACTAAAAAAAAAAACATTTTTGTAGCTTGAAATAAAGTAAAATATTATCAAGCTGCCAAGGCAACATTTTATTTAGTTTAACTTGACAGGCTAAAACTAAAACTGAAATAAAAAATAATAAATACTATATAGACTTATTTTTTTAAAAAGTTAATAAAATGGGGAAACATTTTTATTTTATTTTGAAGACTTGATTTTTTGAAGTGTAAAACTCTTAATGAGAAACAATTCTGAGTGCACCTTTAACATTTTAAATTCCTTTTCACAAATTAGAAATGTTGACAGCTGGTGCAGTATTTTTTATAAAGAAATTTAATTTGGAATTAATTTGTTAGGTTTTTAAATACTGGCAGTTTCTCAGAAAGAGATTTATTGTTTAATGTTTCAAGCCGCCTTAACTGTGCATTAGACAATTAAAGAGACAAAATATTAAAATAGTACACCATAAAACAATGAAATGTCTGTAAGATAATGAAAAATTGAAGTAGATATCTCAAAGAAAAAAAAAAATAGTGAGGGAGTCTTGATTATGCTGTAATTTAATATTTTATTTAACAAAACCACAAATGAGATTATTTAATTTAAATCTCAGGTTTTTAAACAGTATAACATTTGGACACAGGGTAAATTTTCTCTGATCAAAAAAGTGAGAAATGTGAAAACTATAAAGGGCCTTGATTTGTATACCGTAGCAAAAATGGTGGTACGGCGACTATGATAAACATGTAGGTTTTAGATTGTTAGGCATCAGGTAAAATATAGGGATGTGCTCTAATCTCCAAACTGAGATGAGGAAATAATCAGGGTTATTGCTTTTACAGGGTTAGTTAGCCTACAGTTACAGGGTTGATCATAAATATGACATCTAACTCTTTAGTACTGACAGGAAAAATAGCACAAAGTATTAAGAAGACCCCTAAATGTTACAGGACGTGTACATTTGGCAAAGAGTTGCTAATTGTGCTTTATTGTAATATACTAAATGTGTTGGTCATATGACTGTTGTTGTAATTAGCACTATTGTTATTCGTGTAGTTATTTACTTCACCTATTTTTACTCATTATGTTCTTGTTGACTATTTTTATCGGCAACAATAGCATTGGAATATTTATGTTGCAGCATGATAATTATGTGAAATGTATTATTTATATTGAAGAATGTACAGTAACTCAATCTGCTTATGAAAATCCTGACTGGAATGTAGTTTCTAGTACACTGGACATGACTTTCTTGTAAATCAAGTGTGCAGCTGACTGCTCACATATTCATGAACCATTTTGTGATACTGGACTGTTTTATTTAGAGTGTTATAATATTTCTCCAAAGGACTGCGGTGATGACAGCTGTTGATGGGGAGATGAATGGTGCGTCTTTCCGTTTCTTTTAGTGTGATGACTTTCAGTGAACGTGTTTCTGTGAACAGTGTTCTCTGGTTTTTCAATATAACTCGTCATTTCAAACATTGACGCTGGGCTGTGTGATTTATGGCTCATGCACTCTGAGAAGTATGTGATTCTGGTAAAACAGTTACATTTCTTTCCACTTTTGATAATGAACCGAATGAAAGATCTGTTCAACTCGGTGGTCAAAGGCTCAGAACCCTGTGTCCTCCCTCCCGTTTAACCAGCGGTCAAAGCAATCCTAATCTAATGCCTCCCTACAGTCTTTTGTTCCTGGACGCAGGGAACCGGTGGGCATGTGAGGGGGAGATATTACATGTCTGCATTCTTTGGTTTAATATTATACTGTGACGCCAAGGTAAGGGGAAAAACATTCAAACGATGACTAACAGAGAACAAGAAATACCATTTATAATTGACATAACGGCATAAATGAATTATCATTTTCATGTATTAATTGCATTTTAATTGCCACAGTTTGTGACAAAACTTTAAAAAAAGAGACCTTCCCCAACTTCCTAGGTTGTCTATAAAAGCCTGTACAATGATTTTTATGTGAACGACTGTTACAGTTATGCACGATCCCGGAGAGCCGGAGAACACATGAAAGCATTATACAAAGTTCAAGTGAAGATAATGCCGAAAGAGCCATTCTGTACTGTAATGTCAATGTGTCATGCAAACAAAATGGATTCATTCAAACTATAGTCTCACATAGCCAGATCTATCTCAAATAGCATACTTTATAATCAAACTATTATAACAGTGTAATTGTAATAAGCTCATCTGTCGACATGTTTCCTGTGAATTGCAGAGCTCGTGCAAACATATCCACATCGTTATCAGATGCTATCTGAACTGCCGTTTATTCACCGTTTTATTTTTTGTTGTCTTATTCATCTAACCGTCACTCTCAGCAGCGTGGACCGCATTGGGATGTTCATTAAAAGTATATCGCTGCAAATGTATTTCCAACTTTTTAACTTCTAGCAAAAAAAAGAAAGAAAGAAGGCCTTATCATGTGTTCAGCCTCAACTATGTGTGCACGAGTTCGAGCACGAGCAATAAGTTGCTGGCTGCAGTTCACTTAATGACCACCGGTGTCGCTAATAACAAGGGTTTCTGAATTCTACATATAGCCCCTTTAACTGAAGATAAACATTTTATCATAATAATTGTGTTTCCATTGTAGTAAAGAATGTTAATATAGATCTAAAATGAATCCATGTTTCAGTGATAGGTTAAGCTAAATTTATAAAAGATATTAAGATATGTAAATACTCGCATATGTTAAAAAGAAAACAGCATGTTCATTTAAAAATAATTATAGAATTTAATATTTTCCTCACTAAGTCTCCTAATTAGAATACTGATTTGAATAGAGGTTCATTGTTTTTCTTCTTAAAAAATATAATTTAATATCTGTAGTCCACCGCGATCAGATTCTCACAGAAGAATTTCATATTGGTGTATGAAAAAATGTTTTTTTGAATTTAAGGATTTAACAGTGAAACAAAATGGTCTGTTGGTAGGACACAATCATCAAAAGAGCAGACAGCTGTAGAGAAAAAAACTGAAATGCATTTTTTTTTTTTATTGCAACTTCATGTTTTAATATCATGGAAACCTTTTAAAAATGATTTCTCTCATAAATAGTGTGAAAAGTTACAAAAACAAAAAAAATCTAATATCACATTACACAGTGTGTGGTGTGTATGTGGGGGGGGGGGGGGGGGGTTCTTTTCTTGCATCTTTTCAGTGCAAAAGATTTAGGTCTGTTCTTGTTCTTGTGTGTGTCTGTTGCAGTTCTTCAAATATAATATTTCCATAATCCATTTCTTCCCAGTATTATTGAGTATAAAACACCAGTGCTATTGTCCTTATTAGACAGAACAAAGGCGAAAACATCTATGTGGGCTGAGGCGCAGCATTTGCTGTTGGAAAAAAAAGTTTTTATATATATTATATATATATTTAAATGCATTGTACTCTCCGTAATAAATTCAAGCTGCATGTCAGATTTTAGCTTTATATAAACACACATACTTCACTGCTTACCTATTCCCGAAAGGTCGACGGTCTCAACACAGGCAAGGAAACGGGTGAGGTGAGATTGACACGCTTCGGCAGAGCTCTGGTTCTCTCGCAGACAGCTCTCGAACGCAGAAAACTCACCCGCACAGTCTGTTCGGATCTTCCTTATCACAGGACTGCATTGAGATGCAAGAAAAAGTGGGGGAAAACATCATAAATAAAGCCCTTTGTATTGGAATCCGGGTAAATAAACAGTCTTAAACACATCATTATTGTTTCATCAGTTTTAGGGAAAAGTAAACTCTCATTAGTTATTTAATTTGTCTACAAACAATGGATATTGTGTGTGTGTGTGTGTGTGTGTGTTGCAGTGGATATAATGTATAGCTCAGGGGAAATCATTTTTATTCATTCAGTTTTACTTATGTCATGAACATTTCTACCAGTATCACATCTCAAACAATGCATTATGTTTAATAGTATTAGGTGGTGGAGAAAGTACAAAATGTAAACATATTTTAGATACAATGGCAGACTCCGTTGTCTTCTTAATATTTCATATGTATGTATAATTAAATAACAGGAATTTTTGGAGGAAAAAAAAAGACAAAATACAGTTTAATGGAAAATTAAAATATAAAATATTCTGTTCCCAAGTAATTAGGATTAGCTTGATGATTTAATAAGCTAATCATAATTAGTTTAAATAAGATGTCTCATATTTCATCTTCATATTTGATTTTGTGTGATGGCATAACTGTGGGGTGGTTAAATTAAATTATATATTTTATGAAGGCAGTTTTAATGTGACCTACACAAATCTTTTCATTTAATACAACTCAACCCCTGGGACAGAAGAAACGTGTTTGATGTTGAAGAATCACATTTACATCAATTTGTGATATAAATAAGAATAAGTAGCTTTGCACAGCAAATAAATGGAAATGCATTTGTCTGCAAGCATGACATTTGAACATACTGTGATGAAGTGCACTGTGCCACCTTCAGCTTCAGGTCTAGACACTTCTCTTGCCATGATGCTGGATGAGAAACAACACAGCCCCCATATTCCTCCAGCTCCTTCTGGCAGTATTTGGTTGTGATGGCCATTGCTGCCTCCCTGTCATTATGCAGTTAAATATGTTGTATTAGCCTAAATGCAAATTACAATAAATAATCAACACTGCAGCAGGTGACCGACCAATGCGTTCAACGACAGTCTGTCAAATAAAGTTTTAGAGAATGTTGTTATTATTACAAAAGAAAACATTCTAGTTCATACAGTGCACCGTTCATTTTAGATAATGAAGTTTAAACATAGCTTGGTTTGCTATCAGGCTGATGTCATCGTATTACAGCGCAAGCATGACAAATGTAATATAAAACAAGCATTTAACACACAGCTGTCAATCAGCACTACTTACATGTTGAACACCTTCGATTTTCACTCGGTTTGCTGAAGGTTACTCTCGACGGCACATCACGCAGAGACACGCACACGTGCAAAGGGAACGTCGTCCGCGGCGCGCTCCCGCCGGAGGAATTCGATTGGTCAATGTTTACACTTACCGTGATCTTATTGGTCGTTTCACTTATAGCGTGAAAGAATGGGCGTGGCTTTGCGCTACACACTTCTTTAAAAGAACATTCATTTTTATTTACATTTCATCGCATGATTACTTTACTGTTCATCGTCATGCTTTTCTTTACTGGAGTTACATTTCAGGACAATAATTCGATTTAAATTAATATTTGCATGTGATATACTGAAGTTCCCAAGAAAAACAATAAAAAAAGAAACAACGAACAAAAAAGTCATATTCTCATTCATACAAGAGGAAAGCAGATTATGTGCCATCAGAGGGATCTTCATCACTTGTTGTGATGTCAAAAACCCAGGTTGTTCTATTTTAGTAGCTACAAGTAGCCTAAATTTAAGAAATGTATTTGTTTCAAATATAAAATGGGAGAGGACGCCACCTATCTATTAATATATTTATTTTTATATAATATTTGCATTTAATATCATTAAACGTTACAGTTTGTTTAAAGTCATCTATAAAATGAAATAAAAAATAGATTGGAGCTGGACTATTTTACTTATGTACATGGAACTTCCTTAATAAAATCAATAATCGTGTAATATATGCTTTTTCTCTTACTATCATGTTGTTTTCCATTTTAAATCTCCTGATAACATTTTCTGTCAACTCGAAAAATCTCCACGCAAAGATTATTTACCGGATATTGCGTCACCGGCGTACGTGCTTGCGTACGCGGAAACTGTCGTATGTGTCTGATATTTTTCAGAAATCTGCAGAGTGGCCAGACAACAGGCCGGTGCGAAGCTGACTTTTTACCATCAGCGCCTGCAAGGAGGAGGTGGAGAGTAGGAGGGTCGACGGGGGAAGGCACACTCTAGAATGGATGAAGCTAAAAAAGAGGGAAATATGGCCGCAGACGGCGTTGATGGGCCGGGGGGGACGCGGACGCAGACGCGCGCACCGAGCGATGAGCTGGTGAGATCAGTGTCTCTCCACAGCCGCAGATCACGCGTCCTGCACGGTACGGTGTTCCCGTTCCTCCTCCTCTACCCACTCTGCTTATATACGTGGTTTGGGGTTTACGGGGCATCCGAGTATGCTGAAGCCGGCCTGCTGGCGCTCGCCGCTCTCGGGATCGCGCACGTCCTGACAGTGCTCTCTGGCTACTGGTCCGTGCACGCGCACTGCTGGCTCACTTGCTCAAAGGTGATAAATTACACATAAAACATATATGTGCAATATAAGCATTGCTTTGAAAGACTAACAGATCTGGGTTAACTTTTTTTGGGGGTGGGTTGACTAAGTCAGAAATCCAAACATATGTTTGGAGTATCTCATAATAATGCACATTAAACTGACTGTAATTATGCAATTATATTTCAAACAGGAGTCTGATCCAGCCAAAGCCACATTTGCAAAAGTTATACCAACACCCAACAATGGTTCAGCTGAATTAGTGCCTCTTCTGAGGGATAAGGTGAGAGATTTCTTCCCCTGGTGTTTAGGAGTCACATTTGTTATCCTCAATATAGACCCAAGACAATAAGCGTAACCATTTTAAATAAATGAATTTAGTATATTTTGTAATATTTGATGTAACTTTCAATTAATACAGTTTAAGTTAAAAATAGAACAAATGTTTTAAAAAAAATCCATTGCATAGAAGGCACATTTGTGCCATCTGATGGGAGAAGTAAAGAAAATCATATAATTCCATAACCAGAAGATGCCTGTATAGTCCTAAATAAACACAACGTAATCCCTAGTTGCTTATAAGATAGTTTTCTGACATAAATTCTTACTTTTATTAGGTTTTGCATTTGGATATGACATCATCAATGAATATTTCATCATGGTTGAGCTGATTGTACCCTAAAAACTGCTCCGTATTTTGTACAGAATATTATACAGGTGAAACTCGAAAAATTAGAATATCGTGCAAAAGTTATAATTTGGATGATTATGGCTTACAGCTTATGAAAACCCCAAATTCAAAATCTCAGAAAATTTGAATATTACATGAAATCAATTTAAAAAAAGGATTTTAAATACAGAAATGTCGGCCCTCTGAAAAGTATAATCATGCATATGTATATAGTTATATATACTAAATATATTAGTTTCACCTTTTAATTTGAATTACTGAAATACACAAACTTTTGCAAGATATTCTAATTTTTCGAGTTTCACCTGTACAAATACTTTGTATTTGGAAATAAATTAAATCTTAAATATATATGATTCGATTTTCCAGTATTTAGATTTCAGATATTCAGAAGTTCTTATCTGTAAATCATGAACACCTGGACAAATCATGATAATTCATTGGTCAAAAGGTGTTGAAACCCCAAATGTAGGTTAGATGAAAAAAAAATGTATATGTGAAGTGAAGTGTTTTTTGTGTGCAGGATGAGGATGGAGCGGAAAGCCTGTCCTTTGAGTTCCAGAAGATCCGTTACGTGTACGACAGCAAAGAGAAGAAGCGCTTTCTGCAGGTGGGGTTTCCGATCAACTTTCCCATGAGTCATTTCCAGGACTGGAGAGGCTACCAGGAAGAGGCTCAGCTACGGGCTGCAGAGAAGCTCTACGGCACCAACCGTGCAGAGATGATGGTGCCGGACTTCCTGGAGCTCTTCAAGGAGAGAGCCACAGCACCCTTCTTTGTCTTCCAGGTACGTCTGCGGCGCATGTGGCTTTATTTTACTCGTATGCAGTGCTGGGTAGATTACTCACAAATTGTAGGCAGTTACAGATTGCAAATTACATGGTGAAAATTGTACATGTAACATTGTGTATTACCTTTTAGGTAAAATTACATTTTAGGTAATGTATTCTGACTACTTTTTGATTACTTTTGACCTAATTTTGAAAGACAAAAACCTTACAAAGGCAATAATACATGGTACTACAGAGAATACAGAGATGACTCACTGAGAATTCAAATAATTATTCAATATTTATCAGGAGTTGATTAGATATGCAATGATGAGAAAACACTCTTTAAAAGTGTAAATTCAGTGGTCAAGTGCTGTTGCCTCTCCTTCATGTAATTACAGCCACTTGACTAGTGTCTGGTGGGTGCAGTTTCACAAATCTTGAAGACTTTGAGCATATATATATATATATATATATGTATATATATATATATATATATGTTTATGTATATATATATCTATGTTTATGTATATATCTATGTTTATGTATATATATATATATATATATATATATATATATATATATGTATATATGTATGTATATATGAGATAGGCTTTTTTAGAAAGGAAAATTAAAGAATTAAAAAAGAAGAATTGAAAATGATTAATAAATTATGTATCATTTAGTAACATTGTGTGAATATGTAATCATAAAAATGTAACTGTAGTCTGGTTACTTTAAAATGTAATCTAATCCAATTATAAGTACTTCATTTTTGAAAGCTAATTACATAATCCAGATTTCATATAATCAGTTACATATATTTATGAGGCTTTTACCTGATGTATCAATGGCCTGTACATTATAAATGTATGAATATACTGTAAATGCATCATCTTATGGCAGGGCTTCTCAATCCTGGTTTGGCTTTTTAACACTGAAAATGTGTCAAATATCCATCCTGGGTCCAGGATTGAGAAACACTACCCTGTGGGTATGGAATGACCTGCATGACTTTGTTCCCCTGCAGGTGTTTTGTGTGGGTCTGTGGTGTTTGGATGAGTACTGGTACTACAGTGTCTTTACGCTCTTCATGCTTGTGGCGTTTGAAGCGTCTCTGGTGCAGCAGCAGATGAGGAACATGTCAGAAATCCGCAGAATGGGGAACAAACCGTACATGATTCAGGTAACTGCGACGGCTTCCAGCTCCAGTGTTTGTTCATCTGTTGCGAAATACCCATGTTTGTCTACTAACTCTTATCGAAATGTTCTTTATAAAGCACACATTGCTGGTTCTGCCTTCTGATTGGTCAATGCAGCATTCCATTTGTGATATCATCCACAATACAGTAACATGCACAGCTGCCATATTAATAACAAATTCTGTTATTGTATGCTTGTCAGGGTCTATATATTTTATTGAAAGTATGGTGCTCAAAGAATATGCTTAGTAAAATAATGTTTTATGTAGTAACTATTGTATAAATGCATTGCATAGTAACTATTTTACGAAAGTAATCTCTTGCCTTATTGCTTAATTAATAAACCGAGATTTAGAATAAGAGCAATATGTATAATTTTAGCTTTTTCTACTTGTAACAGGTCTATCGAAACAGAAAATGGAGGCCTGTATCCAGTGATGAACTAGTCCCTGGAGACATTGTCTCAGTTGGTGAGTTTTTTGTATTCCTGATTTGATTGTAAAGCACTTTGGATGTACAGTAGTACATTGTAAAGCGCTATATAAATGCCTCATTCATTCATTAATCTGTCTCCTGGGTCAAAAATGGTCTTTGGTGGTGGCGGACGAACACACACATTCACACACACAGTATAAAGTACTCTACCCATGGTAACTGCGAGGCCAGTACTGACAATACATCCAGAATAAATGCAAAGAAAAAGGTTGTAAAATGAATTATCTTATTTATTCATGAAATAAATGACAATTACTGTCAGGACCGATCATAAAACAAAGAGCTTGAAACTAAATTTTATTTATAAATCTGTAAATGTATTTGTAAAAAGTCACTGAGCGACTGATTTGAAAAGTTAGTGATAAAATGAACAAAAAAGTAATACATTACATAGAAAAATTGTCAGGTCTATTATTTTGAATTTACACTCCAAGACTTAATGCACGGATCACATGACATACAGTATCAGATTGTTTTGTTCTGTCCATTGCTATGGTTATCACTCACTGTCAGTCGGATTCAGTCGCGCATTTAAATACGATCGTCAGTCCAGAAACTTTGCAGTGTGTAGTTGGCAGCATGAAAAATGTATATATACAGAAAGCCAACAAAGATCGCTGCCATTACAATCACTCAAGCTGTCAATTTCAGGTACACAAAGCTGCACTCTTGCGAAAACTCACGTTATAGTCAATGAAGCTGTGTAATGAATCTCTTATTGACATCGTGTTTACACTTTGTTGGTTATAATGAAAGGATTTGCGAGCGTGCAGAACTTGGTCAGATGTGTCTGTAATGGCCTCAACGCTGCAAAAACGCATAGTAAATAGAAAGCATTTTAAAGGGATAGTTCACCCAAAATGAAAATTCTGACATCATTTACTCACCCTCAAGTTGTTCCAAACCTGTACGAGTTTCTTCCTGAAAAACCTGAATGTCCATCAGCTGTCTGGTTACATTCTTCTGCTAAACACAAAAGATATTTTGATGAAGAAACTCACACAGGTTTGAAACAACTTTAGGCTGACTAAGTCAGAATTTTCTTTTTGGGTGAACACTCCCTTTAAAGCAGCCAGCTATCAGCAGGTGTCGTCAAATTAAATATTTAATGATCAAATTTTTGGCTGGATTCATTAAGAAAAAGATTCATTATGTGGCCGCCAAAATATTTTCATTGCTGGAAAAACCCTGTGTCTATAATGGCATTCGGAAGCTCCAAAGATATTTTGTACACTTGAGATATGCTTAAAAATATCTGAGAATCTTTGCATTTTTTTTATACTATTACTCATACTTTAAGCAAGTTTGTATATACTACACTACTACACTACTATTCAAAAGTTTTTGGTTTGTTTGTTTTTTTGAAAGAAATTAATACTTAATACTTATTCAGCAAGGATGCATCAAACTGATCAATGACAATACATTTTTAATGTTTAAACATTTATAATGTTACAAAATGTAAAATAAATGCTGTTTTTTTAAAAACTTTCTCTTCATCTAAGAATCCTGGAAAACATATATCATAATTTCCACTAAAATATTAAGCAGCACAACTGTTTTCAACATCGATAATAATCAGAAATGTTTCTTCATCATATTAGAATGATTTCTGAAGGATCATGTGACACTGAAGACTGGAGGAATGATGCTGAAAATGTAGCTTTGCATCATGAATAAATCACATTTTAATATATACTCAAATAGTAAACAGGTTTTTTTTTTTTTATTGTAATAATATTTCACAATATTTTTGATCAAATAAATGCAGCCTTGATGAGCATAAGAGACTTCTTTCAAAACCATAAATAAATCTTACAGACTTTTCGAACAGTAGTTTATACTGTTAAAAATGATTTGGCTTTTAGTTGTCACATGTTTCTAGTACTGACGTAATCCAAATGCTAATCTAACATTCACTAGCATGTTAACGAACATGGATTTGTCGTGTTGTCACAGGACGGTCTCCTCAGGATAACCTGGTTCCCTGTGACGTGCTGCTACTGCGAGGCCGCTGCATTGTGGATGAGGCCATGCTCACAGGAGAGTCTGTGCCTCAGATGAAGGTGCGTCTCCACAGAATCACCAGCAAAGCTCAGCTGAATCTGCTGTCTGTAACTGGCCATGTTGTGTCTGTAGGAGCCTGTGGAGGATCTGGACCCTGACAGGATCCTGGACCTGCAGGCAGACTCTCGACTTCATATCATCTCAGGTGGCACCAAAGTGGTTCAGCACAGCCCGCCTCTCCGAACCAGTGCTGGACTGAAACGTTAGTACTCACAGCTGTGAACATGTGCTCCAGCTCTAATGCCTAATAAACCTTAGATTTATTAAAGTGTAAAGTCAATGATTTTCAATCTGCTCTGAATTGTGTTGGTAGGATATGTAAATGAACAACGTTTACTCGTTCTTCGTGTTACCTCTGTTTTCTTGTATCTCTGCCCACGGGCAGTCGGTGGCGATGGCGTTTTGCTGAACGGCAGTTTCTTTCAGTTTTTCCCCATTCGATCGGCCTAAAACACTGTGTTCGTGCTCATCCAGTCGCGGCATTCTCTCCGTATTAACGATTATTTTCAGCCTTTAGTCACTGCCTACAACGCACTGGATCCTTCACTGGAAACCGAAAGTAACTTAGTCCCGCTAGACTTTTACTATTTGAATTCTTGCACACGGGAACAATACAAGTCGACACCATCATGACTAAAAGTTTGCTAGGAAGTATTTCCTACTAAAGCAAGGCGGTGTTTGACTCTGACTCTCTTGAACAAGAAAAAAATGTAGGACGGGACTTGATTGGATTGTTGGATGGTTGTTGTTTCCTGTTGTTGTGATGTCATGTGAGTGACAGGTTGATCCCGCCCTCACGCCAGTAAACGCATTATCAGAGTAGAGAAGAGATGAGCTGCAAGAGGGAGGAAAAGTTATTTTGATTGAAGATTACGAGGGCATATGAATTTAAAAAAATGATGTGCACGGATAAATAATTTATAACGAAAACAAGAATTATCAATTTTGATTTCATGGTGACTTTAATAGTTTTAAGTGGTTAAATATGATTAATATCACATAGGGGTGTAACGATACCCTCATGTCACGATTCGATACATATCACAATACTGAACTCACGATACGATATTATTGCGATACTCCAAGACATATGATAAAAGGTTAACAAAAAATGTACTGTTTATTAAACTGATAAATTTGATATTACATTGCGTGTATAAATGAATATTCTTGGACTTGGTGCTGGAAACCCAAAGCACAGGACAATGGTGACACCAGAATAAAAATATTTATGATTCTGAAGCTGAAAATACAGAATTATTTTAGACGAATATGTTTCTCTGTCACTGACTAGATACATTTAAAATAATGTAGGCCACTTTTTTACACAGATATTGCATTATTATACATTATATTCAACATTATATATAATATTTTAATGTAGTACTGACACTAAAACTCTGAAAACTTTAATTTTTTCTCACATAGTAATTTTTATTTTGGGTGAACTATTCACGATACATATTGTCACTATCCACAATACATATTGTTGCATATTTGTATTGCGATATATTGTGACACAATATATTGTTACACCCCTAATATCACAGTTTAAAATTGGTATGTAATTATACTCCCTTTTTTCTGTCTTTTCACAGCTGTAGACAATGGCTGTGTTGCTTATGTTTTGCGGACGGGATTCTACACTTCTCAGGTGAGGTGCTTGATCAAGTCATTTGTTTGGACATTTTGCCACTATTTATGTGGAGGACAGTGGAATATTAACAGGAAACAATTAAGAGAAGAATGAAAAATGAGTCGCAACCACACAAACCCTCTCCTTTAATCTTGTGTCTTAAAAATGTCTGAACTTTTGTTGTTTTTTAGGGCAAATTATTGAGAACGATTCTGTTTGGCGTGAAGAGGGTAACGGCCAACAACCTGGAGACCTTTATTTTTATCCTTTTCTTGTTGGTTTTTGCCATTGCAGCAGCTGTGTATGTTTGGGTCGAGGGTGAGTCACATTCATCTGTAAAATCTCCTTTCACAGGGATGGACAGGATAGTTGACTAGTTGCCCAAAATTATTAAATTAGTGAGGTTGATTAGTCTTTATTTATTTATTTTTAGGGGAGGGTTTTTTTTGAGGAGGAGGAGGATTAATACTTTTAGACACTAAAACCTGCTCCAAAATGTCACTGAGAATGTCTCTCCTTTAATAACTGCTTAATTACTTTTAAGATAAGTTTAATATTTCAACTTATTAAAGCCTGGAATCTCTGTTTAGTTCAGTTGTGTGCTGTGTCTTGGATGTTTCTTAACTCAAGAACATATCTTGTGTGAACTGCCCCTAAAAACCCACCTGATCTATGTTTTTTGCTAATTTAAATGTATTTTGTACTCTTTACAAGCCCTTGTGTGATATTTGTACATTCCACGCATTTTTTCTCTTCCATTTCTAAAATTTGTTTTCATTTTGGAATTTCAGTACCATTGAAAAGTTTAGAGTTGGTAAGATTTTTTTTTAATGTTTTTTTTAAAGAAGTCTTATTATGTTCACTCAGGCTACATTTATTTAATGAAATCTACAGTAACAACAGTAATATTGTGAAATATTATGACAATTTAAAATAACTGTTTTCTTTTTGTATATATTTGAAAAAATAATTTATTCCTGTGATCAAAGCTGAATTATCAGCATTACTCCAGTCTTCAGTGTCACATGATCCTTCAGAAATCATTCTAATATGATGATTTGCTGCTCAAGAAACATTTCTTCTAATTATTATCAGTTAAAAAATAATTATATTTTTCTGTAAACCAAGATAAATAAAAAAATTCAAGACTCTTTGATGAATGGAAAGAACAGCATTTATTTTAAATAGAAATATTAGTTTAATGCATCCTTGCTTAATAAAATAGTTAATTTCTTAAAATCTTACTGACCCCAAAATGGTAGTGTGTATCTTATTTACATAAAAGTGCTATAAAATTGCTCACGTATCACATCATTATTTTTGTGTGTGTTTTATCTGGGATCCTGGAGGAGCATTAGATATAATGTACCAGCTGTCTCATACTTCACTCTCTGTGTCTTTCAGGGACGAAGGACCCGAGCAGAAACAAGTATAAGCTGTTTCTGGAGTGTACTCTGATCCTCACGTCAGTAGTGCCTCCTGAATTACCCATAGAGCTCTCACTGGCTGTTAACACATCTCTCATAGCGCTGGCCAAACTCTGTGAGTGAACATGATCATCATGACTTAATCTCACTATTCTCTCCCTTCTCAGACGTACCCTCTAATATTCTTCTCTTACAGATGTGTTTTGCACAGAACCTTTCAGGATCCCCTTTGCTGGGAAAGTGGAGATTTGCTGTTTCGACAAGACTGGCACCCTGACAAGCGACAGCCTGGTAGTTCGTGGCGTCGCAGGGCTCAGGTAAAGCCTGCAGTCTGGGCTCTGAGATTTTAGGTTGTAGAATGCTGTTTTCAATCTAGTAAATTACAGAACTGAGAACAATATTAAGCATTAAAAGGTGAACTGACAACTGAATTTAGTGTGTATGTGGCCTATGACGACTTCCACTTCTGAGAACCCTGGAAATGTGAAAATATTTCATTGTCTATTTCTGTTCCTCCTTTTCTTAGAGATGGGAAGCAAGTGATGCCTGTGTCAGAGATTCCCGTGGACACTCATCGGGTGGTGGCTACGTGTCATTCGCTGGTCACGCTAGATGATGGACAGCTGGTGGGGGATCCGCTGGAGAAGGCCATGCTGACCGCAGCGGACTGGACGCTCACTAAAGGTCCGATTTAAATACAGATCCGTTCACTGCAAATGATCATTATGTGTAATTTTATCCATTTTCCATCATGTTCTTTTGTTAGAAAAATATTGAAAATCTCGTTTTATCAGTCAAAATTGCCATTTTGAATAATGTTCGGTTAACCTAGTACACATAAATTCTCAATGTATTGCATGCTTTCTGTCCCTTTGTTTAGATGAGAAGGTGTTTCCGCGCAGCATAAAGACTCCAGGGCTGAAGATCCACCAGAGGTTTCATTTCGCTAGTGCTCTGAAGAGGATGTCAGTGCTGGCGTCATTTGAGCGAATGGGCTCCACTGAGCTCTGCTATATCTCAACCGTTAAAGGTGCACCCGAGACCCTGAAGGACATGGTGAGCATCTCTTTTGCTCAATGTTTTTTCCGGGGTAGGTTGCCAGGTCTTTCCCCAACCCCCCTTATTACATGGCTTTGCATTCACACCTCCGGCCAATTTGGCATGTCCACCTAACCTGCATGTCTTTGGACTGTGTGCCGCCAAAAATATACCAATATTTGTGTTTTAATTTAGTTTTTTAAATGTTAAACCATCAAGCTTTTTTAAAATATAAAATATACAATTGAAATACACTGAACACAATTATAAACGCAACACTTTTGTTTTTGCCCCCATTTTTTCATGAGCTGAACTCAAAGATCTAAGACTTTTTCTATGTACACAAAAGGCCTATTTCACTCAAATATTGAGAGAATATTTGGCAATACTGCCAAATTCTCTGAAACGCCTTTGGAGACGGCTTATGGTAGAGAAATGAACATTCAATTCACGGGCAACAGCTCTGGTGGACATTCCTGCTGTCAGCATGCCAATTGCACGCTCCCTCAAAACTTGCGACATCTGTGGCATTGTGTGAGAAAACTGCACATTTTAGAGTGGCCTTTTATTGTGGCCAGCCTAAGGCACACCTGTGCAATAATCATACTGTCTAATCAGCATCTTGATATGCCACACCTGTGAGGTGGATGGATTATCTCGGCAAAGGAGAAGTGCTCACTAACACAGATTTAGACAGATTTGTGAACAATATTTGAGAGAAATAGGCCTTTTGTGTACATAGAAAAAGTCTTGTGAAACAAGTGTTGCGTTTATAATTTTGTTCAGTGTATATGCGCTGCGAGATTCAGAGAGAAGTGCGGCACTGCGATCGTTTGCAGCTCATGATAGTGTTTTAGTGGACAGAGCGGCTTAAGAGGATTGCTTTGTGTAACCCAACCTTGAATGTAAATCTCATTGGTCCAAAATCCTGCTCCACAAATGTTCTGATCGACTGATTGTTGCTTATAAGTGAGGGTTACATCACACCTAATATAAAATGAATGTTATTCATTGCTGCCATTTTGACTTCTTTTGTGCATTCACTGTAGATTGTTGGTCATAAATAGTTTATTAAGAGATTGTTGTTTGTTCAGTTCTGTGAGTGTCCAGCCAGCTATGACGAGGTGCACAGAGAGATGTCACGGGAGGGAGCGAGAGTTCTCGCTCTGGGATACAAAGAGATGGGCCACCTGAGCCATCAGCAGGTATGTATTCACCACTGACCCCTGAATGAAACGCTGAACGCTGTTGTAATCCCTCTCTTTGTGTGCAGGTGAGAGAGCTGAGCCGCGAGGTGCTGGAGTGTGACCTGCGCTTCGCAGGGTTCATGGTCGTGTCCTGTCCACTCAAGACCGACAGCAAAGCAGTGATCCGAGAGATACAAGAGGCCTCACACCATGTGAGTGGATCAACTCCATATGTTAACGTGTTTGCTAACAGTTGACAATGACATGTAACCTCCATATTAGTGACGCTGTTAGAAATAATAAAAAGGTTTTTGTATTGGAGTTTGAAAGGGTCACTAATTTATAGGTCTGCCTCCAACTTTTCTAGTCTAATAGTAGTCGTTCATTTAAGCTAACGGTCTACTAATTGCATGTTTATGATATTCATTTAATTACTTACATTTATACACATCAGAAAATGGTTTGAGTTTCACAACTGAGAAAGGAAATTATATGTAACATGTAATGTAACATTGTTCTACGATACAGGGAAATACCAAACCATAATATTGAGCCTTTAAAATATAAATTGAGAGCATAAAGCTTGCCGATAAAGTAATGATTATGAATCTGGTTATGATTATGAAATTTTGAAAACATACTTCCAATGTTATAAATATTACTTAATTTATTTATGTATACACCACCGTTCAAATGTTTGGAGTCAGTAATATAAAATCTTGTTTTTGAAAAACGAATACTTTTATTCAGCAAGGACAAATTACATGAAATACAAATGCTTTCATTTTGACCTTTCTATTCATCAAGGAATCCGTTAAATTGTGTTAAAAATATTGTTTTAACATTTAATAATGAGAAATGTTTCTTGAGCACCAAATCGGCATATTAGAATGAATTCTGAAGGATCGTTTTTTTTTTTTTTTTTTTTATTTTGCTAAATTTTAAGTGATTTGAAATCAATTTTCCCTTTTTTTTCTGAATCTGATCACAGTCTTCAAGGCCGGATTTCAGTCTTAATTTTGATTATGTAATATTTGTATTGTAGCGCAGTTTGGTTTTTTGCATTTAGATTCATAATTTTTATTACAGTTCATTTTTACTAAATCTATCAATACAATAGTTTTCCAATTATTGCCATTTAAAGTCCTCTTCCTTTGGCTGCCTAGTTCATTTCTATCTTTTGTCACATTCTCCGTCCACAGGTCGTGATGATCACAGGTGACAACCCTCTAACTGCGTGTCATGTGGCCAGAGAGCTGCATTTCATCCAGAAAGAGCACACGCTCGTACTGCAGCCCGGCCCCGATCAAGGTGTGTGACGCCTCTGACAGAGAGCTGGAGGAACATGTTTACAATCCATTACATCTGTTCATTACGTTTTTATGCAGATGAATGGCAGTGGGTGTCAATAGACGACAGCGTGCGCCTCCCTCTACCTCCATCCTCTGTCTCAGATTTGATCAGTCGGTACGACCTCTGCGTGACAGGAGAGGGGCTGACCAGGTTGACCTATGAACCCCGTTTACTCCACGCCCTGCTTCCTCATGTGCGAGTGTTTGCTCGCGTCAGCCCCAAACAGAAGGTCAGCTTTCCACATTTGATAGTGGAATCATCACACTGGGTATTCATCAGAACGTATGGTTTGTTGTTGAGCTGTTCATCATGGTTAACGGTGTTGATTTTCCTGTCTGTGCAGGAGTTTGTCATAACTAGTCTAAAGGGACTGGGTTTCGTTACGCTGATGTGTGGAGATGGCACAAATGATGTCGGTGCACTCAAACATGCCCACATTGGTGAGTCATTAAACATACTTGTGTCATCAGACATTCTCCATGTGTAATTTACAAATATAACAGTAAAAAAGTATTTTCTGGGTCAATCAAGATGAATGATTCATAGATGGTCAATTTAGCTTGTCACAAGTTCATATTTTGTTGTGAATCAACACCTACAAATTTTTTTTATTTGAGTTGAAAAGTTACCTAAATTAGACAGGGCAGCAATTTATTTTCATATCCAAAAAACTATTTATACTGTGTGAGGAAAATACTATGTGTGATATTATAAAGACATTTTCTTTCCAAAATGAACTAATTGGCTTTTATTTTGTTACTGTACTAAAGCCAATTCTTTAAAAAATCTAGATTTTTTTTAAAACTTTTTTCTTTTTTCTTTGTTTTGCTTTACTTTAAGAGTTATTTGTATAACCCTGAAGAGACGCATTTACAATTCATTTTTATTTGCGGTATTGCTCCAGAGCAGAATTTCTTAAATGATAAATGATAACTTTGACCCCCCCCTCCCCCTCCCCACAATATTTTTTATAAAATTGTCCATAGATTACATTAAGTAACTAAAATAATTATGATTACAATTAATTATTACATTTCAAGATTCCAGACATTTTAAAGAGATTAATGTTATGATGAAAATGTGAAGATGAAAATTTTGCGATTTTAGAATTGAGGATGTTTTTAAAAAAATGCTTTCTAACTAAGAATTTTTTACTTGGTAAAATATAACAATGAGCATATTAGTTCAGGTCTATTAAATAATAATAATAATAATAATAATAATAGACACAACTTTTGATTTTATTGAAGTGTTGGAATGTTGAAATTAACATTAACTGAGATTAATAAATCTTTAGAAGCATTTTTCATTGTTAGTTTATATTTACTAATGTAGTTTACAGAAGGTTCCATCTTTTAACATTAGTGAAGTGTTACCAAAACAGCCATGGTGCTTTTTAGGTTTTCTAAAATTATAAAACCATATATACTATACTTATTCAGGTCCTTTAAATTGTTACAATTAGCATACCTCATATATCTCAGTTTTCAAAGACAGTGGGAACCCTGGTTATTCAAAGACAAAAACAAATTTTTGAGGGGGTGAATAAAAAAAACAAAAACTTGTTTTAGCTTATCTTATGGCGCTTTTCCACTACACAGTACCAGCTCGCCTCGGCTCGACTCAACTCGGCTCTGTTTGGTTTTCCACTGTGTACAAGTTGTACCTGTACCTGCTTCCAGGTACTTTTTTTCGTACCACCTCCGGCGAGGTTCTAAGCGAGCTGAGGCGATACTAAAATGTGACGTGAAAACACGGCAGACTGCTGATTGGTCAGAGAGAATCGTCACTATTCACTGTGTCATCATTGCACGCGCCAGACGCAGTATCCTGAATAAAAAACAACAAAAACAAAAACATCCAAAAACAGCATACACTCGATTTCCTCCATTGTCCTGTGTGTGTGGGTAGCGGGTGTGTCTCGTGTCTCGCGTAGAAGATTAAGTCACGGCAGTTTCCTGCGGCGTCGCTATGACGACCAGGTACTATTGTGGAGGTACTGTCTGCAATGGAAAACGGAGCGAAAAGCGAGCCAAGCCAAGGCGAGTCGAGTCGAGCTGAGCTGGTACTGGTAATGGAAAAGCGCCATTAGCTTATTTGAAATCATTTTGAAGTAATCTTGAGGCCCCTATGAAAGTTTGTGAGGCCCCCTGGTGGACCCCGGCCCACTGCTCTTTACACAAACATGAGTACATTAACTGTGCTCTTTTTACAAACCAAGTGACCATTTCAGTGTCACTCGACAGCACGTCACAGATAGTTTTGTACTGAATCCGGAACATACTTTAATCAGTATATGTTACCATATCGTAACACGTCCTTTGTGTTTACCAGGTGTGGCGTTGTTAGCTAACGCCCCAGAGCGCATGCCTGAGAAAAAGAAGAGAAGCAAAGACAAAGAGTTCTCTGTAGATTCCAGACCAGGACCCCCAGTCCCGAGTTCAGGGGTCAAACTCAGCTCCCGTGCAGCCAGGCAGAGAATGATGGCCCAGAGAGAGGAGCAGCTAGCTGCACAAAAGGTGGGTTTTTAATTTAAAAAAATCATGCGATCATGTTTTGAACTTCAACGTTTATGAAACTTGAACTATTTCCTCCATATATGTAACCCTATATTGCATAATTGCCTTGTGTCACAGGAGAGGATCAGTCAGGTACTGCGAGAGTTAGAAGAAGATCAGATTCAGGTGGTTAAACTGGGCGACGCCTCCATCGCTGCTCCATTCACCTCTAAACTCTCCTCCATACAGTGCAGTAAGTTGAACATGTCTTCGATCAGTTCATGCTTTCATTTTAGGCTGTCTACATTAATCCGGATACACACCAATAAGTGGTGGGATATTTTGCAAATAAAAATAGCGTGAGAATTTTTTTCGTCTCTCTGTATCATCACATTGAACTTTTACTATATCTTACACATGTAAGATGATTTAAAGGATTTAAGTGTGGATGAAAAACTTTTGAAAAACGCTAGTGTGGACGAAAAAACGCATTGTATTGAAACGAATACGCCGTTTTAAAATGTATCCGGATTATTAGACCTACATATGGTTTGCCTAACTTTTTCCCGCCTGTTTTCAGTCTGTCACGTGATTAAACAGGGTCGCTGTACTCTGGTGACCACCCTGCAGATGTTTAAGATCCTGGCGCTGAACGCTCTGGTTCTGGCCTACAGTCAGTCTGTGCTCTACCTGGAGGGGGTCAAGTTCAGCGACTTCCAGGCGACCCTTCAGGGCCTGCTGCTGGCCGGCTGCTTTCTGTTCATCTCGAGGTCAAAGGTGAGATGGTAATGTCTGGTAAAGCTGCTTGTCGTTTGATGAACTGCGTTTCACTGACTGTGCGCGATGTCTGTTTGTCTCAGCCTTTGAAGACCCTGTCCAAAGAGCGGCCTTTACCTAACATCTTCAACCTGTACACTGTCCTCACAGTGCTGCTGCAGTTTGCCGTTCACTTCTGCAGTCTGGTGTACCTGTACAAGGGCGCACAGAGCAGAAGCCCACCCAGGTATGAATGGGACACTTGTTGCCACATGAAAAATAATGTGAAAAAAAAGCCCAAAATAGTGATAATTCTGCCAATTAGTTTGTAGTAGTTTCTTAGAAATATTGGTTACACTTTATTTTAAGGTGTCCGTGTTTCAGTGTAATTATACATTTAAGTACTGCGTAATAATAATTAACTAAATGTACTTACTAAAGGGTTAGGGTGTTTTTTGGGGTTAGTTGCATGTTATTATGCACAATTTATAGTAATTCCTATAGTAATTAGAAACTACATGTAACACGTGTAACAAGTGTTACCGAAATATCTTATTACCATTTACTGTAGTACAAAGTTGTATATGTAAAGCCCAAAGTAAACTTCAGTTTTGGAGAAAAAATAATAATAAAGCATTTAGTAATCTTGATTCATTTCTATACATTTACATATGCAATATATATACACACACACTACTTTTCAGAAGTTTGGGGTCTGTAAGATTTTTAATGATTTTTTTGGTAAAGTTTTTGAAAAGTCGCACCATGAATGCGCACCAAAGCTAATGCATTTGGCCAAAAAAATATATAAATATAGTAAAATTGTGAAATATTATTACCATTTAAAATAAGTTTTCTATTTGAACATATTTTAAAATGTAATTTATTCCTGTGATGTAAAGCTGAATTTTCAGCATCATTATCCAGTCTTCAGTGTCACATGATCCTTCAGAAATCATTCTGATATGATGACTTGATGCTCAATGAAAATTCCTTATTATTAGCAATGTTGAAAAATGTGCTGCTTAATATTTTTGTGAAAAACCATGATAATTTTTTTTCAGGATTCTTTGAATAGAAAGGACAGCATTTATTTGAAATGTCTTTACTGTTGTTGTTAAAAAATATATATTATTATTATTATTTTTTTTTTTTTTTTTTTTAAATCTTACTGACCCACACGCTGGCCTATGACCATTGTCACTTTTGTCATCAGAAAGCTCTCTTTAAAAGTAAATGACTTCAGTGTAAGTCACCTTCATATCGCTCTCAGTGTTCAGTCAGTACCAGTCATTCTTCACATGTGATGTCATTGTTCACATTTGTGTTTGATTTTCATAAAATTTGCAATCTGGCTTCATGTTTCACCTCTCTCCCTCTCTTATTTTTCTTTTTTTTTCTTTCTCTCTTGCAGGGCAGAGCGGTTTGTGGACCTGTACAAAGAGTTTGAGCCCAGTCTCATTAACAGTACTGTGTACATCATGTCCATGGCCATGCAAATGGCCACATTTGCCATTAATTATAAGGTACTTTTAATAATGTGATATTATATTTAATACATGTATCGAACATTGTGAAATTATTACTTTTTTTACTTTCAAAGCTTTTGTAACATTCTCTTCACCTTTCTGTTTGATTTAAAGGAATAGTTCACTCCGACATTTTGTCATGAAATACAAATGTTCATTTTTGGGTGAACTACTCTTTTAAAAATGTCTATTTTAACTGCTCTGATTGAAGGAACTTGTCTTGTTCAGGGTCATCCGTTCATGGAGTCTCTGACTGAGAACCGGCCGTTGCTGTGGAGCATCGCTATATCAGGGCTCGCTATAGTAGGGCTGCTGACGGGATCTTCACCAGAATTCAACGAGCAGTTTGCCTTAGTGGATATCCCGACTGAGGTATGAATTCAGTACACCACACTATTCACAAACTGTTACTTACTGCATGCTTAAATTCCATGGACATTCTAGTATGTCACTACATCAGTGTTGTGACATACTAGTATTGTGATAAAATTGTCTTTGGACACTGTTGTAATTTCATCCTCCATCCAAAATGTTTGCATAAATGTTCATGATTATGAATTTTGTGCTGACAATTAATTGGCATACAAATAATTGCGAATAACAATTTAATTCTGTTTCGTACATGCACTTACAGTGGAAACAAAGGCCTGTTCACACCAAGAGTGATGAGATAACGATAACAATTAAGATATAGTTCTAAATATAAAAGAATAGCAGAGTCCACAACACAACTATAACGAGAACGCACATACTGTAGGAACGATATTGTTGGAATCACTTTCAGAAAGTTGTTTTTTTCCAGCTGATGAACGATAATTACATTGACAGCCAATCAGAATCCATCCTGCTGTAATGAGCTCGAGCATTTAAAGCGGCAGAGGACAAAACTCAGCGTGCGCTTATAATAAACAAAGTTATTGTTTGCGGGTGTGGATGCCAATATAGTTATCGCTATAGTTATCTTCACAGTTATCGTTCTTGGTGTGAATGGGCCTAAATACGTTATTTTATTTTACTTGGAATGGTATGTAATATAATAAGAAATTATAATAAAATAGACTTATATGATTTAATTTGATACTTTAAAAATTTATAGTTATATAATTAATATGCATTTTACAAGAGTGCATAGTGTGATTTTATCCTGCGCAGTGTGGAATCATAAATAATTGCAATTACATCGAATAACCATGATCAGATGATTAATCAATAATCACAACAGGCTTAATGAATGTATTCTTTAAAAACCCACATGAAATAGTTTTCCAACCTGGGTACCTTTGACTTTTCAACATATGATTTGAGACATACTAATCCAGTTCTTGCATGGCATGCTATATACAGGGTTTCTGCGGGTCTTCAAAGGGTCTTAAAGTCTTAATTCACCCTTGACAAAGTCTTCAATCTGAGTAGAAAGTCTTAAATTCATAAACTCATGGTATTAAATGTTGCATGCACTGCAAAAAAATTATATCTTCCTCAGTATTTTTGTCTTTTTTTATAATACAGATATCTAAACATTCTTAAATCAGGATACATTTATTTGAGATGCAAATTGAATATATGAAGCCTTGTTTTCACTTAAATCAAAAACCAGTATTTGTCAATGGGTTTTTGAATTAAGTTGCTTTTTCTGAGTCCATTGGCAGATATTTGTTCTTGTTTTAATCATAAACTCACTTCATTTTGATCAATTTCACAGAAAACAAGACTTTTTATCTTATGTCATTTTGCTTCTCCAGTAAACATCTCTTGATTTAAGAATCTTAAGACATTTGCAATGAAAAAAACAAGAGAAATACTGAGGAAGAACAGCACTTTGTAGTGTGATCAGATGGTTCAGTAAAAGTTATTTCCATGTTCTAGTGTTTGGGAACAGAGCTATTCAAGCCTTAAGCTATTTTTCTCTCTTTTTTTCTTTTCTTTTTTTTTTGTGCAAAACGAATAAAAAGTAATTAAGATCTGTTGAAAGCTGCATTTTTAAAACTCTGAAGTGTGATTAATACAACTCAGTGTGTTTCTCCATAGAGATTTACTTTTAGAGAACACTTTGACATGTTGTGTTCCCTCCACTTTATTCCTTAAATTTTCTTTTTATTTATTTTAAAGAAAAAACCTAAACTATCTACCTTTATAAAACCTGCAGAAACCCTGTATATAGTATGCAAATTGGTATTCAACCTCTTATCAGTGGTGTACATGTATAGCTATTTACAGTGAATATGTTTTTATATTCCTTTTCTCTTTGCAGTTCAAGTTAATAATAGCCCAGGTCCTGGTTGTGGATTTTGTCGCCGCCCTGCTGGTGGACAGAGTTCTGCAGTTTCTGCTGGGCAAAGGAACCCTGAGGTTGCCTAAATGAACTGTTATTGCCAACAGTCACCAAAGCAGCCGCTGCCCCTCGTGACCAGACTGTGAACGGGCTTTACAGGAACACGGGACTGGCGGCAAACTCTGCGAGATGCGAAAGGACGGGCGTGAAACTCAATACTGTAACACACCCCAGTGTTTCCTTTTCCTCCCTGTCCCTGTCTTTGCTCTGTCTTAATACTTTAGCTTCGTTTTCTTTCTACTGACATCTTTATCCACCCCCTCCGCTCTGAAGGCCAAGAAAACTACAGTATTGTGTTGAGAGTGAGAGTGTGTTTCAGTGCGGGTGAAGCTATGACAGGGGCGTACTGAAGAAGTGTTTCTCTTTTTTTGTTTTGTTTTCATCATTTTGTAAAAAGACAAACCTCAGAAAGACTTATAAATGACCAAAAAAACTCTTGTTGTGTTGTTTATTTGCACGACTCAAATTTGAATGAGAAACCAAGCTAGTTTTGTACTGCTTTGTTTTAACAGAAATATATGATATTATATGAGACAAACTAATAATTTCAGGAAAGCGAAATGAGCCATTTCACTTGAAGCTTTAAAGGGGTCATGAACTGGCTTTTTTAATTTTTTATATTGTTGTCTGAGGTCAGCTTATGATGTTTGCTTGGTTTTTACATTCAAAAACATCAAAATGAAAAAGTAATAGGCTATTTTCTACCCTGGTTTTGAGCCTAGCTCCTGAAACGCTCGGTTTTTATGGGTGTGCCGCATTGAAGACTTGGAAGTAAATGCCCACTGCTATGATTGGATAACAGTTTTGCATATTATAATGAGTTTCATGTAATGCGCAAATCGGTGGGCGGGGCTAAACAGGCAGTGTTGAAGATGGCATTGATCTTCTTCTGCGGAGGCTGTGTTTGATACCCTTTGACGTCACAGATCCCCACTTTGAAAATCTGTCGTTCGCTGTGCCTGGTGTCAATAACAGCTTTTATTGGACTAACAAGGAACAAAGTTCTGAAACTTACAGGATATTCTTATAGTATGATGACCTCTTATATGTCAAAAGCTCAAGGAAAATTTGATTTCTCAGTTCATCACCCCTTTAAAGCACATGTAGGAATGTAAAGGATGAAATGATATGAATGCACAACATGGTATGATTTTTTTCCCATATCAACAATTCACTTCAACAGGAATGGTGTGAAAGAAGGGTCTGAGACTTTTTTTTTTTTTTTCATGTATTTATTTTTCAAAAAATGGTGAATGAAAGGAGGGCCTTTACTTTCAGAACATTTTGACCAGCAAGTTTAAAGATCACACTGTTTTATTTTAAATGTATTTTCTATGCAATAACTCAAATAATCTTTAAGTAAAAAGAAAAAAAGAAAATTATAACATTTTTAAAAAATAAATAAAAATAGTCATGGCAAAGTGGGTTGCAAACGTAGCCTAAATCAATGCTTTTTTATTCAAATGCCTTTATTGTCCAGCCCTGCATTTAGGGTAAAATATGACAAAGCTGCTTGTTTTATAATTTTCTATATATGTATTTGTATATGGAAGTTTTCTGAGGTCACTCGACTCATTAGAGGCAAGCTACAGGGGCTGGACTATGAAACTGAAACACTGGCCAATACAGTGTTGGAGGTTTCTTGCCTGTATATGTGCAGCCTGGTGGCCAATCTTCACTGATTTTACTTTCCATCAGTAAGAGTAGAGTGTGAAGTTTCAATTGGCAAAGCAGTAGCACAGCTGTACATAAAATATTGCAAAATATGCAGGTACTAACCAGATTGTATCCAAAAATCATAAAACCACAGGTGCCCAACTCACTGCAGAATTAAATGCACAGCTTGACTCTCCTGTTTTGAATAAAACTGTTTGTCTAGAGCTTCAGAGTCAATATTCATGGTCTGGCTGCTATAGCCAATCCTTTGGTCACTCGTGCCAAATCCAAATGTCGGTTTCATTGGTGCCAGCATATCTTGGGCTGTGGACAATGTGAAACATGTATTGTTCTCTCATGAGTCCACCTTCACTGTCTTTCCCAAATATATGGGAGTTACAGTTTGGAGAAGCCCCAAAGTGGCTTAACACCCGGAGTGAAGCACAGCGGTGGATCAGTGATGGTTTTGGCTGCAATATCATGGCATTCCCTACCGTGCTTGATGGGTGCATCACTGCCAAGGACTATCAAACATTCAAACCATTCTTGAGGATCATGCATACCTAATGGTTCAAATATTTTACCCTGAAGAGGGTCCGTGTATCAGCATGATAATGGACCAATACACCCCGCAAGACTTGTGACAGAATGGTTTGATGAACATGAAAGTGAAGTTGAACATCTCCCATGGCCTGCACAGTCACCAGATCTGAATATTACTGAGCCACTTTGGCTCAGTAAGATCCTATACCAACTAAACTACTGAAAGAAGTGTTACCTGTAGTGGAAGAGCCTCTCCTCAATATTATTAACACATCTTTATCTTTAGGTCATGTTCCAAGAACATTTAATCTGGCAGTTATAAAATCTCTCATTAAGAAACCACAACTAGACCCACATAATCTAGCAAATTATAGACCCATTTCAAATCTTCCTTTTATGTCTAAAATACTAGAAAAAGTTGTGTCCACTCAACTGGGCTCTTTCTTGCAAGAAAATTACATCTATGAAAAGTTTCAGTCTGGATTCAGACCGCATCATAGCACTGAAACTGCGCTCGTTAAAATCACAAATGATTTACTCTTAGCTTCTGACCAAGGCTGTATCTCAATACTAGTTTTACTTGATCTTAGTGCTGCGTTCGATACTATAGATCACACAATACTCTTAGATCGACTACAAAATTATACTGGTGTTCAAGGACAAGCATTAAGCTGGTTCAAATCATACTTATCTGACCGCTACCATTTTGTCTCTTTAAATGGAGAAAAATCGATCATAACTCCAGTAAACTATGGAGTGCCGCAGGGATCTGTGTTAGGCCCTCTGTTATTCTCAATATATATGATGCCACTTGGAAATATTATAAGGAAACATGGAATTAGTTTCCATTGTTATGCTGATGACACTCAAATCTATATTTCATCACGGCCAGATGAAAACGCTAAATTATCCAAATTGACAGAGTGTGTTAAAGATATAAAAGATTGGATCACGCGCAATTTTCTTTTATTAAATCCAGACAAGACAGGGGTACTAATCATCGGTTCAAAAAACCGCCCACAAAACCTCTCACACTACAACTTTAACATAGTAGGATGTCCTGTTACTTTATCCTCTACAGTAAAAGACCTGGGTGTTATATTAGACTGCAACCTGTCTTTTGAAAATCATATTTCATATGTTACAAGAACAGCCTTTTTCCACCTTAGAAACATTGCTAAGCTACGTAACATGCTATCAGTTTCTGATGCAGAAAAGTTATTTCATGCATTCATGACCTCGAGACTAGATTACTGTAATGCTTTATTAGCCGGTTGTCCTGCATCCTTAATAAACAAGCTACAGTTAGTCCAAAATGCCACCGCTAGAGTTCTTACTAGATCAAGAAAATATGATCATATAACACCGATTTTATCATCACTACATTGGTTACCTATAAAGTTCCGTATTAATTACAAGGTATTGCTACTGACTTATAAAGCCCTAAACGGCTTAGCTCCAGTCTATTTAACCGATCTTCTATCGCCCTATAATCCATCGCGCTTTTTAAGATCACTAAATTCGAGGCTTTTGGTCATACCTAGGATATCCAGATCCACCAAAGGAGGGAGAGCATTTTCACATTTAGCTCCAAAACTCTGGAATAGCCTTCCTGATACTGTTCGTTGCTCAGACTCGCTCTCCCAGTTTAAAACTAGATTAAAGACGCATCTCTTCAGCCAGACATTCATATAATACTTTTAATCTTACAGTTAAATCCGGCCTCTAGTTCATAAACGACAGAGGAGAACTGGCCCCCGACTGAGCCTGGGTTCTCCCAAGGTTTTTTTTTTCTCCATTAGGTCACCTGATGGAGTTTTTCGGTTCCTTGCCACTGTTGCCTTTGGCTTGCTCATTTGGGGATATTTGGGGATATTTAATTTAATTAATCAATCAACAATACTATTGATCAGCATTACCAAACGTGGACGTTTTCCACTAGAAACAAACATTGATGTATTATTTTAATTTAATACTGTGAAGCTGCTTTGATACAATCTGTATTGTGAAAGGCGCTATATAAATAAACTTGACTTGACTTGACTTTGGAGTGTTTTGGAGGAGCGAGTCAGAAAACGTTTTCCTCCACTAGCATCACATAGTGACCTGGACACTGTTCTGGAAGAGGAATGGCTGTTAATCTCTCTGGCCACTGTGAAGGATTTGTGTGTCTGTCATTCCCAAGACGGAATGATGCTGTACTGGTCGCATAAGAAGGTCCTACTACACCATACTAATACTTTATTGTAGTCTAAAACCAGATGTTTCAGTTTTATTGTCCAACCCCTGTAGATTGGTTAAATAAAATAAAATAGGTTTCCCATAAGTATATTTGTGTGATATATTTTTTTTCTCATAATAACTTCAGGTTGAGCTTTACTTATGCAGTAGACAATTTGTTTAAAAAGTAAGAATATGGAATGAGATTATTTTGCCTACTTGTGTGTCTAAATAATTGTACATTTTGTTACAATTTGTAAGAATGATTAATTTTATATTGAATAATATTTACCAAACATATATAATAGTCTTTTCACAACCAAAAAATGGGAATTGTGATTCTTAAAAAAAGCAATGTCACACAGCACCATAGACAGTAAAATAAAGCACAGCTCGCACTCAACGCTAATGTAACGTGACTACAGTTCCCAAGAACCATCGCGGTCGAAATGAAAGTGGGCGGGGCATATCTGACACTGCGCGCGGTCTTTGAAAGAAAATGGCGGAGCTTCAGAAAGAAGTATTTGAGCCGTGAGTGTTTTATTATTTACAACACGGGGAATAGATGTACTAAATGTTTCCCACTCACATGTGATAGTAATTTCTGCATGAAGAATTCACTTGAGTAAATCGCAGCATTTAGAACAGCGTTTAACGCGATTGATGTTGTTGTCAGCTAAACTGGCCATATGATGCTTGATTAGTTAGTGGACAAATACTGATAACTATTATTTAAAATACTTTACATTGTATTAAATGCAACAAACAAGGTTGTGTAGTTTGTTTGGTGTGCTGTAATCTATATGACCATTTAATCTCTCTCACAGATGTGATGCCAGCAACTTCGACACCAGGGTAAATCTGTTTTCTGTTCTTTTTTAATGTAACGTTAAAATATTTGCGATTAGTAACTAAATACAATAATTTTATTCATCAAATCTGCATATTAAAATGATTTCTGAAGGATCATGTGACACTGAAGTAATGATGCAGAAAATTCAGCTTTGACATCACAGGAATAAATTACATTTTAAATTGTAATAATATTTCACAATATTACTGTTTCTGCTGTATTTCTGATCACGCATAAATGCAGCTTTGAAGACTTATTTCAAAACATCTTACAGACCCCAAAAGTTGTCATCATGCATTAATACAGAATCCAAAGTCTATAGTCAAAATGTCACAATAAATATGTGAATGCATAGTCAACCTATGTCTTATGTATGTAATACTGAGTTGTGCTTCATCTCAACTAGGTCTCAGAAGTGTCTCATGGAGTCAAACGTCCTCATGACGGTAACCACATCTCAGGTCCTCCTCAGAAGTCTCCTTGCACATCACCTGCTCCTTCAGTGATGCAGCGTTCAGAAGAGGAACGGCCAGAGGACTCAAAGATTGAGGACGGCATGAGGGAAACCGCTCCTGAACTGAGCCCTCGCTCGCGGAGGAAGTCCTTGAGGAGATCCTCCCGAGGCAGACGCTCTCTGCCAGCCTTCCCCGGCTCCTCGCAGCGTGAGTGCTGAGCCCAAGAGCCTTTCACTGGACGTCAATTAGGATTGTGTTGACTTTCTGTTCTCATTGTGTCTTTTAGCCCTGTGTGAAACCATCAGTCTGTCTTTACCTGATAATGAGAGGCTGGAGATGCTAATTAAAGCTGCTATGCAGGTCTGTAAAATTAATATTTGTTAAAGTAAAATAAATGAACCGTTGCCAAGCGTGACAGTGAATATACTTTACTGGCTTTTTCCATAAACCTTTTGATTTCCATGACTGTACATAGAGGACAGTGAAGAGGGTCAAAAACAGTCTGTACACTGTTCCTGGTGTCGATACAGAGACACTTCAGACTCAAGGTAAGTCAGGGCCTGTCATTCATGTATATATAAGTGTTCAATTTCCTAAATTTCTCTAAAATATTTTTGCTTTTAAACAAAAAGAGTTGGAAATTATACAGTTATACACACTACCATTCAAAAGTTTGGGTTTGGAAATATGTTTTTCAAATAATTTTTCTCTTATGCTCACCAAGATTGCACCCTGTAAAAGTTTCACAAAAATGATCATCATTTAAAATAACTGTTTTCTATGTTAATATTAATTTATTTAAAATGTCATTTATTCCTGTGATCAAAGCTGAATTTTCAGCATCATTACTCCCGTCTTCAGAAATCATTCTGAAATGATGATATGATTCTCAAGAAACATTTCTGATAATTATCAATGTTGAAAACAGTTGTGCTGCTGAAATGTTCAATTTTCTTTGATTAATAGTTCAGAAGAACAGCTTTTATTTGAAATAGAAACCTTTTGTAACATTGTACAACATGTCTTTTCTGTGACTTTTGATCAATTTAAAGTATCCTTGCTAAATAAAAGTAATAATTTCTTTCAAAAAAATAAATAAATTCTTAATGACCCCAAACATTTGAATAGTAGTGTAATTGGAAAAAGTGTAATTTCCAACATATTCTTACTGATATGTCTAAAAAGTAATTTTTGCAATTGTAACACAACCTCATCTATTAGAATTAGCCAGCTAGATAACATTGTCTTGATAAAGAAAAAACAGAATTGAATACATACTAATTGCATTTTATGTCAAAAATCCATTTCATGATGTTTATATGAATGTCGTTCACTTCCAGTTGAGTCTTTGCATGAAGAGTGGGACAGTCTGGCTAAAGACATTAGCAGAGAAACTCAGAATTCACTCCCAACTACTAAGAGGTAAAAGTCAGTTTTTCAGTTAAAAGGAATTATTAATTGGTAGTCCTTCGATCCTGAAGCACACTCTAGTTTATTAAATGTCTCTCTCTCTGTATATGCAGTGACCCCGTTGTTAACATGACCACTGCGCGCATTCAGGAGGACATTAACAGGTAATTCTCCATCTGCTCTCATCAGTCCAAGACACTACAGTGGGAATCGAATTTATTTCATGACTATAGCTGTTAATGGTCATCATGTGCTTATGAAGGTTACAGGCTGAAAGTATGTCATGGGAGTCGCTATTGAACAAACACCGGACCAAAGCTGACGAACTGGACAGGTGAGCACAACTACACACATGCACAGCACATGTATGGATACAGAAATGTCGTTTAACTGTGCATCTCTGTCCCGTTGCAGATGTGTGGAGCGGGGGGAGGAGAAGGGTATGCCACTGGACCCATCGTGCTTTGCCAAGTCTTCACAGAGTCAACTCGTTCTGAGCAAACCCGACTACAAGGCAGTACTCATGGGACAGCAAAAACTACTCCGAAACATGGAGCTAGTGGTGAGGCCAGGACGTTTAAGACTCACTCGAATGCAAAAGTATTCAGAACCAGTTACAGTTCAACAGGAATTGAAATCAGTTGGGCCAGTAGTTCTGCCACCACTTTCACTGGCATTATCACATTTTGAGTTTGCTACAAGTATTTTTATTTTTCATTAAATGTTAAGCTTTCTTTACAGTTTGTTTGTTGGAACTCTGTACTAAAGGTGCCCAAACTTTGAATACAAAGGGCCTAAAATAAAGTTGAGAGCTGTGGGACGCAAGTAGCTGTTGCATTATATCCAACCTAATTAGATATTAAAATGTTTTTTGTTTTGTTTTTTTTAATCCAAATTCCTTAATATTTTCTAAATATGACCCTGTGCCACAAAACCAGTCGCAAGGGTAAATTTTTTTTAATTGAGATTTATACATCGTCTGAAAGCTGAATAAATAAGCTTTCCATTGATTGTATTGTTTGTTAGGACAATATTTGGCTATTATGAGATACAACTATTTGAAAATCTGGAATCTGAGGGTGCAAAAAAAAAATCGAAACATTGAGCAAATCGCCTTTAAAGTTGTTCATTTACGTTCGCGATTTTGCTGCATCCACTCACAAACATTTTTTTATATATATATTTACGGTAGGAAATTTACAAAATATCTTTATGGAACATGATCTTTACTTAATATCCTAATGATTTTTGGCATAAAAGAAAAATCGATAATTTTGACCCATACAATGTATTGTTGGCTATCGCCACAAATGCAACTTATGACTGGTTTTGTGGTCCAGGGTCACATATTTGAATACTCAAATAAGACAATTTAAAAATGGGATAAACAAAGATATGCTTAAATATGATTATTTTTATCATTATTTTTTGGGCAAAATCACGTCTGCTATTTACGATATAGGCCTAATATATACTATATTTAACAAACAGCCTAAGCAAAAATAATTTAACTTTTTTTGTGGCATATTTTAATGTTGTCCACAATGTAGACACAGCATGGTTCTCAGCTAATTTTGCCGGTTAAAGCAATGCTTCTATCGCTTGTGTTTTGATCCGGAGATTCTGTACTTTTTCAAGAAGATGTCATAGCGCCCTCTACCCTATAACAGTGAAAGTGCGGAAAGCCGGAAAATTCCGTCAAATTCCTAAATGAAAAAAACCTGGCTAATAAGAGTCATGTTAGACTACACTGATAATGCTGTATTTTTGTAGAGTTCTCAGAAATAAAGCAACAATTTGTAATGTGCAGTTTAAAAAATGAGTACAATAAGAGAATTGGTTACTTTTTTTGTTTGTTTTTTTGAGAGCTGCTGTCATGTGCAGTTGTGTTTGTTCACAGATGGACTCTCACTGTTGTATAATGAGGGAGCTGCTGTCTTTCCATGAGGAATCTCAGCTGCTGCTAAAGGAGACCAGCACCAGATTAGGTGAGAATATGGCTTTCAGTCTGTGGAATAGCTCAATAATTGACAGACAGACACTATCCTTCAAAAGTTTTTGGGCAGTAAGACTTTTTTTTAAAGAGTTTAATAATCTGTTTTCAACATAATAATCAGAAATGTTTCTTGAGCATCAAATCATATCAGAATGATTTCTGAAGGATCATGTGACACTGAAGACTGGAGTAATGATGCTGAAAATTCAGCTTTACATCACAGGAATACATTACATTTTAAAATATATATAAATAGAAAACAGTTATTTTAAATTGTAATATTATTTCACAATATTACTGTGTTTACTGTATTACTGATCAAATAAATGCAGCCTTTGTGAGCATGAGACTTCTTTCAAAAACATTTAAACATTGTACCTACCCCAAACTTTTGAACTGTGGTGTACGTTTTGTTGATCACAACATAAAAATCAAGTACAAAAAAGCGGCAACATCTAATGAAGTGTTTGAAAAATAACACCACTTACAAGAGCTGCATGATTCTGGATAAATTAAAAATTAATTTTTTTTTGTAATTAAAGATCATGATTCTCCCAGAATTCTGAACAGACAACTAAACAAAATAACATGTCATTTACGAGAGGTTCTGACAAAATGCTAATTGCTGCAGTCTACTAAGTTTAATTTATTTATTTAAAAATATGTTTTAATGATACAAAGACTCGCTCATAAATACTTCACTTGTTTCATTACTGGATGAATTGGCATTTTGAAACAGATCTCTGAATGATTCAATGACGAATAAATTGTCGCCACCTACTGGTGTAACGATGTAATCGATACAATCTTTATTTGAAGCGTCGAGTTCCTTTCAAAAGGTGATTTGCTCTATTTAGGTCGTTTCCGTAGACATCAAGTGTTTATATCTGAACTATAAACTTTTATCCCAGTACATCTGTGATAGAAATAATGATACTGTGTGGCTGAAAAGACCGTTTCATAGATGACAACTTCTGTCTGTGGGTCAGTGGCAGCATCAACGCAGATCTGAGTGTTCGCTGTGATCGCTTTACTAGTTGTACAATCGTCGTCGTTTAGGAATAAGATCGCTTGGGTATTTGAATCGAAATCTTTTACGTATTAATCGTGCAGCTCTACTACTTACAAAGTAAAAATCGCATGAAATGCAGTTCAACGCAAGCTGCCTTGACAGTGCCATGTGATTTTACTGTAATTCAGAAGTGTGTGAAATGAGTTATTTAACACTGAGCTCCCCCCCCCCCACACAGCATCCAGGGCAGGATTTCAGAATCTCCCTTCATCCCCAGTCAGACAGCTGATACAAGGATCCGTATCTAGTGTTTCCTCCTAGTTTACAGTGCCGTGATGACTCCCATAGGATGCTGTGCTTCCACAGAATCTGATATGACCATTGTGGTAATGCATTAATAACTTTTTAATGTAACATTCTACTTTTTTCCTATAACTAACCTATAACATTTCTCTGTTACCCAGTAATTTGGACAAAAAATAGATGAATTTTGAATATTGGATTGTCTTTAATGTCTGTGGCTGTTTAGTTTAATGTCCTCCAGTGTGTGTGAGAGAGAGAAAGGTTCAGAATGTGTAGATGAAGATGGACACTAGATGGCAGACTAGTTATTCAAAGCTCTACTTTTACCCGTGTGCTTTCAAGACTGTTGTGTTGTTTTGTACAATTGTAAAGATATCTGAATACAATTAAATGCCTTGTCATTTACTTCAAACTTGTTCTGCTTTCTTTCACAGTTGTGTCATGTAAATTTTTTGACTCAGTTTGAGCTCCAAACGCTTTTAAATGGTCTTTAAAATATCATGCATGTCTAATGGACTATGGATGATACTCATTCATCCATCCCTGGATTTTTTTCTTCTTCTGCCTGAATGGCAAAACTGAATGAAGTGTTTGAGCTGGTGTCTTGTTTCCAAGACAAACATTGCAAGCAAGTATTTAGATGCTTCAAGTCATCGTTTATTAGCCTAAAGAAAAGACACTGGCCTCTGGGCTTTAGTCATGAGCTCTTTGAGGGCCTTTTAGCCTTCTATTATGTTTGTTCTTGTGACCCCTTCCCCCACACTTCCATCCCTTGTTCTCTATTCAACATTGCACAGGGTTGCTGAGCAAGAAACAGGCTTAGATGATTTCTCCACTTCACATCCTCTCTGTTTATATCACATTTCTATGCCCACAAGACTAAACATGACCTGCTCTGAACTTCCGTGACATAATAACAGTATTTGAGCTTGAACAAAGCCACGTTCACTCTCAATACTACGTCCACTGTGATCAAAGAAATCAAAGACGAACGTTTCAACAATCCTTTAACCGTTTCGACCTCAGCTGCTGGAAAACGAGGTCATTTTTCTCTGGCGCACATGTAGGCTGATTTGACTTGGCTTGTATTTAGTTTTCTCTGTTAATGTAGGGATGGAGGTGGTTTAGCAGGAGAGTGGGGTTAAGCGTCAGAAGCACTGGGGGTGGCACAGCAAGAGGGATCGATTCTTATTTAGATGAAAATGAGGCTCAGCGCTTGTGGGCCGAGGGTGCATCTGCTTCAAACAGCTTTAAGAAGAATACCTATTCACAGTCAAGAGGGGGAAACACTATTCTCATGGTGGCAAATACTTTTAAATTAAACGTCAATTGACAAAGATTAATCTATGCACGTGGTGTGGTAGTTGTCTACGTTCTTTGGAGTAGAAATCAAATGGTCCTTTTGTTGCTGGGGATGTTAAATCGTGCTTTGTTTTCAGTATCTGTCAGGAACTGGTTTGTATCGTTGTGATAAATGTGATGAGCAGAACAGGTTCTTCATTAATCAATTAAAATACATTTCTGTATTATGCAAAATAGACATTTGGTCACTTTACGGCATATACTATATATATATATATATATATATATATATATGCATATATATGCATATATATGCATATGCATTTATATGCGTGTATGTATATATGCATTTATATGTGTATGTATTTGTATATATACACATACATATACATATATATATATATATATATATATACATATATATATATATATATATACATATATATATATATATATACATATATATATATATACATATATATATATATATATATACATATATATATATATATATATATACATATATATATATATATATATACATACATACACCGAGAGAGAGAGATATACACGTATGTGCGTATGTAATGTGTATGTGTAAATAAACATGCATCTCGGTATATATAGTGTATACATATACAAAAATATATGCACACATATGTGTATACAGTGAGGAAAATAAGTATTTGAACACCCTGCTATTTTGCAAGTTCTCCCACTTGGAAATCATGGAGGGGTCTGAAATTGTCATTGGTGCATGTCCACTGTGAGAGACATAATCAAAAAAAAAAAATCCAGAAATCACAATATATGATTTTTTAACTATTTATTTGTATGATACAGAAAAATAGGCCCACAACATTAAAGATCCAGTGGTATATTTAACCGTAGGCATGGGGTACTTTTTATCCCTGTTTGCTCCAAACCCATCTAGTGTGTTTGCTGCCAAAAAGCTCTTTTTTTCGTTTCATCTGACCACAGAATCCAGTACCTTTTGAAGATCCAGTCGTGTCTGACCACTTAATATGCTGGAGTTTATTCGTGGAGGAGCGAGGAGCATTTTTCTTGAAACCCTCCCAAACAACATGTGGGGATGTAGGGGTTGTTTGATTTTTTTTTTAATAGGCTTTCTGACCCCAAACTAATCTCTGCAATTCTCCATCTGTGATTATTGAAGTCTTTGGCCACTCAAACTTTCCTCCTCACCATCCATTAAGACAATATAGACACACGTCCCCTCCCTGGCAGATTCGTAACATTTTTACTTGATTATAACTTCTTAATTATTGCCCTGATGGTCAAAATGGGGATTTTCAATTCTTTAGCTATTTTCTTACAGCCACTTTCTATTTTGTGAAGCTCAACAATCTTTTGCTGCACATCAGAACTATATTCTTTGGTTTTACTCATTGTGATGGATGATTAAGGGAATTTGGCCTTTGTGTTTCCTCATATTTAAACTCCTGTGAAACAAGAAGTCATAGCTGGACAATTTCATGTTCCTAGTCACCCTGGTGTGCTAAAAAAGGTAAATATTAATGGGAATATACTTCAGAGATATTTTACACGTAAAAAATTCTAGGGGTGCCAATAATTGTGGCCAACCTGTTTTGGAGAAAAACATTTATTTCATAATGTGATTTCCCCCCCCCTTTCAATTATTTTACTTCAATGAAAGGTTAGATTTTTGCCAATTTTTTTGAATGAAAGATCAAAAGGATAAACAATGCAGATTTATTTTTTACAGCCATTTTTGATCATATTTACCAGGGGTATGATTAATTCTGAGCACGACTGTACATACATAAATATATATATATATATATATATATATATATATATATATATATATATATATATATATATATATATATATATATACACACACATGTATGTATTTTGTATTATACGGTGTACACAGTATATCAAATACAATATAATAAAAACATACATATACATAAATATTATGCACACATATCTATGTATTTGTGTGTATATATATATATAATGTATGTGTATATATATTGTACTATATATGTGTACACAGTATATAAAATAAAATATAATATAATTATAATATAATACAATAAAAACAGTAATACATTACTGAAATATTTTAATATTACAAAAATATATATATATAATATGTGTGTGTGTACTACTACTATATATGTAAAATGTACCACTATATGTACACACACACACACACACACACACACACACATACATACATACATATAGTGGTACATTTTACCACTGGGCCACATTGTCCATCATTTAGGAAATGAAAGGAGAAAGATTGAAAAAAATATAGATTTACAATTACTCAAAATCTCACTGTGCGAAAGCAACGCTGTGATAACGAGTTCAGGTTACAGTTTGTTCTCTAATATTCTCATTCTCACTTCAGATTGATTAGTGTTAGATTGTAGCCGAGAGATCCGCTACGCGTCAGCATAAACCAGGACCACTTTTGTCCCATTCCTCTCTTTGCACACACATCATCAAACTCCCATTGAAATGCTCCAGGCTGAGTCTCTCCCCTCCATGTATCCCAGCAGCCATTCGTCTGAGAAGCCTGTCTTTTCTCTCTGAGTGATGAACTGCGCCAAAACGTCCACGTTTGCAAAAAAAATTGGGACCACTTATTTTTAATCTGCTCTGTCCGTGCACTAGCTAAAACACATTGATTTAAATAAGGAATGTTATACTTGGGCATTTATATGGACAGACATGGAAATATTATTAGATAACTAATAGGTTCATTTAACTTCACTTTGTAATCAAGAAAATAATCTTCAGCTTTTAACTTTTTGAAAGCATTTTTATTTTATTGAACTTTTTTCTCCAAAAACAATCTTCTTAACATATGAATTTAAAAAACATTAAAAAAAAAAACTACATTTTGTGAAACTTTGGCTAATTAATCTATACATTAACTGAATTTAGATTCAATTTAAAAGTGAGAAATCTTAACTCACTCTATATACAACCCAATCATTTTCTTAACGTAATTTTAAATGCGTTTTCCTTTATATCCATGCCTTAAAATAGCTTGAATGTAACTCTACACCTTTGCCTCGTTTAGTATAGCGGTTCTATGAATATGTAAATTAGCCCCGCCTCCACTCACTCACACCAGCTCAGAGATCCACGCATTGACGATCACACATTGATGTGATTGGTTACAAGGTTTGTGACATCAGAAACACCAGCGATTTCAAACCGCGTTTTTGGTTCACTGCAGATTTAAGGAGAAAATACTCAGCAATGGTGTTGATTTATGAATTTACACATGGTTTGTCTTAAAGCATATTAAAAACACCACATAGACATATCACCAACATTAAAAGCTTGATTTTCACCACAGGGGGACTTTAAACCTTATCAATTCATTGAAGCATTTCTTGTACATTGATGTGGTTCAAAATGTTTTGCAATACACCTCAGACTTTAATGCTGTCACAACATATTTTAAAGGGATAGTTCACCCAAAAAATAAACATTGTCATCATCATCATCATCACTCACCCATTCTATATGTCTTTCCAAACCTGTATGACTTGCTTTCTTCTGTGAAACATAAAAGAATATTTTTTGAAGAATGTTAGTAACCAAACCTTTTTGGCTGCAGGACAAAAGCAATGCGTAATTCCACATGCAGTGAAACCAAACCCTGAGAAAAATCAATATGGAAAATTCCTTCTTATTAACAGTACATTTGGACAGGCTTTTCTTTGAGTGCACCAGTAGCTCCCAATTTACCCAAAGACATGTTTTAAAGGATTCTGTGTCGGGGAAAGTAAAAGTAATGTATTGCGTTACTCCCTAAAACGATAACTAATTGCATTACTTGGTTACTTTTTATGCAAAGTAATGTGTTACGATACTGTCACGCTACCTTTTCTCACCTGGGCTGGGCTTTCCTGTTTTTTAATTGCAAAAAAAGTTGTTTTTGGCAAATTTAAAGGCCCTTCGAGACCAAAAGTGACATGAATAAGCATCAGGCTGGACCTTTCAGCTGTGCTGCCATTCTGGATCACAGTAGAAAGTTCAACACTCATACTTCAGCAATACAAATAAAAAATAAAATTGAACAAATGTGATGTTTACCTAAAGTCATTTTTGCTTATTAGTATGGCTGAATTGGATCATCGAAGGTCAGCAGCAAAGACATTGGTTAATGAAGTGAGATTAAATACATAAAGTAGGGTATATTTGTGTAATTTAATATGTAATTTAATTGTGTAATTCATTTTGTTCATTTAGAGGAATTCTGAATCTGTTTTTGTGCGAGTGAGATGAGTAAATTCATGCTCACATTTAGTCCACAACAACCATCATGTTTACACACTCCGCATCTCCTGATTTCACTCAACATGGGGACAGAAGAGGTGTCAGTCAAGAAATAAGAAAACTTGCGTTACTTATTTGAAAAAGTAACTTACATGTAACTTAAAAGTAACTTACATTTTGTATGCATTTTCGATTATGTAACTTGTGTTACTTGTAATGCGTTTCCCCCAATACTGGCAGCACTATCAAACATTCTGAATGTTGGTTTTACAACCATTCAGGTTTGATTTGCATCTTCTAGATATTTCATTTGAGTAATGGAATATTTTGTGAAATGTTTTGAACAGAGGCAGTTCAGACATTTTGGTCACAATTAAGGGTTAATTATGCTTTGTAACATACACTGAAATGCTGATTATGGAATGTGTAGACTTCTTCACTGGAGGGTTCTATAACACTATAGGGTTCTTGACTCGTTTGAACTGACTGCATAATACTTTCGTGATTAATGAATTATTTCAATTTGTTCTAGTGATAAAGTGTGTTTACAAACTGTTTAATTAATACAATTAAAAATGAATAAAAACTAATTCCATAAAACTAAACCCCTATAAGTGTCTCCATATATTGCAGATTCTATATATATATTCTATATATATATATATATATATATTTATAGAACCTTTCTTGGTTTAAACCACACTCACCATGGTTGCAATACAGTAACGCTGTAATTATTATTAGCAGCAATGTTGTAGATTCATTCTAAATGTAACCTATTAGGGGAAGAAGGGAGTGAATCCATTTAGGCTAATTAATTGGACTAGGAAATTGTAATTATCAAAATTCCACAGCTTGTGTAACAGAAATCACAGCTACACAGATCAAAGCACAGCAATTAGGCGCCAGCCATTGTTTCACCTCAGGTTACTATGCGCTTACAAGTAGCCTGCAAATGCCATAGTTCAGCTATGGTAACTATACAAAAGCCACTTACATGATGAAATTACAGCATGCGGTCTGTTTGAAAGAGACGCGCAAATTGTTTACTCGCTCGGGCGCGTGCGTGCGCGCGCGTCACTGGCGCCCCTAGAGGCGCCACACAGTAGCGGCTCTTTTGTGCGCGATGATGACGTACGCGCTCGTGTGTAGTAGCGTGAACGCGCGCAGTGGTGCGCTCGCTCAGAGGGGGAGAAAAGAGCCGCCGAGGAGGGCAGAAACACAAGAGAGGGGCAATTTTTTTTTCTACGACAGCACCGCGGCTTGGGGAACAAACCAACTGTGTCGAGTTGGCTGGCATGGAGCTGAGCGTTGCTGTTCTGAGCCGTTTCGAGCCGTCCACCTAAAAGCCGGGGCATTTCGGGGGCAGTTTGCTGTTGGTCCCGGGGGTTCGTGGAGCCCGTGTGAATCTGTTGCTAGCAGCGCTCGAATGCTAGTTAGCTCCGCTGCTAAGCAGCTAGCCAACACTGCGAATCAATTGTGTCGGAGATCTCGGATTTACGTTTAAAAGCGGTCGCGCTCGTCCGCTGCTCTCGGGATTCGTTTTGACCGTTGAGTTTCGTCTTTTTCCTAAGTGAGGAGACGTTAATAAGCGAACGCTTGAGTTTCTATTTCGATTTATTTTCAAGCAGGGACTTTTTTTTTTTCCTCCTCTCTATTAGCTTGTTAGCCGCTCTGGTTGGTTTAGTCCAGCTTGTTAGTAGTGTCTGAGATTTCTACTGTAATAGCTGTCAGCGACAACAGCCTCTTGACGAAAAGCCAGATTGTTGACATGAATGGTTTTATCGCGGACTGCGAGTTGTTTAGAGAGGCGATACTTTGAGATGCCGCGCGTGGGATACTTCATGTTTCCAGGGACGCTTTTATTTTCTTGTTAGACTGCTTTATGGGAGTGCTAGTGTGCAGCGTTTTGCTTTAGACAATACTGGTTTTTGCAGGAATTGCACGCGGTCCGATATATTTTTTTTCCCCCATGCAAACTAGTTACTCACCTTTTCCCATCAATCGCGCATCGTTTTGATGTGGTTAAATCCCACATTCCAGTCGCGCGCTCGTTGTTTTTTTTATCTAACGTTAGTGATTCCTTGAGCTCCACGTTTGTATTCACGCTGCTGGTGGTACATGGTCACCAAGACAGATCGCTGATACAGGTTTTCATTGGTTTGCGGTTGGGGAAACGGCGAGATTCGGCTTTAAAGTATTATGGATGAACAGACCCGAATGCTGGCTAGCATGGGCGGACTCGGCGGACTCTCTCAAGCCGACGTGGGTGACCCCGATTCGGTTCGGAAGCAGCAGTCCCTCGGTCAACCGCAGCAAGACATAGGGGATATTCTCCAGCAGATCATGGCCATCACCGACGAGAGCCTCGACGAAGCCCAGGCGAGGTAAGACCTGTGAGAGGAGGAGGAGGAGGACAAGAGATAGATAGATAGATAGATAGATAGATAGTGTGCAAAAGCAACTGGACACAATCTACACCTCATTGCTTTAAATACAGTCAATATAAATAGCGGCAATTTGTCTCCTGAAAATCGTATGTGATACAATGGCTTGCACCTTTTTCTTAATTTAAATATTATTTTATTGGACTGTCCCTTTTTTAATGCAAGTAGAACACAGACATTTGTATTAAGCTCACTTAAGGATTTGTTTAGTAAGAGTTTTACCAGATAAGGTTTTAGAATTTTTAATCATGTTAATGTTAAAAATCTTGTGTAAAATCAATTGGTGTTTTTTTTTTCCCGTTTACTTGGTTTTCATTTTTTATTGTGTACTGTATGCAACTCTTGTATTTTTTTTGTAATTCAGTTTTTGCCATGATTATAGCCACAGATGCTGACATGGCATTAAAGAAAACTGTTCTGATACTTTTCTTAATTTACATTTGCGCATATTCTCACTAGAACTTAGTGTCTTAATATAAAAAAAAGTGTGTTAATTTATTTAACACATTTTCGGATTTTACCTTTTCAAGTTGTTAAAAGTTCAAAATGAATTGGCATTTTCGAAAAAAAATCTTATGAATGTAAATGCATTACATGATCGAGTTTATAAGCAATCCGAACTTTCTCATTAAAAAGTTATTATAACGAAAAAGTTTTAATACTAGGAGTCCTTGTGTTTGTATTTCCACTGCTTTCCACTCAAACAATGCACTAAATATGTTCCAAATAGATAATAGGACTATAATTACTAAAACCTAAGGATGCAAGTATTTTTCCCCTCCTCTGGTTTTGCTAAATGGGGCCAAAAAGGTTTTAGAGGTCAACCAATATGTTTGTTATCAGGAGCCTATGGGCTCTGTGAAGCCATTTGGTCTTCAGCGTGCGTCTGCCAGATTGAGGCCCCACTAGATAAATGAATTGGATTAATGTGCTACCTCGTCATTAGCATAGATAATCAGCGCGCGCTTAATTAAGTCATCGCCGTCAAACAGTGTCAGACTTAACCTCGGCTCGAGACGAAAACACCGGACAGGATTGACGACTTTCCCGCCGTTACCTGCAGATCCTCCTCGGGTACAGTTCAGTGTGTTTCTATTGACCGCACTGAAATTGATCTCTTATGGATCGCTAGATTGCGCGCTGTGACCTGCGATCTGTTGAAAGGTCAACCCGAGCCACAGATCCCGCACAAAAGCTGCCTTTTAATGAGGGATCGTATGTGCGCGTATGCCTTGTGATGTGTCATTAGCTTGTGATTTTCCACCAAGCCATTTGACCACCTGGTTCTCTTAATTAATTCACTTCTCTTTTACCCTCCTCCTCCTCCCTGGTGTTCATCCTTTTCATTGTGTGTTGGGCGCAATCAATTCTCCTATAATGCGTGCGCGTGTGCAGCTGTCCACAAATTGAGTTTCTATTAATGAGATGGAGGGTCGCTACTCGAGCAACTTATAAACCCAGCGAAATTGCCTTTATATCTATACCGCATTTCTCGGGTGATATTGTGACTTTGTTTCCCTTGTACAAAAGACGGATGAGTTGAATGATGATGTTGTGATGGTGTGCATGCCTGTTTTAAGAGGGGTTTTAGGTATTTGGTTGAAGATAAGCAATCAGCAGTCTTAAGGAAAGGGAATTGTTCACCTAAAAAATACTTTTTCATTTTGCTGAGTGTCCTGGCTGCTTTTTCAAAGTAATGAAAGTGAACGGGGTGACCATCAAGCTCAAAAAATAAAGTATAATAAAAGTTGTCTATGACCTGTGCTCTATCTTGAAGTCATATTGCTTTGTGTGAGGACCAGACTTGAGTTTTCAAACTCTCCAAAATTGTCATGGATGCCTAAAAACTATGCTTCTTGTTATAACATCCAAATTAAATGGTTTTTATTAAAGCCAAAAATATAATTGTCTAAGTTTTTACTTGGGGTGGGAATCACAGGGTACCTCACGATACGATACATGGCTCACGATACCGGTATTCTGCGGTAATCGACAATCCTATAATGATACGACATCTGTCTAACTATAAAAACATAATCCCGGTGAAAAGGTTAAGTGCAGGTTTTCTCTCTTTACGTCCAAAAAGTATTTCAGTCCGTAAATTAAATTTAACATCAAGTAAATTAAACATTTTATGCTTATACTTTTGAAAAGCTTAAACCGTTTCTTTGTGTAAAAATGTTTAAAAATGTTTGTTTTAAAAATGTACCAACAAAATGTACAAAGTACAAACGCTCCCGTGTGCATCTGTGTAAGTGCTCGGTAAAGAGCGTCAAAGATGTCTATTTACAACATGTTTGTCCCATCAGTGGTATAAAAGCTGAAGTGCGTTAAATGTGGCTGGGGCATCTATTATTTTACTCGCACTGCTGTCCACCATCCCGTTTAAAACTCTTTTTCTTAGGCTAGTTAACTTCTGTTCACGTTTCCCTCATTCATGTGTTGAGCGCCTTATTTTATTAATTAAAATATCGGCGCCAGCTTATCGATTCTCGCATCGCATTCGCACAGAGAAGGACAGCGATATATCGCCCTATCAATATTTTGTCCCATGTCAAGTTTTTACCATATACAAAACAAGGGTACATTATGCAGACTTGCAGTTTGAAATTGACAATGTAGGCCTAAAAGTTAGGCTCAAAAGAAGGAAAACCCTCCATTTGTAAAACATGAAACATTTCATTCAACCAGTTTTTGAAGTAAGGGGAGTCTGAAAATGTCCAATTTAAGAGTATTGTTTTTTTGTTGTTGCAAGGATCGTACCCAACAATAAAGACAACAAAATAGTTTTTTAAAAGCTAGAAATTAGGTAGAAATGCCTCCTTAATCTATGCAGATGCTATCCTATTTCTAAAAGGTAAATAGCAAAAATGTTCTCAAATCTGGAACCTCTGCATCTTCAAACTGGCATGAAGATTTGTCACAGCATGTGTCATGTTAATGATGCCAAACTCTGTTAATTCTTGTCTTTCATTGCTGGTCATGAAATGGCACGTTTAAATATGCAGAATCAAATTTGAGAGCTGGGGAAAAGGGAACGTTTTTGAATCGTATGGGAAAAGGCGGTGTAAAAAAACATTATTCAAAGCATCTCATTGACATGAGGGTGAGTAAATGACAGAAACTTTTTGGTGAACTATTCCTTTAAGCATAATGCAAGATATGGTTAGTGATGGACGTAAATGCATTTTCTCTTTAGTCAATTCTTCTCTGTCGCTGATATTCTACAGTTATTCTTGAGTATAAGCCCTTGCCACCTTCAGTTATGAAGCGAAAAAGCCCTTTGGTGCTTCCGCACAGGCCTGAAATAGTTTGGATACCTGAGAGAAATATGCATTATTATTTTGTCAAGTGCGGGATGGTTTTAGGGCAGATAAGCCAGCTTCATTTGCGGAGTGGAGAGCTTTACTCCGCTTCAGAGAGATTGTACCTAGTGCGGTCAGCAATCTTGCACATTATAAGACATATTGCTTTCTTTTTTTCTTTTAAATCTCTTTTATAAACAGATTTCCTTTATTTGATACTAATGAAATATGCATGGTTGTGGTATCTCATTAAATAGATTTGTGGCTCATCACAATGCCTCTTAAATTAATTAGTTTAATGTGTCCCAAACCTGCATTATTTGCTGAGTGGAGGCACGTGCTTTGCTCAGAAAGCAAAGATACGTGGTTCTGTCTGGATTGCTTATTCATTGCATGTTCAAAAATAAATGTAATGCACAAGACTTGCTTTGCATTGGTAGATAAGGTCAATTGAATTGATTGACTAGATTACATCAATCAGAAAAGAGCAAGTTAAGCATTTATATCGCTATAAAAGCACTTTCATGCATGCGTCCTAATTCATTAAGTAGGTTTGTGTTATGTGAGATTTCTGCGATTTCTTTTACTTTGCACTCACTAGTTACTGTTTTGTTACCCAGGTTTTGCTTTCGACATCTTGAACATTTTTTGGCAGCAATCAGACTTGTTCTGATTCCATTATCATGTGCCACAGTACTTGATTTCTGTTTTCTATTCTTCTCTTGATCTGCATTATTTACTGTGGGGGGTCTCTGGTCCCAGTTTAAGGGGTGTATGGGGTGGGATGTCATCGGGACGGTGGGGGCAGATGCCAGCGCTGTCTGTGCCTGCCGCCCTCAGCCTCTCACCCTGTTGCCCTGTGTCCAGATGCTGGCCAGAGGAGGCACCGGCGCAGTGGACCCCACAGAGGGAGGGGGAGCTGGGGGGGAGCACAGCAGGGTGTGCCCTGCCGCTCAACTTCCAGCACAGGTCAGTACAGGAGCGCATGAGCACCCCCTCCTCTTCTCTCCCCCATCATCCCCTCCATGTTGATGACAAAGAGAAAAATGCACTCTCATACAGTTAAAGAAGCACTTCAATCTCTGTGGGGCTAAACTTTTTGTTTTTTTTTAATTATGCAATTCCTTCTCTAAAGAACCCAATTCAGACCCCTTTGAATAGACCAAAATGTGAATCAAGTTCTTGTTTGCATTCACATTGTCCCTGGCCCTAAAAATGGGCTTTTAGTCGGGGCTGTTTTAGTTGTGATTAGTCTACTGTTCAATAACCACTTGAATGTTTTATTGATTTTTTTTATTTTTTTTAATAAAATTTTATAATAGGCTAATCAATTTGATTATATCAAAACAATTATATTTTATTTATTATATCTGTATTAAATTTTATAATATAATATTCAATTATAAAGCAAGGCAGCTCAGATTATGCCTAAATTTTCACAGGAAACTAAACTAAAACCTTTCTTTTTCTGTTTATTTGACAATAGATTTAAAAGATGCCCCTCGTTATCTCTAGAAATGAGAATAAGTGACTTATCTCCTTGTTTGTTTCATTGCATGTCATCATTCTCTTTGTATAGTAACCTTTAATGGCCAAAATATTTCTGATTATGTGCATGAGAAGGTAAAGTGAACCTGAAGCGCTTTGCGCTCACATAAGCGATGGACACTTTAAGTAAAGCAAACTCAAAACACCTCATGAGATGGTTTTCGTTTTAAGATTAGTTTGTATGAAAGCCACATATATTCGCCCACTATCAGGCCAAGTGAACCAAATGCTCTTAACCACCACAGACTTCACACATTCATACAATTGATTAAAACAAATCTCCATCCCCATGTCACATCCCAGGAAAGATTTTGGTTGCATCAGTTTAGTCTTTTCATGATCACCCATCCATTGACACGAGTTTGGGTTTCTGTTTGTACTATCAGTTGTCATTCCTTGATGTTTCTGTATTTGTCTTGCTCATATTTGCAAAAAGAAATAACCTACAATAAGACGCAGTGATCTATTTTTGCCATCTCATGTCTTTTAAATGTTTGTTCCTCTTGCATTGAATTCTACATTCCTGAAATTTTTGGGTGTGAACACATCAAAGCCAACAAAGAAACATTTTAGGCAGCGAATAAAGTCTTGGAAGCTGAGCAAACTTCAGATTTACTTCTTCAAGTTGGATGATACACAAGACATTTGGAAAGTAGGCAGTGCGATAAGACAAGCTAACTAATCAACAGTAACCGATTCAGCATTGCCCAAGCTAGTGCCGTTGCCCATTTTCAACAAAATTACCCAACGAGTTGCACTGTGTGTCATCAGCTTAAGGCCTCATCCACAAAAACAATCTTTTTTTGGGATTTCCCACGTTATCTGTTTGCCTCGGAGCAAAAGGGAAACGTTCTAACTTTGTTTAGTTGCGGCCAACTGCAATATTAGGTAGCGAGTGTTGTGGTGTTCAGTTTAGGACTTTCTCATAAAAGATTATTCAGGTTAGTGCTTTGTAGCATCATATTTTTACGAAATGCAGTGCATTTTCAGAGTATTTTGAAGTGGCTGCATGTCACATGATTTGTGGGTTTATCAGTTTGCTTGCTCATGTTAATCCCAGCTGTTAGTTGGACGGTTTTAACGAGAACACGTCGATTATTGGCATTTGTTAGGGGTTAACGATGCTCCTGGAAAGCATGCTTCATCTGCTCTCTAATACAGTAGCGCTGAAATCTGGCTGCGTGTAGATAAGCTTCCCAGGCATCAGAGCTTCCCAAGCCTGGAAATAAAGTTTGCTGATGGGAGACTGCCCTGAAATGATCGATGATTGGATTTAGCACATATGATTCTGGCTTTGAGAAGAATGTTTCCTCTGCGAGACAGAGGGTCCTCACTTGTTTTGATATTCTCCAGACCTGCTCGATAAATTAAGCACGTTCGGGGTGTAAAAAGGGCTGGATAATACCATTAAAGGGTGGAATGCTTTTCCCTGAAGACAAATGAGGACCATGTGTCAGTTACTCATTTAGCTGGAGTGAGCCGAGACTGCTGCTGTATCTTCTCAATCTACAGACACCGAGCTTTTTAAAGGACTTGAGTTTTAGTGTGTCCATTACATCTTGATTGATTCTTGAGTAGATGTTTGCACCTGTGATTGTGATCATATTCTGCTGCGAATGTTAAAGGTTGTTGGTATGTCTTCAATAACCATAAATCCTCCGGTGTGTTTGGCAGCGAAACGACGTGTGCTTTAAATTGAGACTTTGAAGAATCAATCATTAATGATTCTCTAAAAAGGAGACTTGCATGGTTGGTGTTTTAAAAACAATGCTCAACCAATAGCTAGAGAGCAGAGTCGATGAAATATGTAAAAAGGATGGCGAATGAGATGAACTCTTATATTGCATGATATATATACTCAAAATTCACAAAAATGTGAAGCCATTATTGGGCTAATTCAAAAACATACATTAAGGTGCGAAATGCAATCAGTAAATGATTTGTGTATGTTTTCTATTGATCGTGGCAGCAAATGAAGTAGAAAAGCATCATAACTGGCCATGTATCAAGACAAGTGTTGTAGACACATGTCTGTTGAGATGCTGTGAAGTGTGCCAGATTGTGGTAGAAGATGGGGAACTGCATTTTGCAAATTGTATTTGGAACATTTTTGTGGAAGCATTTGTGCCATGACCTTATTTGAATAATTTATTTAGCCAATCGGGCACTAAAATAACACACGTACACACACACAAAGTATGTAAATAAATGGCTGTATCATTGGCCTTGAATTTCCCTCTACGGATTTATTTCTTATTGACGAGGCTATTGGTAGATTTCAAAACGGACAGAAGGGCAATTTGTTAATTGGGCACAGCGTTCGACAGATGCCAATAAACTTAAAATGGCCAAATACTGATCGATACGTCGGTCTTTCACTGTTTGAAATGAAATCTAATCGGTCTCTCTCTAACGCTTTCCTTCTCTCTTCCAGAAAACACGCACTGAACTGCCACAGGATGAAGCCGGCTCTCTTCAGTGTTTTATGCGAGATCAAAGAAAAAACTGGTAAGTCGTTCACTTGCTCTGCCAATGCAGAACTTCTGTGCAGGTTTGTGGCTTCAAGCCGCGCTCCCACATTTCGAGGAGATCTTTTTCATTACACTATTGATTCTGCATTGACCATATGCAGAGACAGGTGTTTAATAATCATCAGTCTGAATTTATTGAGTCCCCGTGCTCTTTTTTTTTTTTTTGCGTCAGTAGGGTTCCTCTGGGCTTTCCAGGTGTCTTATTGTATGGCCCACTGCAATCATTAAGTGTCATAGCAATGGATTCAATGTTTACAATGTGTGAAATCTCCCCTGAATGCATTTCAAAGCTTTGAACTAGCAACAAGTGTATTTGCTTCACTCTCATTGTTGCTTTGTTACATTTCTCATTGTGAACCCCATCCACACAATCCATCCCAGTCCAAACAGGTAACGGGTCTCGCATCTCAACTCGAAGATCCACAGTGGTCAGTTTTCTGGCAGATCCGCAGCTTTCTCTGCTCAAACGAGAGGCTGACAAATGATTAAATATTTATGGAGGTGTTGGCGTTGTCTTTGTGCCATGGTTTCTCTCGTTTCTTTCCTGTCATATCCTGCAGCTTGAATCCATCTCAGGTTCTGTAACAAGCATGCTCATGTGGAATTACAGTGCAAAAATGATGTGCAACGGTCTGTTTGTGGCAATCTGTCAATAACCCAGTCTTACTTTCCTATAATTGGATGCAAGTAAAGGGTAGGCTAGAGGAATGGGTATTGGGGGTTGTCCCTGTTGCCAAGGCAACCTGCTGTCTTATTTACCTAATGTCATTCACTTTGATTTTCACATTTAGCCTGCCAGTGGAGAAAGGGCCGGGGAGAAATGCAGCACTAAATGGAAGGTGTTGTCGGCAGTGCAGACAGGCGAAGTTAATGGTCAGAATTTTTCCATATATCACTTCGGTTATCGCCAAACTTAATCTAGAATTCGTGTTTTACCCTGAAGACTTCGGCGTAAATGAGCTGATTTACTAGATGACAGGAACAAGGCCATTACTGTCTGATCTGAGCCGTGATTTTGCGTTTAAGGCCTGTTTATGGCAGTTTCATTGCGACAAAATTATTTGTTTTGCACCAAAACTTTGCAATAAATAATGGAATCCTCAATTCAGTTATATGTATTTTATATTATATACATTTAACATATATTTTATAAAAGTAATATCTTGTCTAAAATCTATTAGGGGTGGGGGAAAAATCAGTTTAGATATGAATTGCGATTCTATCTTCTGCCGATTTGCATCGATTCACAAATAAATAAAAAAATCGATTTTCTGTGTTACACTTCTTTAAACTCGCAGTGCTGCTTAAATTTAATGATGCTTAGAGTGTGAAAAAGGACTTCGGACACAGCCAAAGATGCACGTGATCCCGAGTTCAGTTCTCTTTCACAGCTTATTGAGCTTGAATGGTCAAATACACAAATGATTATGTAAAAATGCACACCGTGTGAAGTATTGACATAAATGCAGTCTGTTATGTCCTACGTGAACACAAACAGTTGGGAGCAAATCAGATGTGTAACATTATATTAGATCTGTGCATTTGTTCTTAAAGGGACAGCAGCCTAATAAACGGTTGCTGACTGTTTTAATAATAAAAAATGGAAAATCACTCGCTGTTTTTGACTTAATCACTTTTGTATCTTCATTATGAATAGTGTTGTTTTTGGCGGCCTGTTTTAATTTTAGTTTTAGTCTAGTCTTTGTGTCAAGCTGTCGTTTTAGTTTTTATTAGTTTTAGTCACGTTCATACTCTTTTTAGTCTAGTCAAGTTTTAGTCGACGAAAACTGATGACATTTTAGTCTAGTTTTAGTCAATGAAAATTGTATTTTAGTCTCTTTTTAGTAATGCAATTAACCCAGTCAATATAGAATTTCAAGGTTATCTTATTATATTTACTATATTTAGGGCTGTGACGGTGGCAGTTTTTTTTACCACCGCGGTAATGGACCAACTACTGGCGCTGGTTGGGGCTTTATAAAAAAAAAAAAAACTCCTTTTATATTTCCACACAAAGACGCGTGATATAGCCTACCACTCTGCGCTCTGAGAGGGATGTGAGACACAAGCAGGAAAGAGACCATCGATCTCTTTATGATATCTTCGTGTTTTCTACTTGATGTAGCCTAAATTGGTCTGAAGAGCGAATTTTATCCTCCACAAGGGCGAGATATTTAGGCTATGTTTGAGATTGCGCTGCCAGAGAAAGTGAAACTAAAAATCACCCGCGCGTGTGAAACGTGCTTTACAACTAAACTTGACGCGCCCAATGTCTAATATAACAAGCACAAACTGTGTTAAAAAGAATTTGACATGCAAGTACAAATGTAGGCTATCTGTCCTACAGCGTTTTTCTACTTTACCACAGTAAAGAATACGAATATAATAGGCCTATAAAAGTGAACCAATGAAGAACCGTTTATAATCCCTTTAGAAATGGGTGAGACGTGAGTGAAGATTTGGGAAAAGAAACAAGAGATTCCATGCAGGGATGAGTCACGATTTTTGGATATTCGATTAGTTTATTTAATTATAGAATATCGAATAAGTTGTCCGATTATTCTCTAAAATAAAATCTCCATGTTCTGGTGCTGATGCGGTGACGTGTTCATGTAACCAGAGACGCTGCCAATAACATACAGCTGTCACAAAGAACCGGCAAAAGTAATGATTATGAATGTGTCAAAGATATCAATGAGACATTTTAATAGAATAACTAATGGAGTAATATTGTTAAATTCGCTGATAATCGGGTGACCAGATCGCAAACCAGAATTTAAACCCGACAAAGATGGGTTCACGCACAACTCTCTCATTCGTCGTGACGTTATAACATTCCGTCTCGTCTCGTTTTGGTCAACGAAAATGAAGAGACATTTTAGCATAGTTTTTATTTTGTAAACCACATTTAGTCTCGTTTTTATTCGTCAACGATATTGCATTATACATGTATTTTAGTCATCGTCACATGACCAGCATTTACGTCTCGTCTCGTTTTCGTCAGGTGATAACGGTTCGTTGACGACAATATTTTGTCATAATTTTCGTTGACGAAAGCAACACTAATTATGAATACATTTATTTAACAGTAAAGACTCAATTAATATTCCATCTAGTGAAGACTACTATTTTATTTTTTACATTTGATTAAATTTCTGTAGTATTTCTTAAGACATGTTAAATAAACCTCGGCTACTGTACCTGAAAAACTTAATTTAATTTGTGTATTTTTTTCTATTTTATTTTTATTAAATTAAATGATTCTTTTTTTAATTAAATGAGTGTTTTTTTCTTCGAGACCTATTAAACTGTCTTCTGCAGTCAAATAGGAAAATAAATAAAACCGTAAACTAAATCAAATCTATGCACAAATCGCATACATTTTTAACTAAAATGTGAGGTACCAATAAAAATTCTAAATCTATTTACAAAATGTTATATCTATGATTTTTATTTATTTAAAAATGAAGCCAAAATGGTTTTCATAATGAAAAACTGTTCAATATTGATCCCATGAAGTTTAAAAATACTCTTGAAGCATTTCTTGTGCTTCTGTTGACTGGCGAATCTTTAAATAAATATAATTTAATGGAAACCAAAAAATTTAGAAAAATTTAAACCATTTGGAAAATTAAGGAATCTTGTATCCAAAATCGATGGCAACAATTTTGTAAACCTAACGTTCTTGTATTACAATAGGAATAATGCTTAGTCTTATTCGCTGTATGCGTTTTGATGAATTTTTGTTTTGTTTTGTGCAACAGTAAAATGGAGAAGAAACCATAAACGTTTTCTTATCTATGGTATTGAGTGATCGGTGAGATCGAAACATTTGCAAAAGTCAGTTTAGCATTTGAATACAAGCACAGGGTTGCCGCAGTCCAATATTTCACACTCTGTGCGATGGAGTTCGAAGAGATGTATTGTTTTGCTTTAAAATCTGCTTGGACTTTGTCTAAACAGGCCTCTGAGTGTACTTGTGTGGTGGATGGTGTCCATCATGGTGATCAGCACGTCCCCCACCTCTTTCCCAGCTCTGTGTGTGTGTGTGTGTGTGTGTATACCTGCACTGTTTTTCTCCAAGACTCCCCGCTGCTTTTATCTCCTGCCTCTGGAATGTGAATTAAAGAAGGCAGCCTCCTCTACTGCACATGATTGTAGTGCTGATCAGTAGTCTTTACATCTGTTTTCTACAGTCTCGGTGTGTCTGCCTCTGTCTCACTCTCTCTCTGTCCTACACCGAACAGCAGGGATAAAAGCGAGCTGGAGCTCAGGCCTTTCCCTGCCGCTGCGGTCTTGTCCTCTCCTCCTCCTCCTCCCTCCCGATGCCTTGCTTCCATTCTTGAAAGAGAAGTCTTGCTCTGAACTCGGGGCTTTGATATGGTAATGGAGGTGGAGGGGAGGGTTAGGGAAGAGTGGGGGAGGGGCATTGAATTCCTCGGAGTGCTGCTGCAGTTGGGAAGATTGTTTTTTATTGTTAAGGAAATGTTCTGCTCAAATGCAAGTCACACTAACCCCCCCTAACCCGAATATTCCCATCTGTTTAACATAAACTTCATGTGCGTGAAATGTAAGATTTGTTAATTAATCTCCTTAGAAACAAATTAAGAGAGAGAGATGAGGTTTCTGAGCCAATTGTCTCTTCGGTCTTGTCCCTCCCCCATCGGCTTAAAAAAAAGAAAAATGGTTGCAGCAAGTTGATTCTCACCCTTTCCGTCACCCTGACTTTTGTTCTGGATCCAGCTCATCGCAGAGGTCACAAGCTTTTGTACGTTCTGTTTTTACAGGGTTTTGAATTGTAAATGAAGCGTGGCCAATAAAATTATAGGTAGTTGACAAGAAACATGTACATGAACAGGTTTTTTTTCGTTTCTTCACCATTGAGGTTTTAGGTTAAAATGTATATAACGATGGGTAAAAAAACACAGTGAAAATCTGAGATTCAAACAGTTGTTTCAGCCGCAAAAAAAACATTTTTGATTATTGATCATGTGTTCTTGCTTCTGTTGAAGCACAAGATGCTCTTTTGATCATTCTCAAGTTACTGCAGATAACACCAGGTTTTACCCAAACTTCCACAGAATACATAGGCATTCTGAAATGTTAATTTGCCAAATTAACTTTTCGATTGTAGATTATATAACCGAATTAAAAAATAGAACAATTTTAACTAGTGGTCTCAGATCCTAATGTACGTACAAAGGGAAATTTGCAGTTTTTTATTTGCAGTTCACTTACAAAGAACATCAGAACCATTTTAGATTGAATGTATCATGTCAGACTGCAGGTTACCCAACCACCCAAATGCACTTTCTTTTGTGTCCTTCACTTACTGTTGAGGCACATATTGAACCGAATTGTACCATTCTGTTCAGACAGAGAGCTTCACATCTTGAATTCTGAATTCATGTTGCAGAAGGTTTATGGTTGAATCTCTTGGCATTTCTACAGCTGTTAACTCCCTTGCTAATAGCTCATAATAGTGAAGTCACGTGATGTTTGTAGAGTAGCTACCAGAAGAACCGGCCAGGTCAACTTTACTCTTAGTGCGTTTGTGCTATTAAAATCCCAGAAACAAATGCATGATTCGGCAGGACTAAGAATGCAATGGCCTCAAATAAACCTAGCACTGCATGAATTAAATATGAGTTTTAGTTTTTAATGTCTGAATGTGGTTAATGGTTTATAAAACCATGTCTAATAGGCTTTAAAAGGACAAAATGTCCAGTATCTCCAGTGCACTGGTGAGTTATGATGCGTTTCCCATATATTTCCAGTTTCCATGAAATAATCGTTTCTGGTCTCTTGTAGTACTTTTTACAATTTTACTTTGGTTTTTTTTCTAATAACTAGCAACTAGACCACCTAAGAGTGGTCATAAGAAAAGCTTTAAATTCCAACTGGCCACTGGCCAAACATATAAACTTGCCTTAGTGGTATTTTACATGATACATGATTCGGAGATGTCAGGTGAAGTTTAGTTAAGATTGTCTTGATTGGTAACTTATCCTGTCAGTTTAAGTAGCAAATTATTCAAACAGTTTGGCACCAACAAATGCCTTTCCAAGTATTGAAAAACTTTGCCATCAAGCTATTGTGTAAAACTATTGTGTAGATGGTTTCCATGTAGATGCATGTAGTTCTAGAACGAGCTCATCTGGTTCTGAAAAATGGACTCAAATCCTTGTTTATAACCAGCCTGTATGATCTACATAACTCCAGTTTCTCAGTCTGGTCGGTCAAAGACCTAATTAAGGCTTTTTAATTATCATTCATTTTTGAAAGACCTTAATTTGAACCCTCTTGTAAAATTTTATGAGTTGTTGGAAATCTCAGACTCGTTTTACGAGGCAGGCCTATGGGTAAAAGAGCCAGTGGAGTGTGAGACTTTTTACAACTTAAATACACTGCAATAGAGATGAACTCAGACGAACCGTTACTCTAACAAGCTAAACGTTTGTGCGCCGTGACTAAAGCGTTCAACCTGGCTTCAGAATTAACAGCAAAAATGACTATTTTCAACATATTTATAGCAGCCAGACGTATAAAACTAGCATCCCGAACATCATCATTTGGTTGTCCCCTCCATTTCATTCGACATTTCTTGTGTGGCGCTCTGTCACTCAATCTGTTTTTCTCTCCTCTGTTCTAGGAGTGAGAAAGATAGAGTGTGAAGGGGGGAGAGAGGGGAGAGAGAGAGAGAGAGAGAGAGACAGCGATAGAGAGAGATTGATGAGGCAGTAAGAGCAGCAGTAATTACTCTGTGTCCATTCCCCACGCCGGATTGGCAGACGGCTAATATCACACAGACCCCTGGCCCTGACAGGCGCCCCCCTTCCCCCCCATCACAAGGTCCAGAATGGTGGGGGGGAGAGAGCGTCACCCCGAACACTCGGCTCTGTCCTAATGCTGTGTGGGCTGAGCGTCTTTCCTCTCATTACGTTGTTCCTCGAGGAATCAAGCCTTTTCTCAGGACTGGACAAGCAAAATTGGATGGTGCACTTGTGAATGCAAGGAAACGTTTAAAATGCGTCCAGGCCCTTTGAGTTGATCAGCCAAGTACTTCCTCTGCTCTAATAGTTTAATTTATTGGAAAATGCAATTTGAAGATGACATGAAATCTTAATTGACCCTATTTACTAAATGATTGTGCCTGGTCCTATTGTGCACAATTCATCAGTATGTGATGTTCTCATTTCATCAAAATGCAGTCATTTTATGCTTTGCAATTTGCATGTGTCTGCAGCAACATTTCTGCTGACGTCAGTGCCCATAGATGTAAATACGGGGGGAAATCATATGAAGCATTAGCATTATAGACCAGTGGCTCTCAACCTTTTTGACTCCAGTGCCTACCATTGTTCACAACAGTATTCAAAGGCTATTGGGTTCATGAGAATGAGACGATATTTTTAAGAAACACTATATTTAAGAAATCTTCAATGAGAAAATATGACTGGAAAGTCTTTTATTCGTCTGAAAGTCACAAAACGCAAAACAATACAGACACATTTAACTAATCTAGGGCTGTCACTAATGATTATTTTGGTAATCATGTAATTGTTCAATTATTATAGTTTTTTTTGTGGTAATAAAAATAGACCCTTTAAAATGACTTGAAATGCATATATAATAATAATAATAATAATGAGACAAAAATTGGTTTAAATAAAGTATCAAAAGCAAGTGATTTTATGGTTTTATTGAACAACACTGTTGTTATACACATAATTATTATAAACAATCAACTTGTATACATTACGTATTATAACAAATGCCTGCAAAGGGTGCCAACAGCCTGGTGATGATTGTTGTTACACTTAACAGAATGACCAAATATTTGTTTAATATTGGCCAAACAACATTGGATTCAAATGTCCACTTAATCTTTAATATTTGGCCACTTCTTAATGATTGAAATGCCACAGACACAGTTATTTCTTGAACAAGAACACGTGGACATCAAAACATTCAAACTCAGAGCGAGGGTTTAAACGTTTATTTTCAAATTTCAATGAACAACATTTTGCATATTTAAAAACGTACTGATATATTCTCCTGTTAGTGTAGTGCAAATTATATATATATATATATGTGTGTGTGTGTATTATAGGGGTGTAACGGTTCTCTGTAAAAAATCAAACCATACCTTTCTCCACCCACGGTTCAGCATGCACTTTGTACTGGGTTCATCTCAAATCTGACGACGATCTGACAAACCATTTATATTATGGTTTGTTGAAAATAACGCATAAAACAGACAGTTTTCTATGGATGGGTATGCATTCCGGCTTCCCCTAAAATTTGTTCAATGCGATTGCCATATGCTTTAATGTCACCAGTCATTTACGCTGGTTTTTGAATTGGCACTTGCGCAGGTGAGACCTGAACAGCACACATTGTTAACGGTGTTTAAACTAAACTCATTTAAGCCTTTCCAATTTAAACATTCAAGCGCAAGAAGACACAAAAGAGGACTTGCACACGCTGTGAGAAGCACACGGAAAGCCGCGTCTCAGGGTATGTTTACACAACAACTTTGCATGTGTCTTGGCCGTTCATTTACACGGCAACAACGTTTTGGGGGACTAAAAACTCACGCTTTTGAAAGCGGGATTCAAAGTGCAAGGTTTTGAAAACGATGCTTTTACTGTCTCCATGTAAACAACAAAAATGTGAACTTGTGAAAACAGTGACGTCATGCGTATTATGTGTTAATGGTAATCAAACAATAAATAAATCACTCACTGCTCTTGATTGAATAGCTTTTGTAACTTTAAAGATTAATCTTGATTTAATTTCTACAGTGAAGATTATATGCAATGTTGTTTTACATTTGATTACTTTAAGTTCTGTACCTGACAACTACTGGTAGATGCCTGAAAATTATTTGCTTATTTTCTTTTTTATTTGACAATAGTACTTTTTTCCCAGAACATGGCACATGCCGAACCGTACCGAAACCATGACCCTAAAACCACCCCTAGTGGGTGTGTCTATGTACAAGTGTGTGTGTGTGTGTGTGTATATATATATATATATATATATATATATATACACACACACACACATACGCACACACAGTATATATATATATTTTTTTTTTTCGTTTTAAACTCCATTTTTATTTTAAATCATTTTAAGTCGTTTTGAGGCCCAGTGTTCCACTGGTTGAGAGCCACTGCTATGTACTGAATATTTCCTCTGAATATTCAGTTTCATCCGGAAACATTTCCAATCAGATGTTTAATGCATTTTGAATGCTGTTATCTTTATCACAAAATAATACAAAACAACTATGACCACGTCTCATAATACTAACAAAAAATGTTGCATTCTTATTTTTAAGCACCATGTGGACAAATTTTGTCATCCACTTTCTAAACTTTTAGGATCAGAATTCAGTTCAGCAGAGTGTAGTTTTCGCTCTATTAAACATCCTAAATTTGTGTTGGGATTAAGCGCTCAAAAGAGGAGCGACAGCCGTATTTATCTGCGGTGTGTCAAAACTCATGGAGATGTCCCTCAGTGTGCTGGTCTAGAGAGCAGTGTTTGAAAGAAGCCCATGTCTCTTTAATTAAAGATATGTAAATGTGGCCTCAGCTGGATTACATTAGCTGGCGTGGCTTTGGTGGGGTGTAGAGAGTCAGAGCCCTACACCTAATCCAGACTAATTAAGGATTAATTACAATTGATGGGAGGCTTCCATCCCTGTGTGGAGGTCCTCACTGCAGTCTGTGACTAATCTAGAGCACTGGAGAAGGGATTTGAGCAGGGGTGATCTGTCAGAGTTTGCTCCGAGCTCCTTTCACTTTAAGCTTCTCTCGAGGGAGGGAGTTTCAAGTTTCTACGCATACCATTTGGATTGAGGCATTGGCCTTTTGTTAAGCTACAATAATCTGTTTGTCTCACGCGAAGGTGTTAATACAAACTCGCTCTAGATGGACACACGACTAGTTAGTGGGGGTGTCTAAGGCTCAAATGTAGGGTTAGGGATTTGAACAAACCACTTACCCCAAGTATTAACCTTTGACGAGTAACATGTCTTAAACCAATTGCACTGCAGACTTGAATGATACCTTCAATATTGGTTGCGATTGTTACTTTTTGTAAGCAGTGTAACATTACGATAAAAATGGGTGGGGAAAATCCTTAGACTTAAGTTGTTTTTTAAATAATTCAGAAAGATCTTTTATGCTCAACAAGGCTACAGTTATTTGTTCAAAATACAGTAAACCAGTAGCCTAGAAATCTAGACGCACCCTAGCGGCAGCAAAATGTATTTCGCAGCCAGGTGGGTCTAGCAACTCTCAATAGACCTTCTAGCTGCAAAAACCTAAATTGGGTCAGGCCAATCACGTCGTGTATAGAGTAGGCGGGGGCGGGCTTAACATATGACGACAGAGTTGCGACGGCTGCCACTTGAAAACAAAGAATGACGGCTGCTGATGGAGAACAACGGTCTTTCGAATCGGCTTTGGCCGCGACTCTGGAGGACTTGGAGTTAAGTTTTTCTTTGAGAAAAGAGCAAAGAACGGCACTTAAGTCATTCTTAAAAAAAGGAAGATATTAGGGCTGGGTAAAAAATATCGATTTCTCGATTTTAATCGATTCTCATTTTTACGAAACGATATCGATTCTTAAATCCCAAGAATCGATTAGTCATCCTGTTTTCAGTTGATGAATTAATGGAGCATTGATGCGCGCATCCCATCCAATAAATCGCAATAATCTTTGTGCTTTGTTATTATTGATATGAAACAAAGTCTCAGATTTCAAATTACGTCCATTTTCTTACGAAATTCAAAAACATAATTGCCGTTTTGGCGCTGTGGCGTGAGATCGCTCTGGCGCAGCTCAGCTCAAGAGAAGCAGCAACGCGGAGTGCACATGATCTTCTCTTCCGCATTAATAACACCAGTTACAGCGCGAAATAAACACGAATGAGCATCTGAAAGTGTGTTAAAAGATAGAGTACAACTTATCGAAGTCCGTATCATTTCACATGGAATCGCTCAATCAGTGTTTCAACCGTGGAAAGACGTTAGTAAACAATGTCATGTAACGTCACATTTACCTCAGAAAAACCATATCCAGTGACCATAAACTCGTTAGTCAGCTGGAAAAATTAACTCTAGAGAGGAGCATTTTGCTAAATGTATGCACCATATTACATAATCATTATAATTTTTATTGTTCTTCAATATTTAATGCATGTTTGAATAAATCTGGAAAGTTTTTATGACAGCCACCATTTAAATTTTTATATTTTCATACAACTTTATTTTTATAAAAATAAATACAAGTGTATTTTAAGTATTTGTATACAAATCAGTTAATTTTTACCTTCAATATTATAGTAGGCTAATGAAGCCTATAGGCTACAACTGACTCCCATAGTTTACAATAATTTTGTTCCATTTTATTTTCCAGTTTTCCTTGAGAAAATTTACAATGTATTGTACCTGATATCCAAAATAATCGATACTGAATCGAATCGAATCGAATCGTAATCGAAATCGAATCGAATCGCAAGCTTGTGAATCGAAATCGAATCGAATTGTGAAATCTGTGTCAATACCCAGCCCTAGAAGATATGTTCGTCGTTTTGCCGGCCAGATATGGCAAAAGTTGAATCTATCAACTAAGCTCCGCTGTTGGGAAAACGTTCTGGTTGGTTTAAGCGCTGTCCTATTGCGTGCAGAGGGAATTTGAAAGACGCCCCTCGGATTAAACCGCGTCTATGGTGAGTTTCCAGACCTAACATCTTGATGTAGGTCTGGCTTGCCAGGCTAGTAAACCAGTAATATTGTAAAATAGTTATAAATCACTTTAAAATATCATGTATTCCTGTTAGGGCTGGGCGATATGGCCTAAAAAAAATAAATCCAATTTACGATTTAAATCGATTTTTTTTCCCCCTACTTAAAATCAATCTGCAGATGACAAATAAATTGTTCAAAACAAGTTTTAACTTTCTTTTGTTTTAATTTTCCCTTCTGGAATTTGATCTGGATTCCCCCCTTGGGGTAAAAAAACAAAACAGAACAAAAAACAATAAGTGTATTGTGATTGTCAAAACATTTGGTAATTAAACAGAATTTTATTAAGTTTAGTGACTACACAATGTTTACATGGTACAATGACTGGTACGCTACTGTTTTTATTATTGCTTGACACAAATTTCACAATTTCAATTCAATTCTTGTGATTTGATTCTGATCTTGATTCAATATCGATTCCTTTGGATAAATATTAGGTACAGTAGATACATGTTAATGTTTCTCAAAAAAAAAATCACCTAATGCTGTAAACATACAGAGCCCTGTCAGCTGGTATTATTATTAAAGGTTAAAAATATCATCTCAAATTAAATATAATGCGTTTTTTTTTTATAATAACAACATTAGGTACAAATATAATAAATATGTAATATAGGGGTGTAACGGTTCACAAAATTCACGGTTTGGTTCAATACGATACACTTGTCACCGTTCGGTACGTTTTCAATACAGCAAAAAGAAAGAAATGCCAGAGATTTTTCTTTTTTAAACTAACATAATAAAGTATGATTTTTTATTTTTTTTTACTTGGAGCAATGATGCAGCTATAATAGACTCTTCTTAGGAGCATATGAAACAAAACAGCTCCTTGAAAAAAATAAAATGTAGCCTAATATTGTAGTAGTTATAAACAAAAGTCTATTTTTAGTTCAGATTAACATTTGAGGGCATCAATTTTATTCATAATGTCAAAATAAAACCAACGTAATGTTACTTGAAAGCATTATAGCCTACTATTCCTGCCAAACTTCCATGGTTGCAGTTAGTGTTACTACAGTAAATCCATGGTAAATGTTGCAGATCTGTGGACACTGGATAGTTCATTCATGGCACAATGTTTCTTCCTGGCTTCCGCGCGCTGTTTGATCTGTTAATAATGGAGAAATGTGAATGTTTCTCACTAGATCTCGCAGCAATGTTATTACTTCAGTGGCGAATTCAAATGATTTATTTACTGGATCTCTTAGCGCTGTGTAGTAACAGTGTCGCTTGATCAAGATCGGCTCGCGCTGCTTTAGTCCAAACTGATAAACGGTCCGTCAACCACACAATAACGAGTAGCTCAGTTTCGTTCCGCTTACATTACGTTTGCCATTTGATGTTGGACAATGTTGTGTGTTGTGTATCTCATACTTTATGAGCGCGCTTGCAACGCGCGACCCGCCTACATTTGAAATAACAAAATTTTGGTCGGCAGGAAAAATGGTCCAACGAACCGTTCGGTTTGAAAATGCGTACCGAACACCGAACCGAAAGCCTCGTACTGAACACCGAACCGAAAGCCTCGTACTGAACACCGAACCGAAAGCCTCGTACTGAACACCGAACCGAAAGCCTCGTACTGAACACCGAACCGAAAGCCTCGTACCGAACGGTTCAATACGAATACGTGTACCGTTACACCCCTAATAATATAGTTATCATATTTAGCAAAATACTCCTCTCTATAGCAATTTTTTTAAGTCCAACTAATGTGGTTTAAGTCCAACTAATGTGGCTATGGTCATTAAATGGCTTTCCTGAGGTAAATGTAACATTACCTGACGTATTGTTCTCCAGCTGTTTTATGGACCTCTTTCCACGGTTGAAAAACACTGACCGATCGATTTTATTACATTTCGGTAAGTTGAACTGTATCTTTCAAATTCCCTATTGATCATTCGTGTTTATTTACTATTAACTAGTAGTAAAGAGTAACAGATGATCGGTTCACGTGCCGCTTGAACTGAGATCTGTAAGCGATCTGTTACGTCACATTTACAAGCGCCAAAACGGTGTTTATTGTTTGAATTTAGTAATTAAATTGACAGAATCTGAGAGCTGAGAATTTGTTTCATATCAATAGTAACCTTCTTTCTTGTCTGCCGGTGTCAGTGTCCTCTTTGCTTTGCGATTTTTCTCTGCGTGAGAAAATGGATGTGTGGCGTGAGAGCGTGTAAAAAAAGGGACAATTGCGTGAGTCTCACGGTGAATTCGTGAGAGTTGGCAGCCCCGATGATTTAGTTTGTAAATGTTTGTAAGACTGTAGGCTGTTTTTTGGCGGGAATTTTTTTTCAGGATTCTTTCATTTATTTGAAATATAAATCTTTTGTAATAGTAATGTGTTTACCGTGACGTGATCAATTGAATGTGTCCTTGCTGAGCTAAAGTATTAATTTCTTTCAAAAACAAACCATACTGACCCCAAACTTTTGAACACTAGTGTACACTGAAAAAGACCATATTTAAGACTATCATTGAGGATCTTTTGACTTGGGCCAGTAAACAACCATCTAAAATACCTTTGCAACTTCATAACATGTGTAAAACAACTCAGAAGTTTCAATCTGGTTTGTGTCATTACCTATTCCTCCCCCTCCCCCTTTCTTCTCCAACATATCCTGTCCTCTTTTCACTTTCCTATAAATAATAAAAGGGCAAAGATTACATTAAAAATGTAGTTTTATGGTTGCATGAAGAGCACTAGGTGATGCAGTTGAATGCTTCAGTCTCCAGCGCTGCAGCTTGTGGCAGTCTCGTCGTCTTTCTTGATCATGCTGTGCCATTCACCTGTACACACATGGTACAATGCAGTGCTCTGTCTGTGTGTCTGTCAGCCTGAGCTGCAGTGGGCGAAGGTTAGTTTACACTCCCCCTCAGTGCAGCCAGCCGCCACTCTCCCCGGCCCTGTTTGCCTCTGTCATATTTCTCGTTCGCTCGTTATAAATGGGAGCTGCGCCTCTGATCTATTGCTTAATTGCCACCTAATTTGCATAACAGTGCAAATTAACGACCTCTCAAATGAGCGTTCATTTTTCACAAGGTCTTTAGGAGCTCCTTAAGAGGCGGTGCTAATTAGCACAGGAGGCAGCTGCGCTGATGAGCCAGGGAAAGCGCGCGAGAGGGGGGCGTGTCGCTAGGACGAATCGCCACAGCAACAGCCTTCTTCCTCCTCCTCTTCCTCCCGGAGTGAAGTCATCCGCAGAGGCTTCTTTTGTCCCCTGTGCGATGTTTCACCTGACCGTGTCGAGCTCGCGGAGGTGGGATGGTGTGTGTTCTCACCTGCGTGATCTTGTTTGACCGGTCCCTGCGTGCCTAGCGAAGCCTGTTGTACCGCCGCTCGGGTCTATGAAACGCTAGTTGAGTTAATTAAGAGCTGATAAATGACAAGTCGGAGCAGGCGGCGTGTTTGCCTAAGGTAGGAGCGCTGTTCACACCCTAATCACATCCTCCTGTGTTGACGCTGACCAATGGCCGCTCCTCACAGGGCGTGAAGGCAGGTCTGCGTGCATGTCAGAGGACGAGCCACCAGGTGCGCGCCACTGGGCGCCGGTAAATAGGCCCCACAGACGCTGCTTAACCTGAGCTGCTTACAACAGGAACATACTGGTGGATTTTGCCGCTTTATACCACCTTGGCACTCACTCAAGATGCCCTCTCGTTGTTTCTCTCGAGAAACCTTCACAAATCCCGCCACACTGTACTCCGACACATTCTCTGAAGTGTCGTCATGTTCGATTTCTTTTGGTTTCTGGAAATGAACGTCTCTCTGGTCGTGTGGCGTGTGGAGGTTAAGTTGCTTAAGTGATTTTACCAATTTTCTCAGAACAATTAACCCTTATAGCTTACCAGTACTATGCACTGGCTGTCCGTAAGCCTGTTATTTAGGTTGTTTATTCAGCGCTGATTCTAACGTTAGCGCTTAATGTGGGCTCTTTTTCTAGCTTTTACCCACAACACAGCTGCAGGTCTTCATAATGCAAGTTGGAATGCGACTTACATTTTTATGTGCTTAAAAAGCTCTACGTTTACTCGGATTGTTATTCACCATTTGAACTCCAAGTTTAATATGCATGTGTTATAATTTCAGGAAGCATTTCTATAAGTTTCAGAAATGGGCTTTGGTCAAGCTCATAAATGAACGAAGTGCATAACCAAATCAAGATGTGAGGGTCTTACAGTGAGCTTGGGTGAGGGAGTCGTCTTGAGTTATATTTTGTATTTATTTTTATATTTTTATGTTGATTTGTCACTTTATCACCAACTAATACCATAAAACATCAGTTAAAGGAATATTACAAAAGTTAATGAAATGAAAATTGATATTGAGGAGGCAGGGGGAAAAAAAGTACTCTACCGTCAGTAAGATATTTCTTTAAAACATGTTTTTGACTCTTATGCTCACCAAGGCTGCATTTATTTAATTAAAAATACAGTAAAAAACGTAATATTGATGAAGGCTGGCTGATTAGCCGCAACGCGTTGGTGTGCCGTTGCTTGTCACCTGTTTTTAAAATACCTAAGCCGTGAAGGAATAAAGGCTTTTTATATTTTTCTAAACAATTTACTCGAGTGCCTCAGATTGTTATTTTTATGAGCTGAACCATCCCTACGCCAAAAGAGCAGCGGGATAATAAATGTACACCCCGTGCAGCACTTTTTGCATTCCTTGTTTTTAATAACTGTTTTCTATTTGAATATATTGTTAAATGTTATTCATTCCTGTGATGCAAAGCTGATTTTTCAGCATCATTAGTCCAGTCCTCAGTGTCACATGATCCTTCAGAAATCATTCTAATATGATCTGATTTGGATGCTTAATAAACATTTCTTTAAAACTATTATAATATTGAATATTTGCACTGTAATTTAAGACATGCTTGTGATGTGGACCTGAAAACGTATTGCAAAGCAGGAATGACCCTCGTATTTCACTTCGACTAATGGCACTGCAGTCGTTTTTGTTTTGAAGATAAATTCCCCTTATTTACATCCCACTTAGCTCTCAGGTTAGCATGTTTGTTTGTGTCCATGTGGGCGTGCTTTTCAGCGCGCACTGATCCCTCCCCCGTCGTGTTCGCCTTCCTCCTTTTGATTTATTGGCTGTTGCGGTCAGAGCGTTGTCATTTCCTAAGTGTCGCCCCACACTCGTTTGCAGCCCACCGCGGTCATCTTCAGCTCGTCCAAACCCTTCCTTTCCCGTTCTCTCGCTCTCGGCCTCGGCCTCCCTGCCCCCTCTATTTTTTTCCATCTCCTGCTCGTTCTGTCTGCTCTCCTCCTCGCTGTTTTATCTCCTCCTGTGACTCCTTTTTGCAGTTTTCCCCCCACAATTCTCCTCTTTTCTCTCCTTACCTTCTCTTCCCCCCTTCTGCTCCCTCGCGCTCTCCCAGTGAAAGGCTGAGAATACCCAAGGGAGCTGATGCAATTAAAATGCTAATCCTGTCTGTCTACAGAGAGTGGTAGAGGGGGGGCTGACAGCATGAGGGATTGCGGCTCACATGGAGAACTCGACTGAAATGGAGAACAGAGGATGGGGGGAGGTGGCTGGGGGCACGGAGAGAAAAGGAGGCGGGGTATGACGGGAGAGCGGCCCAAGCCAGAGGAGGAGGGAGGGTGGGTGGGTGAACGAGAGAGAGAGAGAGAGAATGCGTTAAGAGGTACAGAGAAAAAGACAGACGAGGCCCGAGCAAAGGCAGCCAACACAGCCGTGATGGACTGTTTCTCCAGTAATGCAAAGAAAATGGCAGCATTAATGTACTGCTTCCAGCAGTGAACACAATACCTTTGTCTGCGCTTAACTCGTCACCTGTGCCGTACCTGGCCGCGTTCTGCGCCTGATTATGTATGCAGTCGAACCCAGCTGGGCGCTCTGAATATTTCATACGACTCGCCAGCTCTGTCTGCTAACGCCTGGACGGCTGCTGGCTTTTTCCACTCGGCCCCTTTGCGCTTTTTTCCTGCTTGCACGTTTTTCACCGATCCTTTACAAATGAGGGAATTCCTCCCTTCGAACGGGAGGGGCGCGCATTGGCGTCGATCATTCATAAATTTAATGGAAGGATATTAGTGCAACTTGGACAGATGCAGCGCATTAAAATGTACATTATCTCATTAGCATGGCGGTGTGTTTGTATTAATGAAGTGTGCTAATTGAAAGATTTAACAGGCTGGCTTTATTAATCTTCTTAAAGCCGTACAAACATTAAGATGCAGTGGCTTTTCTGGTTAATATGGTGAGGATTCAGAATGTAGCTGTAAGCGTTTACCGCCAAGCTATTATAAAACGTATCCAGCCGTAGTGAAATCACCACGTTATTCGTGGATACATTATTATGGGTTTTAAAGTCAAGGTTGGTAATAAATTGAAATATAAAGGGGAGTTAGAAATTTAAAGGGGTCCATATCATCTAGTGCCGAATGTTGTGGGTTATTTGTGTAATTATCAGTAATCACAGCTTAATTGAGATAATTAGGCTGAAGAAAAGGCTGTATGCTTGAGGGATTCGGCTGGAGGCAGAGCTCGTAATGGATATTGTGGGTGATACTCTTTAGGGAGGTGGTAAATTTCACTCTATTGATTGTGGGGCTGTGGTCGTAAAAACAACAACCCTCCCCTCACCCATCATACCACACACACACACACACACACACACACACACACACGGTGAGTCTGGGTCACAATCCAGGACAACAGAGGTGCATTTTGAGTTTTGGCCAGACACATTACACAAGCACGTATTACAAGCGTACATTTTGTTGCAATGGCACTTAACAAACCTAAACTCTTCAGGACAGTAATGTCATATTATATGTACAATTAAACCTAATGTGATTGATAGCTAGCTATAAACATGTCTACAGTTTAACTATCTTTCTATCTGGTTTCAAACTGTTGCTCTGACCTGAAAATGGTTGACGTGAAAGGGAAAACTAAGAGGCAGAGCACTATAGCACTCTTTGTGGCAATTCTGAGAATGCCTTACAAAAATTGTAATAATTATTGAGATAATTTATCACTAAAATTAATGATACTGTTCAAAGAGTGTGTATATATATATAGAGAGAGAGAGAGAGAGAGAGAGAGATTGATTTGAAAAAAAAACTGATTTTCATGTTTAATATTTTTTTATTACTTTTGCTTTATAATAAAAACAGATTTGTCAACAGATTTGCTTTTCTCTCTTTTATTTTATTTTAATAATTTAAATAATTATTGAAATAATTTACCACCATAATGAGGTAACCATAATGAAGTAAAAAAGAAACAGATTTGTCAACAGATTTGCTTTTCTCTCTTTTGTTTTATTATAAATATTGAAATTTACCACCAGAATGAATGACAAAGAGTTTAATAGAAATACAAAAACAGATTTATTTTTCTCTTTTGTTTGATTTATAATTATTGAAATAATTGACCACCAGAATGAATAGAAATAAGTCAACAGATTTGTTTTTCTCTTTTGTTTTATTAGAATAGTCATTTAAATATATTTATTGAAATGTACTGCTAGAATGAAAATGCAGAGTTTGAAGCTTTTAATAAAAATGAAAAAAAAAAATCAAATATAATTAGTTTTTTGTTTTACAGCCTAAGCAGGAAGAGTCAAATGAATGCATGAAATCTTATTGCATGAGTGTTGTTCTCTATTGTCCCTGTAATAAATAGTGTGCCTTCATAGTGCACATGTAAACAACATTATGCTCACACTTTGTTGGTGTTAGTCACAGAAATGATCCTAGATCCTAGCCGAGTTCACTTTGAGTCAAACTTAAAGTGTTCTTCCTTTTTGTTTGACTTTGGGGAGTTTTGCTGGCTGAAAAAGAGAGAGGTAAAGAGGGAGGGATGGTGAATCGGGGTCATTAGTTCAGGCGGCTGGGTCTGCTGCATTCCTGAGCTCGGAGAGGGGGAGAAATGAAAGATGGAATGTGACTTAGAGAGAAAGAAAGAGGGAGGACCTGAGTGGAGGGACCCTGAAGGGGCAAGAGAGAACAAGAAAAAAAAAGAGCGCTTGCCAAGGGAAAGAAAAAGTTTTCAAAAAGTACGAGGGGGGAAAAAAGAGGGAGAGCTGGAAACAAATTCTGTGCTGTTATTGGGGGAGGGTAAGAGCTGAAGTCATTAAATGTGTTATCAGTTAAAGGGAGGATGGGAAATACAGCTTTGATTTCAGCGGGGATGGTACAGACAGAACATCCACAGATCATTTCCAACAAATGGCCTTTTATTTACACTGTTTGTGTTTTGAAAGTTTCTCACTCCTTCAGTTCACAAACAGAACAAACCCAACGCACTAGTGCAGGCCCTATTGGATCTACTCAGATGAATCACATCTAGAGCGGACACCCTAAATATCTACTGGAAAGCACATTGAGAGATTCCCTTGAGTAATGTTAATAGTTTGGTGAATCATCATTTATTCACTCATGTTGTTTCAATTGCCTGTGATTTGTTTTTTTTCTTTTTCTTGCTAGCTTGAAGTTCAAAATGACACATTTAGCAGAATGTCCAAGCTTTTTTCCTCCCCATACAATGAAAGGGAATGGTGTTCACGACTGTCCCTGATTCCCATCCACTTTTGCTGTAGAGAAATGGAAGCTTAGATATTCTGCTAAATGTCTCCTCCAAAAAGAAAGCTTTTCAGGTTTGGAATGACATGAGGGTGAGTGAATGATGACAGAATGTAAAAAAAAAAAAAATTTTGGTGAACTATCCCTTTAACCTTTCAGAAAGAACAATGGAAAAAAACATACATACATGCATACATACTCACTTGTGAAATACCTGTTATTTTTAATACAGATAAACCTTTTCTATATATAGGAAAGTTTACACCTGGTATTAAGATGTGTTTTGGGTCGATCGGATCACAAGTGGACGACAATAAATACAGGTGTAAACGGCGTCTAAAACGTTTTGAGCTTGTCCACTTTCTACCACTTCCAGAGGAAGTCAAAAACACATTCGACCGGAGTGGTTTCGTAATGTAAACGCTCATGTGGTCGAAACAGCCGAGAAAAGACCGTCTGCTCTCTGCATACTGACTTAATGAGTAAACATTATGGGAAGTGCGCTAGCCAGATGGAAAGTTTGCTTTGAAGACGAAAAACGTGCCAAGCGCGATGTTCTCTCACCATTCCTGATTTCTAACACACTCGCAGCGTTCGGCTGGTCTTGCGACTGTCAGAGCAGAAACAAAAGCTGATGCTCTCCGTCTGTTTTTCCATCGTCTCCGGTCGTGTTCGGATGTAAATTGCATGATTTTATTTTGTCCATTAAATAGAAAGATCTAAAAAAAAACATACATTTACACGCCCATAGACCCTCTCCTCAAAGAAATCCGTGCAGAAGTGGCTGAAAGTGGACAAAAGAGACAGATTAAAACACCAGGTGTAAACGGGTATGTTTCCCTCGTCTACTTGTGATTCGATTGACCAAAACGCATCTTAATACCAGGTGTTAACAGGGCCTTACTTAGAAAGAAGACATTTTATGTGAATTAATGTGGCATTGGCATTTCTAGCACAGTCTCGCAAACCACTAATACTTCGTGAAACTGGCCTAGGGAAAGACAAAGACCCTCTGGCTCATGTTTTTCTGTAAGTTATCTTTATTACACTTTGCCCTCAGTCACTGCCCGGCCCTACGTGTACATGTGTACAGGAGTGTAGACTGTGCTCGTATAGGTGTGTGAGCGATGGGCCCATAGCAGGAAGTTGACAGAGGTCTTGTTTTAATTCAGTGCTGGAGAGGTGTGTACTTATGGCTGCTTGTGCTTATAGTGACAGCACATGCTCTCCTATTATTGGACCCCTGCCACTGAGGTACCATGCTGCCCTCTGCTGGCTGAACCACAAATTGCACACTTAATTTGGAAGTATTACCAGTTTCTGTGGCATAGGGAATGAAATGCCATTAATTCAACATGGTGTGATGTGACCAGTTTCTGAAAGCTCAGTTTTGTCTTCTGCAGTGCTGAGCATCAGAGGCGTACAGGAGGAGGACCCCCCGGACCCCCAGATCATGCGTCTGGATAACATGCTGCTGGCCGAGGGTGTGTCTGGGCCCGAGAAGGGTGGCGGATCAGCGGCAGCGGCCGCAGCTGCAGCAGCGGCTGGAGGATCACCCAACGACGGCAGCATCGAGCACTCCGACTACAGAGCCAAACTCGCACAGATCCGCCAGATCTACCACTCCGAACTAGAGAAATATGAACAGGTGGGAATCAGACACCTACCTGGCCCTTGTGAATTGATTTCAGAAAGTATTTGTGGGTTTTTTGGTGGAGTGATAATGGGAGGGAAGTTATAATATCCTGCAGATAATTATATTTTCTAGAAATGTTTTATTTCATATACATATTTGCACTACCCTTCAAACGTTTGGAGTCGGTACGATTTTTTTTTTCTTTGAGAGAAATTAGTAGGATGCATTAAATTGATCAAAAGTTACAGAAATCTTTTGTAACATTATAATTGTCTTCACTATTTCAAATAAATGCTTTTCTTTTGAACTTTCTATTCATCAAAGAATCCTGAAAAAAAAAAAAAAGTGTGTCAAGGTTCCCGCAAAAATATTAAGCTGTTTTCAACATTGACGATAATAAGAAATGTTTCTTGAGCAGCAAATCATCATATTAGAATGATTTCTGAAGGATCATGTGACACTGAAGACTGGAGTAATGATGCTGATAATATAGCTTTGCATCATAGGAAAACTGATATTGATATTTTGATGCATTTAAAATGTAATGATATTTTGCAAAACCGTTTTACTGTGTTTTTGATCACATTAATGCAGCCTTAGTGAGCATAAGGAACTTTTAAAAAATCGTACCGACGCCAGCATTGTGTATTTGTACATATATAATGATCCTGAATTCTGTTTGATAACAGGCCTGCAGTGAGTTCACCAATCACGTGATGAACCTGCTGAGGGAACAGTCCCGCACACGGCCTATCTCACCCAAAGAGATCGAGCGCATGGTGGCCATCATCCACCGCAAGTTCAGCTCTATCCAGATGCAGCTCAAGCAGAGCACCTGTGAGGCCGTCATGATCCTCCGCTCTCGCTTCCTCGATGCCAGGTGCGTGTCTCTTTAGGATTGAGAAGTTAATTTTGGTGTCTTGTGCACTAGTCCACTAATTATTATTATTATTATTATTAACCTCGTATCAATGAAACACTCGCCTGGTTTCTCCACTTAATGTGTCCTCAGACGTAAGAGACGCAACTTCAATAAGCAAGCCACAGAGGTGCTGAACGAGTACTTCTACTCTCACCTGTCCAACCCTTACCCCAGTGAGGAAGCCAAGGAAGAGTTGGCCAAGAAATGTGGGATTACTGTCTCTCAGGTAAGGCCACGCATGGGCTACTGCAAAATTTGGAATTTTGTAATCCAGTTTTCCAATAATGGAGTGTAAGAAAAATACCTAAATGTCCTGGAAAATAACTAGTTATTCTGCCCCATTTTTATCTTAACTGAACTATGCAACTTTAACAAGGTTTTCATAAAATATAGAAATTATGTCATTAAAGTCATTAAAGTTAACATTGCATCATGTCCATAATGCAGCTGCTAGCATTTGAGTATCAGGAAACAACAATGAAAGCTCAAAAGCATATACAGATCATAATCTCTGCTTCATAATTTCCGTTATAAATGAGTAGTTATTGATGGTAACTATTGATGTTGTGCATATTGCAAAGATGAGCACTTTTTGCATGTATTACAGTGTCACCATTTACTCTCATCCACATATTCCAAAACCATACGCTTTTTTATTTATCTTCGATAAACAAATGAAGATATTTTTGGATAAAACCTTTATTAAAGAGGATTCTGTCCTCCATTGAAAGTCTACCCAACCAAACTTAGACACTTCACTAAGTCCATAAAGAGTAATCTATATTAATTGAGTCCTTTTTATATGATTAACAGATTGCATTTAGGCTTTTATTCACATTCACATATAAACATTGTTCAACGCACATGCATAGAGCACATCAAATATAGTAAATGGAAGCTCAAACTTACTATCGTACTATCAATTATAATATCTTCATTTGTGTTTCAAAGATAAACTAAAGTCTTATGGGTTTGGAACGACATGAGGGTGAGTAATTGAAGAGAACTGTCGTCCTGTTTTTGTGATCTATCCCTTTAAGCACAACTGCAGAGTTGAGTTGTGAACTTGTGCTGTTCACACACATCATGACAGACTTACAGTAATTACAAGTTTCCTCACTTGTAATAACCGCTCATGTTTGTTGAACTCCTAATTACAAGTTGGAAACATTTTATGACAGCTCTGTCTCCTCCCACGTAACTGGTGTGAAGTCAAAACAACTAAAACAGCAACAGCTTTAAAAGTTAGTTGGCAACTTCTACACTTTTCTGTTTGATATGGGATTAGTGAGGACATTTTTACTAACAATTGAAGGAAACATTGCATCTAACGTTAGCTAGAATTTGTGTGATCAGACGAGCTACAGCGATCATGTACTGCTGACATTAGATATATGGATAGCTAGCTACATAATGGCATAATGAAACATTTTGATGAAACCCGTCAATAAATACTGATTTTGTTACTTGATATCGCACAAAACGGTTTTACACGAAAAGTCTTATTCAAAGTTTCCAGTGTATGAAGCTATGGTGGAAATGAGGCATAGGAAGCACGGATACAGGGAACTTTGCAAAAATATTAATAAAAACACTAATTGTTAGGGGTTGGTAAAAACAAAAGTTTCTATTATGCTCACGAGGATTTCATTTATTTGACCAAAAATACATGAAAAATGGTTATATTATGAAATATTATTACAATTTAAAGTAACTGCTTTCCATGTTATATTTTATCAAATGTAATTTATTCCTGTGATCAAAGCTGTATTATCAGATATACTTCAGTCTTCAGTGTCACATGATCCTTCAGAAATCATTCTAATATGCACATGTGATGCTCAAGAAACATTTATTATCATAAATGTTGAAAACGGCTGTTCTGCTAATATTTTTGTGGAAACCGTGATCTATTTTTTTTTTTTTTTTTTTTTTTTTCTCTTCAAAAGAACAGCATTGTTTGAATATACTTTATTTGAAACCAAAATGTTTTGTAACATCATAAATGTCTTTACTATCACTTTTGATCAACTGCATCCTTGGTGAGTAATAAGTATTAGTTTATTCAAAAAGTATTCTGACCTCAAGCAGTGAACAGTAAACTATGCAGTTGAGTGAACATTATGCAGTGGCATCTGAAGGACGGGCAGCGCTGTACAAATACATTTTCATGCAGCTGTTGAATTTCAGCATAGATTCTTGGGATAAGCTTGAATCTGTGTCAGAATCATTCAAAGATGAATGAAAAAAATTAAAACCTTTTCTGTAGGACTGGATAGTGTTTTATTAGTTGTCGTTCACTGTGATGAAATTGTTGTCTAATTGGAGTGGTTTCTCCTCAGGTCTCGAATTGGTTTGGCAACAAGAGAATTCGGTACAAGAAGAACATTGGTAAGTTCCAGGAGGAAGCAAACCTGTACGCCGTTAAAACAGCCGTGGACGCTGCCAATGTGTCGGCACATGCCAGCCAGGCAAACTCTCCAGCAACACCCAACTCAGGTAAAGTGCACAGCAGCCCTCCCATCATCTCTAGCAGACAGTAAAACCACACTGAGCTTATCACAATCTCACTCTTGCATTTCATCAGACTATTTTATCACGCTACATCTCTCGTTTTCACTTCTGATGTTTCCTGTCGTCCAGTCTGTTCTTGTCTTCCCATCATAAGATCTTTCTTTGTTTTTCAGTCATACAGATAATGCTTGTTTGTTGGTATTTGCACTATGCACTTACTGGGAATTAAAGATTTAGATGTTGTTTTTCTGGGTTGCGCTGCTGTAAAGTCGACCCGATTGTATCCAGGCAACAAATGTTTTGTAAACATCTGCAGGAAAAAGCCGTCACGGATCTATTTTCTTTGGAACGGGGCGGTATAATGGTACACAACACCCGACAGCAGAAATGTTTATGAAGGGGTGTTGTTAGGCACAACTTGAAGCAGAGTTTAGTTTACAGCTATCAAACAACGTCGCAACATTAATAACGAATTGTATAGAGGGCAGTTGATGTGCGGTCACAGGTGTGTATGTGTGTATATATTAAAACGGCTTCAAACGAGGTTCATTCAGGCAGAATTCATGGCCAAAGTGTTCATTTGTTACGAGTAATCTTGTCTTTTGTTTTGCATCCATCATGTTTCAGAGAAAAAAGGCTACTCATTTGATTACAATCAAAATAAAATGCTTACTAAAAAGATGTCTGTTAAATTATTGCAATATTACCTTAAAGGGGATAGTTTACCCAAGAATGAAAATTCCCTCATAATTTACTCACTCTCATTTTAAGGAAAATAATCCATCTCTGTGAGTCCATATAATGCCATTGAATGGGTGCTGCTCGTTTTACGCTTAAAAAAATCCCCCACACACAGCGATCATGACGGTTATCCATACGACCACAGTGGATGAATCAATGTCTTCTGAAACCAAACGAGCGTTCATGAGGGAGACGTCATTATGCAAGTGTGTTGTGAAGTTAGTGCGAGAAATGACGGTCCTCTGTTTTCACCTCTCACGTGATCTTCACAACGCACTTACGTCATGTATCATAATGTCTCCCTCGTGAATGCTTGTATGACAGTAGACCGAAAGCAATGATTTATGATTTAAAAAGTTACAAATATTAGTATTTATCTTACACAGACCATTCGTTTGGCTTCAGAAGACACTGATTCATCCACTGTGGTCATTTGGATTACCATCACGATCGCTGTGTGTGGTTTTTCAAGCGTCAAACAAGCGGGACCCATTAACTTGCATTATATGGATTCACAGAAGATGGATTATTTTCCTAGTGTTTATCTGAAGAAAGTAATTCATATGCATCTGAGATGTCATGAGGGCGAGTAAATGATGAGAGGATTTTCCTTTTTGGGTCTCAAACTATCTCAGAGGACGCTTATTTTAGGTCAAATGGGTTTGGCTGAAAAAAGTTCTGGGAATCCCTTGATTGAAGTATTTAATCAGAATTGGATTGTCGAAATATAGATAGGCATGACCACATTGTTGTTAAATTATCTATTTTTATGTAAAATTTCCATCACGTTATATAAAGTACCCGTTCATACCGCCCACTTAGCCTCTGGCCATATGAACATTCACTTTCATTTCTGGTTCTGCATGATTGTTTTCCTCTAAACCTGTGGCGGTAACCCCCTAAATATTTGTCTTTCTGTTGATAACTAACATAGCCTCTTTTCTTGGCTTTGCCTGAGTTATCAATGCTATGTTGGCTTCATGTTTGTCGTTTTATTTTCATATTCACATGTGACACATCCACACACACACTTGGTTAGTGTAGTTGAACCTCTATTTGCTCAGGAAGCAGAACGGAGAAGGTAGGTGATTTAACTTGGTATTGTCATTTTTAACAATTCTCCGTCACTACATACATTTTTTTAAGCCTCACCTCCACATTTCCTGTTTTACATCCTGCAGCAACAATGCATTACATCATCTAGAGGAAGTAGGATGTTAAGTTGTACAACTTCATGTAAAGGACCAGTCCACAAAGCATATACTTGATTGTTACTTCCCGTTGTTCACCTGTTTTGTTCTGTTGTCTCTAGTCAACGTAAACAGTTGAACTGTTTATCATGGCAGTCTTGAATTTCGGAATGTGGCTTGTCCTGATTTTCTTGTCTGGCTCAGCCACACACACACACACACACCACTGTAGGCTTTTCCAAAACCAACCCGGGCAAAGTTGCGTGCCTGATCGGCTGCGTATATTGCCTGCAGGGTCATCTGGGTCGTACACCCTTTCTCACACAGGAGATGCCTACCTCGGGCTGCGATCACTCAACGGGGATGGCGTCAGCGTCACTCCCGCTGTGCAGCAGGTAGGCACTGAGGACATCCCCTCAATGCCCTTCCTCTTCCTTACCTGCTCCCAGTGTAGTGCTCTCTTCCCCTCTCCTCAATGCTACAGCCCCAACCCATGACCATCCGCCTTAGCTCCCACCCCAGAGTGCCTCGGCTCAGTCGGACTCTTGGAGTCCTGAGCGTAGAGCTCTATCCTCCGCCATCTTCCCTGTGTGGCACCGCTCACTTTCATTTCTTCATCAGTCATCCACAACCACGTCCTTTATCGACTTCCTGTTAAATTAATGAGTTTCATCAAGACCCCTTCAGGGCTCAACAGAAAGGATGTACTGATGCCCCGGAGCCACTGAGGGCGTTTTTACACTGCGGTCCGAGTCAGAGCGCGATTGTTCCCGGCGCCCGCCACAGCGTTGGTCTGGTTTCACACTCAACTTGATTTTATCGAACCCTGGTGTGTTTGCGTCTGTCTTACGTCATCACATGCACGGCGCATGATAGAAAACAGAACGCAGGTGGATATACTGTGTTTTTTATTAATTTGGTGAATCGCAGTTCCAGTACAATCAAACTCAGACTACCTCCTACAGGTAGTGTCGGGTTCGGTACCTCGCCGCTCTCCCATTACCAGTTTTTAATGCGAACCGTGTCCCGTTACAAACTAAACTGCCAGTGTAAAAACGCCCTGAGAGTGTTTCAACATAACAAAAAAATCCTTAATTTTGAGTCCTGTACATATTGGTCTGTTGATTTGGAGGCCATTCACACAGAACACGTCTTCTTTGTGAAAGACCCCTTAGACCACATTTACACTCATCCAATTGGTTTTTATTGTTGTTTTTATTTTTATGTGGAAAGGATCGGACCTTGTTTAAATGTTTAAACGGCAACAAAAAAAACTTTTCGCATCTGATTTTGGCCACTTTCAAATGTGCGTCTAACATAAATCCATATCTGATACGTGGTGATGTTCTAAACACTTATTTCTGATTCTACTGTTCATTTTTGATTCCCTCCCCCCCTCCCCCCATCATTGCTATATGACATTGACTAGGTCTGGTTTTAAAATCAAAAGAGGCACGAAATTGCTACTCCTCTTTATCAGTGTGAGCCACTAGAGAGCGAAGAGTGGACACTTTACACGAGTGTCCCACTGATAGTGCAGCACAGATCAGTTTAGACGAAAAGAGATCGTTCACTCAAAAATGACAATTGTGTCATCATTTACTCACCCTCATGTTGTTTCAAACCCATAAGATTTTGTTCATCTTGAAACAATATTACTCTTATTTTTTTTCTCTCATTAAATCCATGCAACAACTTTTATGCTTCAAAAGGTCATAAAGACAACATAATTCAAGTTTAATCCAAGTCTTCTGAATAGACTCTAGCGTTTTATATGATGAACAGGCTTGAATTCACATATAAACACACAAATATTGACCATTTTCTTTTTTGAGTGAACTATTCCTTCAAAATAAATGTGAACAGATGGGACAACATGTCAGAATATCAGATGTGTGAGAAATACTAGAGAATGATGTAGATATGAGGCTGCATTGATGCATATTCAGACTCATTACACCTTTCAGTTTATTAAAGGTTGTATCAGCGATTTCAGGCCCAAACATAAATGATCACATTCATCTAATCTTTCCTAACGACCCGCTAGCTGCTCGTCCCATAAGCATGCCGTCAAAAAAACGCGTCTCTGTAGGCAGCCTGGGCTCTGAGATCTGCACACAAAAACAGTTGGTTTAACCAACCACTCAAAACCAAAATAAATAGTGTTCCAACCACTGATCTATATAGAATATAAATAGTGTTCCAACCAATCACCGACAGGGGTGGGTGTTGTGAGGTTTTCGCGTGCAGCCATCATATGCAGCCGTGCACAAGCGCAAAACCTCACAACACCCGCCCCTGTCGGTGATTGGTTGGAACACTATTTATATTCTATATAGATCAGTGGTTGGAACACTATTTATTTTGGTTTTGAGTGGTTGGTTAAACCAACTGTTTTTGTGTGCAGATCTCAGAGCCCAGGCTGCCTACAGAGACGCGTTTTTTTGACGGCTTGCTTATGGGGCGGGCAGCTAGTGGATCGTTAGGAAAGATTAGATGAATGTGATCATTTATGTTTGGGCCTGAAATCGCTGATACAACCTTTAATATTTTATTTGTGGCATGTATCTTTCAACATAAATACAGCAAATCTAATGAATGTAATATATTAGCAGAGGTGTTTGGTGTTGAATTGTAGAGCTGTGATTGTCCTTTGATACTCATGTGAAGTATGTGTGCTACAGGTGGATATCCTGCACCGTGCTACACACCTGACGGCAGGCTATGAAGATCTGTCAGGAAGTCCTCTTTACACCCCACACCGTTTAGACGTGAGTGCAGCTCTTACACGCATACACACACTCTCAAGCAAAAAACTATACGAGAAATGGAGAAGGAAACCATTTGCGGTCTTTGTGTAGGTCTGCTGCTAGCTTGTGTGTTTCCGTTTCTGCATTAATACTGCTATAGAAAGCTACTAGTGGTTAACACGTGTCAGTTAGCTGCATCTAGATGCTGTGTGTTCAGCTAAAGTGAGTTCAGTGTTGATTCAGATTCGTTGGAAAGATCATCAATTATTAAAGTAGTTTATTTCATCTATAAAGCAGTTCTGCTGATGACGTCGACCAGCTCATTTCAGTTCTCATTCAACAGCATCAGTACAGTCATATCAATAATATTGTTGAATATTAAATGTCCCCAACTGTGCAAGCCAGAGGCGACAGTGGCAAGGAATCCAAAACTCCTATCAGGTGACAGAAGGGAGAGAAAAACCTTGGGGGAAACCGTGATGCATTCAATCCTTTGAACATTTTATAAGTGCTTTACTATCACGTTTGATTCATTTAAATGCATCCTTGATGAATAAAGTTTAACAAAACTCTTACTAACCCTAGACCATAGTGAAGAATTTTTAGTATAAACAAGCAACATTTCCATATTATCCAAGAACTCTTGAGATAGTATATAATTTTTATAGGATTAAAAACCTGCTAATTAATGACTCCTTTTTGTTTTGCTGTGAGAATTCATGTTCAGATGTCTTCAGTGTCATTGCATGTTACCTTACCTATAACCATACTGTTGTTGTGACTCTCTCCACAGGCTAACAACAGCTGGCAAGACAACACCAACCCTTCCTCCATCACCTCTCCACCAGGACCTCCTGGCAGCATCCACTCCGACACCTCCAGCTAATGCAGCTCACGCCACACACACACATGCACGCACACACACACAGCATCTCATCATCCAGTCTCGCCTGTTCTGCTCACAGCTTTCGTCCTTCACTCTAGCAGATGTCAAAGGTCTTCCATAGTCCTCGTTCCTCTTTCTTCATGGTGTGCCAGGGTTCTTACACTGAACCAGACTGACTGAAACACACACGCACACACACACACACACACACACACACACACACTCCTCTCAAGCAAAAGACGCAGAACGTCACATTTGCTGTGGATGAGTCTGAATAAACCACACATCCTCTTCAGCAGTCCTTGTGTGGAAAACACAAAGTCTTGGACAGTCTCCGCCCAACTCCACGTTACCTTTCCTGTTCCAACCTGTCATGATGGGGATTACGCAACAGCTCCCTCCTTGCTTGTACCAAAGTGCTGTCAACGGTTGTCGCACCTTCCGCTCGTCGAAGAACAACCTCAGACAACTGACCCATGAGAACGCCATTTAGTCTGCTTTTTAAATATGGTTTCCGATCGGTTTCATCGCTGCTTCAGTGAGCAAGACCGACTTTGCGAAGCGTTTCTCACAAAACAATCTGTCCCGCATTGTTCAACGTTGTGTTAAGCACAAATCCTATCAATCACGCTTTGAGCTGGTGGTCGGATGGAGAGGAATCCATCTGTGTAAAGGTACGCCGGATATTTGAACACTTTACCTAGCTGATCGCAGAAGAGTTCGGTGTGAAAGGCCTTCAGCGGAGGAGACGAAGGGCGATTGATGTGCGGTCAGCGACTTCATGTTTCCTCACTACTTGTCCACTTTCTCAACAGATGTAAAAGAGATGTTGACATCGACCTTGTTTTTAATAGTTTAGCCAGTGTTTTCATTTTTTTTTCTGCCGCTTTTTCACCCCCACAAAGATGCACCAGCCACCAAATAAAAGACTCGACAGGAACTCGACCTTGTTTTGGGAAAGGGGTTGGACGGATAGCTGGAGTATTTGTTTGGATTGGGACATGGGTGGGTGATTAGAAATATTTTTAAAGGGAAAGAAAAAAAGATATTCCACTGTCTTCCATGCATGTAGGGTGTTGAGATGTTTTAGTGATTCCATTTAGCCTAACGTTTGTTTTTGTTTTTTAAAAAAAAGCAAAAGATACTATAAAAGGAGGGGGGTGTAAGTAACAGACCAAATAAACAAATGAACAACTCCAGAAACAAAAACGACACGTCGTACTGCCCAATCCAGCACTTCCAGCTGGCGTTTGGTTTCACTAGGACTTCCGTGGTATTTTATCGATCGCACGATTTCATGACAGGCATCCGTGACACACTGACCACGATACTCAAACCTTTCTGAGGAGGCCATAGCAGTTGCCAACCAATAATTCTGACTAGGAGAAGTGTTACAGCGGAAGTGAAACGTGCTTGTTACAGATATCAAGGAGTTGTTTTGATTAGCCGTGTGCGCTATGGCCGCTCGTGTTACTGTGTTGTGTGTACGGGTGTCTGTTTTATAAGGGTTGGGTTGTCTCGTCACTCACTCGTGCTTTTGAACTGATTGTATTGTACGTGCAATTGAAAGCACCTGTTCCTTGGTAAAGCATGCTGTCTTTTTTTTTGTTGTTTTTTTTTTTTTTTGTTGTTGTTGCCTACAATTCCACTAAACAAAGGAACTCTGTTTTTTTGTTTTAATTTTGTTTTTTGTAATCAGTTAACATAGCCAAGCAACAAGGGCTTTTCTCCTTTCAAATTTAACCAAAAATAAGCACTGGATGTGTTGTGATTTGAAACAGATGGACTAAAGCTAGTAGAGGAACATCAAATGAATTTCTATTTACTTTTTCCAGACAAGACAGACAAGTTGTTTTTGTATCCCCGGGATTTGTTGTTGTTTTTTTCTCTCCCCCCCCCTCCCTACCTTTAGTCATGGAAGCACCAGGCCGTTTTGATAAATGAATGGAAATTCTATATATTACACAAAGGACTTAATAACATTGAAATGTAAATTGGGGTTTTGTTTATATGTACACATGGAAAAACAAACTCTGAGGAGCTTTTCAAGCTATTATTCAGATCATTGTGTCCTCTATAGATTACTGTTAGTTATGAACATTTCACATGGATATCTCCAACTAATGCTATTACTACACCAAATTTCTTTGTTTTCTTTTCTATCAGTCATCTATGGATGTCACTGTACAGATTGTGGAATGTTTCAGTGTATTTTCTCTTTTTGTATGCTTTTAATTTTTTTGTTTTGTTTTTTATTGCTGGGGGTTTTGGATTCGCTCATGAGCAAGAGTAATATTTGTTAGTCTTTGTAATATTCATTTTAGCGTTTCAGTTACATTTCATTTGGATCGGGAGTCTCGAGTTATTTTTATTTTTTTGTGTGTGTGGTTTTGTCAGAGCTGGTTGCATTTGTTTGAGGTGCTATGAAAATTCCCTCACACTACTATCAGACAACTACGAAACTGACAGAATAAGATGTTTTATTGGAGTACATGCATAAGCTATGTAACAGAATAACGAGTTTTAACACTACATATCTGGTAGATCTGGCTGTTGACATTCCTAAATGTCTTTTTCCCCCTAAAGCGCACCCATAACCTGTTTTAGTTCAGTATCAGTTCACTGAACCAATAAACTGTTTGGATTGCCAATTTGGGATTATGATCTGAGGTGGATTCCACAGCACCTAAACAAATGCCATCAGTGTTTTTTTTCCTCTATTTTTTATCATTATTTTACTAGAATTGTAGTACACTCTTCCTTCTGTATTTACCATTCTCTCCCTCCTCTCTACCTCTCCTCTCTCCATTTCACTTGTATATAAACCCCACCATTTTCAGACTTGGTAGTCTGTATAAACTCCTTTTATACCTCAACTTTAGAACTGTTCTAGTGAGAGAGAAAAAAAGAAATATGAGAAAATTGTAGTGTTCCTTATTAGAAAAACAAAAACTAATAAAATAATCTAGTGTGCTTTTGAGCCTGTAGTTTTTCCTTGTTGCTGTTCATTAAGGGTCTATTTGCATGTTACGATCGGTAAAATGATCTCGTTATGGCGGTTATGAATGAGTCTGCCATTTTCCAGCGTGCCAGACGGTTTTCTCGCCGCCATGTCTGAATATTTATACGACACGAGGACAATAATATGAGGATCACAATAAATCAGACCTTTTCTCCTCATTTCAAATTGATTATGTGCTCTAAATGGGGAAATGAAACAAAGCCCACATTCTGCATAAAGTAAAATTAGAAACACTACTAAACAAAACAGCATGAAATCAAGGTCATTGTTTCATTTGGGGCCTTCTATATCAAAGCATCAGCGAGTCAGTAATTCATGATCATTAGAACCGCGGTTTACTATCAATTACATTTTGCGTTTCGTCTTGAAAAACATGTGCTGGTCTGTGCAAAAGTCACTTCCAAATGTGGTTGCTAAGATTGTTGTCGAAAGGTTGCTTGGTTTCTACACATTTGCATAATGCTTGCCTACTGGCTGCTTTGGCTCATCCACAAAGAACAGTTGGGTAAGTGATTTTGCCATGTCGACAAGTATGGCAAGCCGTTTTATCTTAAATTGTACCCAGCGTTACTCGTCGTCATTGCATTTTTACTAGTAAGAATTCAATTAGAGAGCTCTACAATTCAATTCTTACTAGTAACAATTCCAATTAGAGAGCTCTACAAATGAATTTTTACTAGTCATATGTCTCCATTGACTTCCATTCATGTTTAATTACGGAGCTCTACAATTGAATTGTTACTAGTACGAATTGCAATTGCAGAGCTCTTTAATTCTTACTAGTAACAATTTAAATAGAGATCTCTCTAATCCAATTATTACTAGTAACAATTCCAATTGGAGAGCACTCTAATTCAGTTGTTACTAGTACGAATTGCAATTGCAGAGCTCTTTAATTCTTACTAGTAACAATTTAAATAGAGATCTCTCTAATCCAATTATTACTAGTAACAATTCCAATTGGAGAGCACTCTAATTCAGTTGTTACTAGTACGAATTGCAATTGCAGAGCTCTTTAATTCTTACTAGTAACAATTTAAATAGAGATCTCTCTAATCCAATTATTACTAGTAACAATTCCAATTGGAGAGCGCTCTAATTCAGTTGTTACTAGTAAGAATGCAATTGCAGAGCTCTTTAATTCAATTACAGAGCTGCAATTATACATATCTTTAATTCGTTTTTTTACTAGTAAAATTTCAATTAGAGAGCTCTGTAATTGGAATTGTTACTAATAATAATTGAATTAGAGAGCTCTCTAATTGTAATTCTTACGAATGCGATTACGACGAGTAACGCTGGGTACAATTTAAGCTAAAACGGCTTGCCATAGACGAGACACTCGCTGCATCCGAAATTGAAGACTTCCCTACTATATAACGTTAGTATGCTAAATCAGTACACCAAAAGAGTAGTATTGGTGCGTTCAAGTCGTCCTGGGAAGTTTGTTTTTACGAGTTGGGAAGTCGTGTTTATGACGGCAGGTGCGTTGAAGTCTCTTTCATCGTAGCAATTGTGGCCGGTACCTTCTCTTAATACTACATAAAAATACAGCAAGGTTTTTAAACTGTACTTCTTGAAAATGAAGAACAACAAATGTGCTTCAGGTGTGTTTTGCTTTTTTAATGAATTCATAAAGCCACTGTAAACTTTCTCATGTTATATTTCAGTGCTATTATTATTATTATTTTGCGCAGGGAATTAGCTTATTTTATTGTAAATAAAAAAGCCTGACAATATCACTGCAAAATATCTATAAATATTGTGGTCCGCCACGTTTCTGACACGCCCCAACTCATAAACAGGGCTAAAAGAAAATTCCGTATTTACGACTTTGTGGTGGCATTCATGTAAGGAATAATTGACGACAGGCCGTTGAATTATTAGAAAAATAATGCACACCCGAGGTGGTAATGCGGTCACGACGCGAAGCGGAGTGGCCGTTACACCTCGGTGTGCATTATTTTTCTAATAATTCAACGGCCTGAAGTCAATTATTCCGCTTATACTACAGTTACCACACCTCGAAACATTGTTCAGATTATGTATTTCAAGACGTTTGTAAAGTTTTGTCATTAAAACGCTCTTGTATGTAGGACTAATTTCTTACGCATCTAATCCAATGCCTCCGTTGCTAATTCCAAAACGTCATTTTAGAGTTAGTAACGGAGGTTTGAGCCACTGATAGCAGACTAATGCTGGGACACACGACTAGCTGACACATTCTCTGACTGTTTTCATCGCAGCAGCAGATTTTAAACACGACTTTGAACACAGACTGAACGCGCTGAACACGCGTTTGGACATGATCAGTCATAAGTATCAAATTACATAACCGGCCTTAGTGTGTCCCCGGCTTTATGCAGTTATTAATGCAGCAGTTATAGAGAGAGATGTTGCAATAATGAGACAGAAAAGCATTTGCGTCAATATTATTATTTATTTATTAATTTAATTCGTTTTAATTAATTCGTTCATTCTTCTTTTTTTTTCATTGACAGATGGCAGTAGACTATAGCCAAATAAATGAAACACAAAGCCCAAGTGGGCCTATCAATAATTATTTATTTGTTATTATCTGCAATAAAAATCCGTACTGCAGGACTATCCATTTATTTAGCCTATATTCAGTTTAATTTTCTATTGATTATAATATAGATAGGACTATATACTTTATTTATTAAAATTAAACTGCATGTTTCTATTGATTGTGAAGCTAGACATTGAAAATTGCAGATCAAGCGCATGGGGCTGCATGTTTTTTTCTTGTTATGAATTGTATCCTATTTTCCGTTATTACAGTTAACTACGCGAAGTGATATGGAACTGTAATGCGGTCAAGACCTGCCTGGAACTACTTTAGCCGTGCGTTTCCCTGAAAATAATGCACACCTTAGAACGTTCGTCAACCAATCAGATTCAAGCATTCAACGGCCCTGTAGTATAAGTGCGCTCAACTCGTAAATACGATCTTTTCAACATGACTTGAACACACCACGTCCAATACTTCGAAGGTCAGACCGAGCGACAGAGGACTGTTCTTGTCGCCTAGCAACTGTGAGGGCTGCCATTGACGAGCGGCAGTAACGTATTGGACATTAAAGTTATAAACTGTCAGAAAACAATAGGGGGTTCACAAACTGTCTAAATATGTTCACCATGGTTCATTACTGTATATTATAAAAAGTATAAAATATATTCACATCTTAGTAAGATATGTCAACATTTGAACCGCCTTAAAGTTGTTGTTGTTGTTGTTGTTGTTTTTTTTAAACATTTGTATCATATTTGAGTAAGCTAAAACTCAATGCTTATTTTTAAAAGTGTAATTAAGCAATTTCTCAGAAAAAAAACATCCTGTCATCACTGGTGCATAATGAATTCTGGGGTAGGCAAGGCTGTGAAGGATTCATCTGTTGTTTCCTTCTTTGCATGATAAACTAATGCCGCATAATTGGGACAGCCTTCGAATGTGGCCTTCAAAGGATGGAGCCTCTGTATTAGGATGCAGCTATATTTTTCAAAAAACAGCGATGAGTCCGAAATCGTATACTTTCCTACTATATAATAGGCCTATGCGAACAGAGTAGTATGTCTGAGTATAGTATTCGAAAAACAGTAGGTGAAAAGTACCTGGATGACCTACTACTTCGGGTGAGATTCTGAAGTAAAAAAGGTAAATTCAAATGTAGTACCTACTGAGTATGCAATTTCATTACCAAGGCAAAAAACATTGTATGGACTTACAATATCGTCGACCATAGATATAGCTGCTCATGAAGCCAATCACATGCTATAAGTGGTTGACCAATCACAACAGACTGGGCCGGCCAACCAACCAATCAGAGCAGACTGGGCATTTCGGAAAGGCGAATTTAAAAAGACAGGATCTAAAACAGCATTTCAGGCAGAGGAAGAAAAGAGGTGCTGCAGCAATGTAGAGTATGAGAACAATTTTTTTTTTTTTTACTCCATGTAAATGTATTTTTAGAAGACTTAAAAAATAAAATTACAAACTTGTTAATGAGCATAATAAGGGCACTTTAAAATGAGAATCTAAAAAAAGTCTGATTGGTTAGAAACAATTGCACCACGCTGTCAGTTTTAGACCTGGTATTTTTCCTGAGCCGTCGGGGGCCTGTACCATGAAGTTAGCTGAACAAACTCGGGGTTACAGGATTAGTTTTGAGTTGACAAAACCAAACCGATGCAATCAGGCTTTATTGGTACCATGATGCAGCTCATCAACTTTCTTTGTCAACTCAGGCTTTGATCCTTAAGCTATGATTACTCCACGCGCGCGTGCACATAAAAGAGTGACGTCGACACTGAACAACCAATCGCGGGTAGAGCGAGAGCGATATATTTTTCCGCGGAGGAGCAAGAGATAATCATTCATAATTACGATTAATTTAAATATGTATGTCAAGCTCGAAACAATACGGTCTCTGCTGCCAAAGCAAGAGAAGACTGTTGGAGAAAGATTGCTGATTGTTAATGTGTAAGTTAAACAAATACGTTCTATATTTATGTAAAATTATGTATGTATATATGTATGTGTAGCCTATATGTGTAATATAGCCAATAGCCTATTTTATAATATATAAAAAATGTGCATGTATGTACTAAGAAAGATTAATATTCATTGATTTTTAGATGCAACCCCAACTCCAAATGTTCTTGGCAGCAGATAAAGACAAAATATAAAAATATAATTCAAAGTGGTTATTTCAAGGAGTTAATTAAAAGAGTATTTACCAACCTTTTATTGCTTTTGTGAACATTTTATCACACTTGTTTGCAGCAAACAGAAATAAAGAATTAAATTCAGAAAACCAGAATACACTGGCGGAGGAGTTGGCTCTGAGTAGCAATAAGGGACGGCCGATTATGGATGTGATTACAGGTGCTGTACAATCTGACCCTGGTGCTGGCTCCTCTAAGCAAGTAACACTGGGTACGTGTGCAATACATTACTACTTTCTTTTAAGTTTTAAATATGGCTGACTGTATGTTCTGCAGGGAAATACAGTGTCACTGTTGAAGCTAGCACACATTCACACACACACACACACACACACACACACAGTCTCCCACACAGAGGTCAGTATGCAGCACACAGAACACCAAACATAACCTGCTTTACAACAGTTATGCTTTACATTGGCCTATTTTTATTTATTAGGGTGAAGCAAATGATGAAGACACTCTGTCTGTGTGTTCAGTTGCTGATGTGAATGCACTGGGCTTTTTATTATGGCAAACATTTGAATGTGTGGCATAAAAAAGGGACTGGCCCTTACACATCTCTTTTGTAGGATTTTTCACAACCTGACCCAGAAACTGAGGCCTCTACCTCAATGGGCTTCAGAAGAAATGTGTAAGGATTTAAAACCCTTGACATAAATTACAGTCAGTCCTGTGTTTGTAGGAAGTCAAGGAACTTTTTGTGATTTTGATGAGCCTCCAGAAAACTTGTAATGATCATGTTTGTGGTGGAATTATGTTTCAGGTGGAAACAGACTCAGTCAGGGCCCTGTACAAAAGGAGCATCGAACTAGACTGCACACTAAAGGAGTCTCGAACTAGACTGCACACTAAAGGAGTCTTGAACTAGACTGCACACTAAAGGAGTCTCGAACTAGACTACACACTAAAGGAGACTTGAACTAGACTGTTCACTAAAGGAGCTGACTGTGAGCTGAGGAGGCTCCAAACAAAATCAAACAGCTGGATAAAACTGATCTCAGTATATATATATATATATATCTATCTTATTTAACCAAGTAACACTTTAGTATGAATATTTATTAATGCAACTTTCTCTTGCTCTCTTTCTCCCTATCATCCCACAAAACCAATAAAACAGTTTGAGGTCTATCTGCAGTTTCACTGTGCTTTATTAAGTGTAATATTGTATGGTGATTGCATCTACATCTGCACCAGCTGGGTGGTCAGGTGTGATCGGGTCAGTTTCATCGGGGAGAAGCTGGTTTTGTGGTGTTTCTCGCTCTTTCTACTGGTGGCTATATTGTGCAGAATGGCACATACAGCCACTATCTGTGATGCCCGCTCTGGTGACTCTGAAGCGCCGAACACAGTTGAAATGTGCCTTTAGGATGCCAAAGGTCATCTCTATCTTCACTCTGGTTTTACTGAGGGCCACATTGAAGCAGTGCTGTGGCCCTGTCTGAGGGTCAGGATAGGGGGTTATTGTGTAGGTTTTTCTATCTCCGTTTAAATGAACAGTGTTTTGTACTGTACCAAATTTAACTTGCTTTCCTCAAAGCGCTGACACAACACAGACTCATGGAAAATGTGTAAGACAAGCACTGGAGCCAGGCCATTTGGCATCCAAACTTGATCATTATGTTCATGACCACAAGTCGTCTGCAGGTGAAATGTTTAGTAGATCATTGTTATATCTGTTAAAGTTACTATTAATTTAAAGATTCATCTCACAGAAAATAATCATCTCACATATTCACATCATCTCTACCTGAACATTAAGGCTGTGATAGGACTTCCTATTAACATAATCTGCCTCATGTTCCCCTAGAGCAGTGGAGATTGGAGCAATAGACTGCATACATGTTGCAATGACTTGGGAATCCTATCATAAGATTATCAGAAGAATAATAAAAAAGATTCAAAATAATTCTTAATATGTATTATATTGTATAGTACATTTGTGAAATTTGCTTTTTGAGAAAAAAAAAGTGTTCATGTGATGTCACCCTATCAATATATCTTACCGGCAATTTTATAAAATCCCTCTTTTATGGACATGGTCGATAAATGTCCGGGGAACATTATTAATTAAACTTTTCATGTACTCCTGCAGAGCGAGGACCACCTTGCGAATGGTTCGACAAACATATGTTTTCCCCTAGCTTCTGTGCGTCACCCACCATGCAAGTATGTACCACTTGCAAAAAAAAAAAAAAATGCAACGCAATACAATTTGCGGTACAGTAAGTGCATGAATTCGACGTGTTAAATTCTTTTGGGGATTTTGTCTGGCTAAAAACTCTTTCTCTACGAAGTGCTCGTCAAACAATTTGCGCTGAGATGTCCACCGGATTTGGAAGAAAAGGTGAAGTCATTGCAACAGACACTTGGAATAAGTTACGTCACCTATATGTTTCTTTGCTCTCAGCTGATTGGTCAAACTTCGGTCTGAGATCTTGAATCCAGAACATAGCCTGCCCCGGAGCAGGTTAGCCGTGCAGCGTAAGATACCATGGCAACAAACACCGATTAAAGCCGAGTTACTTTCATAGTACCTAAAACCCAGGGTTGGCGGAAACTAAGCTGAAACATAGCTGGCTAGCCACCTAATCCGGCTTCATGGTACAGGCCCCAGATCTCATTCCCAACAAAACAAAATGGTCCAAAAGGGCCTTTTTATGAATATTAATGCTTGTGCTTTGGGAAAAGAAAAACTTCCTGTGGGCAGCAGAGCAACTAACTGACACAAAAGACCACTAATACATCTATTGTCGAAGAGAGACAAAAACACGCACCAAAACAAGCTTATCAAAAATGAAGTATTATTTACTCTTTGTACACACTGTGATCATTTCACTAAGCAAATACAAAGTCATTTATTTACAAAGAGAAATTATTTTTCTATCATTTCAATAGGCTTTGTTCAGAAATGGGCTCTAAACTGGTGGAGTTATAGTTGTTTTTCTCAGGGGGAGCCCCTGTTTTCACAGACTCAAAGCGGATGCCAGAAGGCCCCTCATGCTGGCGCATTCTTCTCCAAGGGAAGCAGAGAATGCGTTTGTAAGTGTTCCTCATGTCCTTGTCCCGAAACGAGTAGATGATAGGGTTCACCAGAGAGTTACACTCAGCCAGAACCAGGCAGTACTTCTCATATTTAAGAACCTCACATTCACTGCAACTGAGACCATCCAGTAAGAGAATCACTAGACCCGGCGTCCAACAGATCACAAAGGCTCCTGTAGAGAGAGAGAGAGGGAGAAAGAAAGAAAGTGTTGATGCAGTGGTAGTTTGGTGATAACCACTGCAGCATGCAAACGAAATCTTGCATCATCTGGTGAAACGCTTTATACAGTAAATACTGTGAACAATTAACACGTGTATTTTTCGTGGGCAATGACATTTCACGACATCAAAGGTGGAATTTTTACACGCACGGACAAACCCGTGCCTGATGTTTACATCATTTTCAATACAGTTTCAATTTAATGACTCAAACGTAATGTAAAAATGAACATTAACATTTTGCAATAAGTGTCAAACTAACAATGACCAATATTTTTTGCCAGCATTTAATTTTTATTCATAAATGCACAATCGTTCAAAAGTTTGGGGTCAGTAAGATAAGATGAATACTTTTATTCAGCAAAGATGCATTAAAGATGAAAAGCGATAGTAAAAAAAAAAGTTTTACTAAAGTTGTTTTTTGTTTGTTTTTCAAAAAAATCAGCTTTGCAATCACAGGAATAAATACATGTAAAAATATATTAAATTACAGAACAGTTGTTTAAAAATGTTATATTATTTAATAATATTGCTGTTTTACTGCATTTCTAATCAAATAACTACAGCCTTGGTGAGCAGCAAAAAGAGACTTTCAAAAACACTCACACTCTCTCTCTCTCTCTCTATATATACAGTCCCCTCCAAAAGTATTGGAACAGTGTGGCCAATTCCTTTATTTTTTCTGTTGACTGAAAATATTTGGGTTTGACAAAAAAAAATTAATATGAGATAAGAGATCAACATTTCAGCTTTTATTTCCAGGTATTTACATCTGGATCTGATACACAACTTAGAAGATACAATCTTTTGTTTGAACCCACTCATTGCTCATGTGACCAAAAGTATTGGAACATGTGACTGGCAGGTGTGTTTTGTTGCCCTGGTGTGTCCTATTACATTGATTATTCAAACAATAAATAGCACTGAATGTCTGCGCTCAGTTTCAGATTTTGGTTTTGCCTGTGCAGACTGCATTTATAATTAGACGTGTAACCATCATGAAAACCAGAGAACTGTCTATGGGTGAAAAACAAGCAATTGTGAAGCTGAGAGAAGATGGAAAATCAATCAGAGCCATCGCACAAACATTGGCCATAGCCAGTACAACCATTTGGAATGTCCTGAGAAAGAAAGAAACCACAGGTGTACTAAGTAACAGACCTCGAATGGGTAGACCAAGGAAAACATCAGCAGTTGACGACAGAATCATTGTGAGAGCTGTAAAGAAAGACCCCAAAACAACCGTTAGTGACATCAGCAACAACCTCCAGAGGGCAGGAGTGAAGGTATCACAATCTACTGTTCGCAGAAGACTTCATGAACAAAAGTACAGAGGCTACACCAGAAGATGCAAACCTCTCATTAGCAAGAAGAATAAGAAGGCCAGGCTGGAATTTGCCAAACAGTACAGAGACAAGCCTCAAACATTCTGGAGCAAAGTTTTATGGACTGATGAGACAAAGATTAACCTTTACCAAAGTGATGGAAAGGCTAAAGTTTGGAGAAAAAAAGGATCTGCTCATGACCCTAAACACACAAGCTCATCTGTGAAACACGGAGGAGGTAATGTCATGGCTTGGGCTTGCATGGCTTCTTCTGGGACGGGCTCATTAATCTTCATTGATGATGTAACACATGATGGCAGCAGCAAAATGAACTCAGAAGTGTACAGACACATTTTGTCTACCAATTTACAGGAAAATGCAACCAAACTGATTGGGAGATCCTTCATCATGCAGCAAGACAATGACCCAAAACACAGTGCCAAAACAACAAAGGAGTTCATCAGGGGCAAGAAGTGGAAGGTTTTAGACTGGCCAAGTCAATCTCCAGACTTAAACCCTATAGAGCATGCATTTTACCTGCTTAAAAAGAGACTGAAGGGAGCAGCCCCCCAAAACAAACAACAACTGAAAGAGGCTGCGGTGAAAGCCTGGAAAAGCATTACAAAAGAAGAATGCAAAAGTTTGGTTATGTCAATGGGTCACAGGCTTGATGCAGTTATTGCAAGCAAAGGATTTGCAACTAAATATTAAGTCTTATTCACTTTAATCTATTTTAAGTTAATCTGTTCCAATACTTTTGGTCAGATGAGCAAATTGGTGGGTTCAAACAAAAAGTTATATCTTCTAAGTTGTGTATCAGATCCAGATGTAAATACCTGGAAATAAAAGCTGAAATGTTGATCTCTTGTCTCATATTCATCTTTTGATGTCAAACCCATATATTTTCAGTCTACAGGAAAAAGAAAGGAATTGGCCTCACTGTTCCAATACTTTTGGAGGGGACTGTATATATATACACACACACACACACACACACATATATATATATATATATATGTGTGTATATATATATACACACACGTTTACAGTATACACACATATAATTTATGCAGCAAAATGTTACAAAATTATGTAGATATGAACATTAACCAAGATCAATAAATGCTGTAAAAGTTCGTTGTTAGTTTATATAACTGATGCATTAAATACTGTTAACAAATTAACTCGTATTGTAACAATAGTAGTAGCCTAACATATTTTCCTTTACACTTTGAATGTGCACTGTAAAAAATATATATATTTGGAATTTTTTTGGAAACTGACAATTAAATACTGACTCAACAAATTGCTTCCAACTAATTATCCCCAAACAAAAAGATGCATTGTGGTAATTTTAGTCTGAAGGTAAAAAAAAAAATGTATGTATGTATATATATATATATATATATATATATATATATATATATATATATATATATATATATATATATATATATATATATATATATATATTCACTGAACATATTAAATTGTGTTCAGCCAATCCATCAAGTATAAGCGAAAAATCTGTGTTTGCGAACAAGCCTTGCAAAAAAAAAAACGTATACGCATGCGCCTGAGAGAAACCGTTGGTGGATTCAAATGTATATGCGCGGGAGAGTCAGTGAGGAGTCGAAGCTCATGCTGAAGGACGACGACAGAACATCATTTCCAGACAGATTTTTCATCATTTAAGTTATGGTGAGTACTGAACTCTGTATTTTAGGGGTGTGTGGTTGATTATGATTTCACATTTCTAACTTTAGTTAGTGTGTAATGTTGCTGTTTGAGCATAAACAACATCTGCAAAGTTACGAGCTCAAAGTTCAAAGCAAAAGGAGATATTTGCTTTTAAAGAAATTGTTTTTTTAAGGACTACAACAAACACATTCCTCCAGGGTTAGTGACATCACCAACCCTAGAATTTACATAAACCCGCCCCCTGAACATGATTTATAGATTATCAAGACAGAATATGCTAATCAATGACTAGAAGATAACTACACATAAGCTACATAAATTCACCAACTAACCATTCAGAAATGTCCTGTTGCACTCTACATGTTGTCACTTCTTGAGTCTCGCCATGGTCTGAATCCGTTTGAACATAAAAGGCTAAAAGTTTTTTAAATTTTCAGTGCAGGTCTGTGTGAGGTAAAAGGACACAAGCTGTTGTAGCTCCGCCCCCTGTGCCGGGAGCAGCCGCTCATTTGCATTTAAAGGAACAGACACAAAACGGTGCGTTTTTGCTCACCCTCAAAAAGTGACAATTTTAACATGCTATTTAAAAATATCTGTGGGGTATTTTGAGCTAAAACTTCACATATACACTCTGGGGACATCAAAGACTAATTTTACATCTTGTCATTATACCACCCCTTTAAGTCTTGTGTACGTTAATTTAAGTGCAGGTCTCAATTTCAGCATAAACCCGAAAAACATGGGTATACATTACCGCGCCCGATAAGCATTCGCTAAACGAATTAGAACGATTCTCTGAATGTTTTACTTTAGGACACAGTATATTTTACATACCATAACATTGTATTTAGCAGAATAACTGTTTTTTTTTATATATATATATATATATATATATATATATATATATATTTTATTTTTTTTATTTATTTTATTATTTTTTTTAATTAATGAAGCAAATACAAACAAATCAGGTACAATGTAAAAGTCTTACTACGAACTTACAGTGCACATCCTAGAGCAGAATAACAGTGAATTCACACCTTTGCTGGTTTCGGTTTCATGATAGCATTTTATAGCCTAATTTAGCCCATACTAATCTCTCAGTTACTATTTATTGAACTAAATCATTTTATGGAACTTTATTATGATTATATTAAATGTATGAGACACTAGGTAGCCTATACCTTTCTGTTATAACTTGATTTCTCTCAATGTAACCCAGCATCGTTAGGTCTGACTCACCAGGTATCAGTGAAGAAAACGGAACCACTATGACTTTTAGTGAGTATTTTACCAATAGTTGTTATTGCATATTTGTTCATTCAGCCATGAGACCGCTAAAACATGTGACAGTGTAATTCAGGCTGCGTAAGTTATGAAGTTGATGTTTGCCATTTTGTGTTAGTCTGGAGGGAACTTCTAGTACTGGCTTGTTGAGGACACAACGTGGCCATGATATCATTTTAGGTAACGACATCCGGAGTTGGTTCTGGCTTACTTAGTGCCCTAGGCAAGATTAGATATGGAGCCTCTAAATTAGAAAAAAAAAAAAAATGTAAAACATTTTTTTTTTATTGAATAAATGTTGTTATGTCAGGCCAAATACAATAAGAATATCAATAAAAATAAAAGTGGTGTTTGGGTTAATGCTAATGTTACTTCAAAACTTAGTATTATTTGATGATATTACATTGACATTATTAATTAATTGACTAATTTAATGAATTTAGAGTTAGCAACTTTATGTCAGTGTATGAATTTCATGGATGTCACTTTGTTGTAAAAAGGACAGCAATAAATCTTAGACTCATTCAATTGCTCAAATGAACTTATATAATATTTCATTTCATAACCTTATCGTCCATCTTTGCCAACCACATTGCCATATTCTGTAGGTCAGTGGATAAATGCATAATTAACTGATGACGTGTAACCAGATCTAGTGGCAAGTTTTGATTTTAAGTAGTTGTCCCTCATATACCTTTTATTTTAATAAATAAAACTTGCAGCGGTATGTCAGTGCATGTACATCAGGAACGAGGACCAAATTTGTTTGCTGTAATCCACTAATGTATCCACCTTATTATCAATGCAGAAGCAAGCTATTTTACGTGAATATGCAAGACTTCCAATTCATTTGCTGTCCAGTGTTACAGCCAGGATCCGCCACTAGACATCCTCATGAATTTAAAATTCATTAAGATGTTTTAAGGTTAAAAATATTGCTGCATGTGATTTAAAGACATATTAATCAAATTTGGCAGTGTTATGTAAAATAACTTCTGTTCTGTCACTTGTCGTCAGCTATTTGATGCAACGAGGCTTTGTCATTTATTTATTTTGCAAGTTTTCATCACCTCACCAAGACATCCTTTTCAAGCTCTACAGAACTTGCCATTGGTCAGTTAATGCAACTTCCTTTCCCTGTTTGCACCCAGAATGTGTTTGTATTTTCAAAAGAATTGGGGCTTTAAAAACACATCCATGGAGGGGTACATCCAAAGACTGGCATTAAGGAGAATGCCACATTTTCTTGAGACAACTGTGATTTTAAGGACATCTGCTCTCAATCAACATTTCTTCACCATTTAAGAGGACATCATTCCCGTTTTTCCTTTTTTTGTGTGACTTTTGCAGTCTTTCAAATATTTGTAAATGTTTTAGATGTTTAGGCTTAACTGTTAAGATGCAGTTTCATGAGAGCCTCTTGTGAGAATACAAAAATTCAAGTGGTCACACTGAACATTTGAAGTAACCCTCTCCAGTTATTCGCATCTTATGGTGTTTTTGACGTTTTTGCACTTTAGCAAATATTTTTAGATGTTTAAACTGTTAAGCTGCAGTTTCATGAACTCAAAGTACCTAAATACTAAAATGTAAGTGACATTTCTCTAAACACTGGCCGCTAATAACAGGAAGTCAGAGGTGGATGCCGCTTTTAGCCAGGCAAATAAGTTAATATATCAATATAAAATGTTAGTACTTATTTAAATAAAATACTTCTATTAGTAATTATTTTATATTATTTGATTAAAAAAGGTTTATCAAATATAAATCAAGTAACGAAGATCATAGACAAAAAAAACAAGCTATACACTTGAAATTATGAATTTGTATATAAATATAATTTATGAATGAGTGTACATGTTTGTTAAATAATGAAATCTATACAGAAAGAAATGCCTATGTAATCATATTGTATATTTATTAAATATACATACCCATTTATTAAACTTAAATAATGAGAACAGGCAAAGGCAAAATTCCTTTCAGGACAAATCTCTGTCTAAATAGGCCATATCTTAATTCAATTATAAATATTGTAGCTTATGCATTTAAAGGTTTTCCATTACAAAAAAATCTATTGGAGTGTTCAATCCAGTTGTTTCAACTGGTTTCGCAGTTTTAGAATGTTTGAGCAGTGTGTATGATTGTCAACAATCTGGCCTTATTTAAACCTGAACTGTTGACGAAACGCGCTAATGCCAGCTAGAAACGAATGCGAGTGAGCAGCAGATAAATTCACGATCAACCTCGTTTTATTGTAGTCCTATAAGGTGAATTCAAAAAGGCATTCTTTTTCTTTGAAGAACAAAGGCTAAATAATTTGTTATAGTTGTTTTTTTGTTTGTTTTTGTAATTGGTGCGGATGACACGCAGCAAAATATAATATATAGCCTATTATAAATATAAAATATAATTTATGAATGAGTGTACATGTTTGTTAAATAATTAAATATATACATACAGAAAGATATTTATTAAATATATATTTTTTATACATATTAAATATACAACATTTAAACTTAAATAATGAAAGTCCTGTCTAAAAGAAGAAGAAAAAAAGAACTTTGTCTCATCGATTACCTTTATTTAAAATCATATTTTGCTATCATTTAAGTTCAGTTTTACATTTGTAGTACTACTTTAATATATTCTTGTCTTTGTGAAGCAGCTGTAACTGTTGAAACAGGCTTTGTATTTGTTGTTCTGAAATCAGAACGATAGACCACAATCCTGAACTAGATGGTAAAGTTCGTAGACAAACTTTAATTTGGCTTGAAAAAGCCTAGCCAGAAAGTTTTAAAATGTTCTAGTATGGTTTAACATGATTTACCATGTTTTATGGTTATCGCCGGCGCCACCATTGACCATTGGCCGCTGTCGCTTGACTTCCAGTTACATGTAATTGGTTGCTACTACGTTGGACGATACTGATTGGCTGACACGAAATGGCAGGTCCATCCTAATCAGGGGGCCAATGTTTCGTAAAAATCTGAAGCTTCCCCGGGCGCCGCCATTGGCTAGCAGACCATCACCTGCTGTTAGCATCCCATTGACTCCCATTCATTTTGGCGTCACTTTGACAGCGAATAACTTTACATCTGAGGCGTTTAAAGACTCCATTTGTCCATTATTTATTTCTAAAGAAACACGAAAATGTATAAAAGGCTCCATTACCTTGTATCTTACGTTATGGCCCCATAGAAGCCGTTTTTGTAAAAATAGGCTAACGATTGCGTCATAACCACGCGACTCTCTGTCGCACAGTAGAGAAATTACCGTATGGACAGGAGGAGAATCCTATGGGGTCGCTGTGTCCAGTTTATATACTGTCTATGATCCTAATATGGCAGGGCTTCCTGCTGCCAGCTGCCGATTTTTTCGCTGAACCCCTACTGCAAAGGATAACACTACGACCAATCACAACAATAAGCCTCGTACGCTTAGCTACCAGCAGAGCTAACTGGTAGATTATACTCTTACCATATCTGGTCGGCAAAACAACTGGTGTTCATCCATAGCCATCTTGCAATGTTTACTAATGACTTCGACGTCACTAATGATGATAATGATGTAATACATATTTTTTTATTTTGGGGCAATGGGGAATAAACAACACAGTAAAGTTGCTTTACTAATAAAAATTGACCAATATACATTTTAAGTTAGGCTAGCGTATTAGGCTACTTCTCGTTGAGCAAATGTTATCAGACTATTGCAACAATTGATAAAATTTAATTTACAGAATTTCACTTGGGCTAATTGAAAAATCTAGAAAATTTTGAGTTGGGGAGGTTAGACTTTTTTTTACAGTGAGCTCATATTATACACTTCTTAAGAAAAATATTGAACAAAATGTTAATATTTATTAAGTGATTAAAGTGTTTTCTTTACAAATATCATTAATTAATAAATATCACCACATGATGTTTTACAACCTGAACTAATCTTTCCTTGTCAAAGTTCAATTATTTCATATTTTAAGATATTTATTATAGACCATTTTCCCTGCATCTTTGTGCATCATTTTTTGCTAGTTTTTTCAAAGTGTTGACTCCCAATTCCAAGATACTCTTTAGAATATTTTATACATATTTAATTATTCTTCAGAATAAGTGTGTAAATCATTCACTACTATAATATATAATGTATAAATTGCATTTGATTTTATGGACACTTCCTCACAATAACACCACTTCAGTTAAATCTACAAGCAGAAGTCTCAGCCTACAGCCTTAGGGGTAAATTAAAGAAACGATTCCTGCTCGAGGTACTCAAACAAGCGAGTGCTTGACAAGCAAATCTGTGCCAAACCGGTTTGGTTAACTTGTTTTGGGGTTGACAGACTAGTTTGTCCTAAAACAAGTTAACAGTACTTCTCCATACAGTTAGAAAAGGGTTTCAGAAGAGTTTCACTCAGACGGAGTTAATCTCCCAAATGCCAGAAGTCTACATAAGAGTCAAGGCCTTACCCAGAATCATGGACATGGTCTTCATGAGGCTGATAACGGTCTGATTGTGCGTGGGCTGATCCGTGTGAGGCGACATCAGGCGATTCCGGCGGCGGACGTAGATGAAGATGCGTGTGTAGACGGCCACCATGATGAAGAAGGCCAGGAGGTTGAGGACCGCCCAGAACACCAGGAAGCTGCGGGAATATAGTGGCGCTACCGTTGAGCAGGTTTTCAGGTCACAAACGCAGTTCCAGCCCATGGTGGGCACCAGACCCATGATGACCGCCACCAACCAGATAAAAACTATCAGCATCACCACACGCCACTTGGTCATGGTGCTGTGCAGCTGCATGGTGAAGATGGTCTGGTGGCGCTCCACTGCCACGGCCAGAAGGTTGACCACAGAGGCGGTCAGGCTCATGTTGATCAAAGCCCCACGGACGAACCACTCTTTGATGGTCAATTTGATGGTCCACGGCCCCGTGTGGAACACAAGGTAGAGATACGAGATGCCGGCGAAGAGGTCAGCGGCAGCCATGTTCCCAAGTAAGTAATAAATGGGAAAGTGGAATTGTCGGTTGATGATTATGGCCGCTACGACCAACATATTTGCCAGAATGATAAAGATGCAAATCGGGAGCCCAAGGCCGACCACCACATAGTCATGCGCGCGCCACTCAGCGCTGATGTTCTTGCCAGTCTTGTTGTAGAAGTAGTACACTGAATTGTCGTAAGCCTCGCAGGTATAATTTAATAACATTATTAGAGACATTCATTCATGTAAATCCCTTTAGCTGTTCAGTTGTTGCCAGTTTGGCCAGTTCTCCCTGATGCTGTAGTCCTAATGATGCGATTAGCCACCATTTGAAATTTTCCTTTTACATATCAAAAGTGTGCCAATGTTGCTGCTTACAAGGCGTGTCTTTTATTGTTTTCCAACCCTAAAACACAGGAAGCATGGACAGCAACGTTATTTGTCTGTACAAGTCCAAGACAAGTGAAAAAGTTAATCTTTAACGAGGCAATAGCGGAAATGATAATAACTAGTCTTCATTGGACACGCAACACTTAAACATTGCTTTTAACAAATTTACACATTACAAATTAACCGCAAAGTAAACGGGAGAGTGACGTTTTGCACCATTACAATCCCAACTGCTCAATGTATTACTTAACATCAGTTTTTAGAGGTAGCATTAAGAGAACGGGAAATAAAACTAGTTAAGGGTATTGAAATGTTCAAGTGAACCTGGACGCAACAAATCTACTGCAGAAACACGCGGAATTTATTGGACCCTGCGGTGTTACACACTGTACAGTTTGGCTCGGTTGTCACTCAGCACAAAAACAACAGCTACTTTCTTCTAAAACAACACTAGAGAAACACACTTACCGTTGCCAGAGTTTCAGAGCAAACAAAGAAAAGACACATAACAGCAGCTGTGTCTATGTTCTGGCACTCTCCGCCGGAAACGCTCATCTGGCGGAGGAGCTCGAGAAGAAATCTTGATGTTCGAGTGAAAGATCCGAAGATCACACCTCCCTCAAACCTGATTTGACGGGATCGCCGCCCGAAGATCCAATGAACACCAGACGATTGTTCAAAACCTTTGACGACAGTTTAGAAAATAGATATTGGATTAATTTCCCAGAATCTGGCAAACAGGGCGTATGGCAAGCCGTATGTATAATTATTCCATAATCCAATAATGGCTTATCACTAGATTCCATGTCAGTTCCATTAGATAGTAGCCTACTTATTTAGTTACTCATAATAATAACTATTCCAATTATTAGGCTACACCTTAAGAAAAATTTGCTTTTTATTACTCCCATAGTAAATGATTGGAGAAAAAATATTGATGTTTTCATTGAACATTGAAGGAGCAACAGTTAGTGTGAAAATAAATCATAAAAGTGGTTTCTTTAATTGTTTGTTTGTTTAAAACACGTATAAATGTATGTGGTGGCAATGTGCGCCTTTTACCCCACATACAGGGGTAAGACTAAGGCGCAAAGTATTTACACAAACACTTAAGCTAAAATATGGTTTTAATCATGTCTAAGTTAATACTTGTTCAAAACAATTAGGCTTCTTTAGCGAAGTTTGTACTATTTTCTGTTTATTTTGATAAATAAAATAATTCATTTTTGTTCAATATACTGATACTAAAATACGTTGATTTTAAAAAAAGAAGAAGAAAAGAAACAAACAACATTATTTTAAAAAGTTAAGATTCTGAAAGCAATCTTAAGGAGATCCCATAATAATTTTATACAGATTTTAGCATGTCATGTCAACAAATGGAAAAGTCATTCAGCTGTTATTATCATGTTAATTATTGTGCCTTTCGCCCCAACAGCAAGGTGCGCTTTTTACACCAAATACCATACTTTTACATATTCTTGAAAAACTGTTGATTTAATAAGCTTGAACCAAACTGAAAATCATTAAGACATTTGTCTCAAAATATATATTTAATCATTTTAGCGATTTTCATTTGCTACTTAAACCTACAACAACAAAAAAACACATAACATTTCTGATCAAATTACAGGTAATTTTTTTTTTACTAGCAACAACATGGAAAGATGGTGTCTCCAAATAAAAAGTTATTAGTAGGCTACAAATAGGATCATCAATTGGAATATGTAGTCAAAAGTGAATAGTCTTGCTACCAGTAAAAACTGAATGTTTTATAACTGTTTGGATAGTGACTACTTGAAAAGATAGGCTACTTTTATACTGTTATATAGCTTGCCACATGAGGTGAGCACATATCGAAAGTCACAGAGAAATTAATTTTAAAATGATGACTGTGATGACAAAAGGACTTGTTAAAGAGTTCACAACAAAATGAATTTTTACTTAGAATTATTTTCTACACGAAACACAACAGAAAATGATATAACACAAAAAGATAAATTTATCAGAATGTCCTGCTCAGACTCTCTGGCTCCAAATCATCATAAAACCATCATATAAGTACCATAAAAGTATTTCAAAAGTAGTCTGTATGACACATGCACTATATTCAATGTCTTCCAAAGCAATATTTTATGTCTGAAACAGACTTAAAGTTTGAGCTATTGATTAAAATAAATGTTAGCAATGGCAGACTAAAATGGCATTGAAAGAATGTTAATTGCATTGTGCAACAAAGGTTTTTGTTTTTAACTGTGACGTATAATAATCATATGTTCAGTATGTACCATCCTCAAGAATTTGGGTTTTTCTCTGTGAGAATGTTTATTGTCGTCACTAATGCTGAGATAATTCAACACATTGAGTAACATGCCGTCCAATACTCACAGGAATACTAAGCCATAGAACAAGCATATCAGGCATTTTGATGTGGTTATACAGTATTTAGTCACACTAAATTTAAATTAAACATAAAACTATGTTGGATTTTCAGTTAAACAGCTCGCAGGAAAGACGCTATAGCAAAGTTATGATATATTATGATATATACCATCCTTGAAATCCTTATTTGTCAAAGTGTCTTGAATTGAAGATCTCATTAAATGCAATATTATATACAAGAAACAAATATGTAAAAGCTGAACTTAAACTTAAAACTTTGCATAGTTTCAAATATTTACTGAGATAACAAATTGTACAACATACATTTTCTCTGAAATCTGAAACATTGCCGGAGCTAAAGACTAAAAAAAAAAATATTCTTCATTGTGCCAAGTGAACCAAAGACAATCAATGATTGTGTTTTATGATGTCTTTATCCAGAACAAAGTCCCATATGAGTTTGTTGACTATCTCAGGTTGATCCTGCTGAACCCAGTGACTGCATTCGGGAATAGTGTGAATGACGACGGGACCCCTTACGTAAGGCCTCGTTCCACCGGACATGCCCTCCACCAGTATATTGTCTGCCTCACCCCAAATTAACATGCAGGACACACCAACATCCTGATGCTTGTACAGAGTGTTACTGTAGAAAGAGAGGTACACAGTAACCACTTTAAGCAATGTACTGCAGTTTAGGCCCATGATATAGAAATGGGAGTGTGATGTGTTTTAAACCTGAGGAGAGATCGGAAGTAGTTCAGAGGGGCTGTGAGCCCTCCAGGCTGGGACAGCCGGTACAGGTAACCCTCCAGCTGGGACTCAGTCAGTCTTCTGGCTTTGTTCTTGATGCCCACGTTCGTGCCACAAAATAGACCTCGAACCAACTATGCACATGACCAGTGTTGGAGAAAGTTACTTTTAAAAGTAATGCATTACATTGCGTTACTCCCGTAAAAAGTAACTAATTGTAACAGTTACTTTTTATGGAAAGTAATGTGTTACAGTACTTTCGCGTTACATTTTCTCACATGGGCTGGGTTTGCTTGTTCGTTTTTATTTATAAAAGCAAATGTAAAGGCCCAAAAGTAAAAAATAAATAAATGTAGGCCTATACAGTAGAGGGCGCAGCTCAAACAAACCTTTCAGCTGTGCTGCCATTCTGAGTCACAGAAGAATAGGACGCAGTAAAAGAAAGTTCAACACTCACACTTCAGCAATAAAAACAAAAAGATGAAACCCAAATGTCATGTAAATCTGAAGTCGTTTTAGCTTATTCGTATGGTTGAATTGGATCATCGAAGGTCAGCAGCAAAGACTTGGTTAATAAATTGAGATTAAATACATGAAGTATATTTGCATTATTTAACATCTTTAACATAATAGTAATATTCTGAGTTTTCATTCATTCTGAGGAATACTGAATCTGTTTTTGTGCAAGTGAGATGAGTAAATGCTCACATTTAGTCTAGAACTATAAGCATCATGCTCATGACATAAACGAGCTATAACTAGACTGAAGACAGGAAGTTACCTAGAACTGGTATTTAGTGTTTCCTGTTACAGTAAAAAAAAAAGTGTCAAGACATAAAATAAGCAGAAACTATTAACCACATCAGACAGTTCAGGCATAAAGAGTAAAACGTTAAAAGTGTTCACACTACCTTAAAATCTTCAAGAGACAAAACAAATTCGGGCAGCAGCGGTAACTGAAAGAAGCATGCATGTCCTGACCGCAACAGCTGAGAGGGTCTTCTCAAAACTGCATCTGGGTTTTACAGAAATGTACCGACATTTCAGTTTCAGTTCAGAGTCAGACCAGCATTTAGAAACACAAGTGAAACCGTGACCTGTCTGGCACTCTTACCCAGCCACGAGGCAGGGTGAGGGGCGTTCATGACGATGAGAAGTTGCACCATGTCGGGCCGCTCCAGTGCAAAATGCCATGCCAGCATCCCACCCCAGTCATGGCCCACCAGTATACAACTCGTGTGACCTATGAGTAAACAAATCTCATTCCAGTGCATTTAGTGTCTAAGGCAGTTTATTTCTCACACTGTGATTTAGTCAGCAGGCCTACCCAATTAATCGATGGCGTCTCTGATGTCATATAAGAGTGTCTCCAGTGAGTATTCCTCCAGCCGGACGGGTGCGTCCGAATCTCCACAGCCACGCAGATCTAGCGCCACCGTGTGGTAATGACTGCTGAATTCATGTAATTGGTAACGCCAGGAGTACCTGCAGATCATACTGATACCTTAGAACACACAAACTCTGACTTCCTACAGTGGTGGTCAAAATAAACTATTTCTGTTTTTAATGTTTTTGAAATAAGCCTCTTATATGCTCATTAAGCCTGCATTTATTTGAACAGTAAAACTGTCATATTGTGAAATATAATAACAAGTAAAAATAGTGGTTTTCTATTTTAATATACTTTAAAGTATAATTTATTTCTGTGATCAAAGCTGTATTTTCAGCATCATTACTCTAGTCTTCAGTGTCACGTGATCCTTCAGAAATCATTCTAATATGATCTGATTTATTATCAATGTTGGAAACAATTGTGCTGCTTAATATATATATTTTTTATAACCTGTGATATTTCTTTCAGGATTTTTTGATGAATAAAAAGTTGAAAAAGAACAGCATTTATTTAAAATAGAAATATTTTGTAACAATATACTCTGCCGTTCAAAAGTTTGGGGTCAGTCATTTTTTTTCTTTCTTTTTTTGTTGTTGAAAGAAATTAGTAGGCCCACTTTTATTCAGCAAGGATGTGTGAAATTGATAAAAAGTGGTAATAAAGATTGATATTTGTAGAAAATAAAAATCTTTATAACTTTATAACTAAATTTTTTATAACTTTTTATTCATCTATGAATCCTGGAAAAAGTTTCACAGGTTCCCAAAAAAAAGCAGCACAACTTTTTTCAACATTGATAATAAATCAGATCATATTAGAATGATTTCTGAAGGATCATGTGACATTGAAGACTGGAGTAATGATGCTGAAAACACAGCTTTGATCACAGGAATAAATTACATTTTAAAGTATATTAAAATAGAAAACCATTATTTTAAACTCTAATAATGTTTCACAATATTACTGTTTTTTAAAAACAAATAAATGCAGGCTTGAGCACACAAGACTTCTTTCAAAAATATTAAAAATAGTAATGTTTCCAAACTTTTGACCAGTAGTAAATGCTAAATGTGCTTTATGAGTAAATATTATTGTTGTTGATATTTAATAATATACAAATATAATATTGATGAATCAGAAAAAGAAAAAAATGTATTTCTTGCTTAATATGTTTTATCATCAATCATTTATATAATTTGAAATGTATGTTTAATGCTTGTCTTTTATTAATCTTTATGCCTCAAATGTAGCTGGTTGATAGGGTGAACTACTTGCTAAAATGGTAAACGAATGTTACCTTCTTAGCGAAAAATCTTGCACTGTATGGGTGTGAAATCATGAAAACTAGATATGTTTGTGTATTGTGTGTCTCCTACGATGGAGACAATACTATGAAAAGAGGAACTTAGCTCTGTTCCGATAAGCAACTATATAATAGGGAGATCAATTTCTGTACAGGTCAGTCTACCTTGGACTCTTAGGCTGAGAATATTATACTCAAGAGTGTTTTAATTATATTTTACTTAGAAATATTAGAAGTGATTTTAACTTTTCATTTTATGTTTCTTTATTAAACTTATAATCCTGATTATGGATGAATTAATTTTACTCTTCATTTATTATTTGATTGTCTGCTGTTAAGATATAAAATTTGACTTAATCATCTGACTGGATCTCCTCCCTGCATCAAATATGATATAATAAAAGAATAAAGGGCAGCATATGTCAAATTTTAAATAAGCAGACAGAGAAAATGAAGCAAAGGAAGTCACCAGTTCTCTGGGAATCCATGAAGAAACAGCATTAGAGGCTTTCTGTGGTCTCCTTTAGTTACATAATGGAACCTCAAGCCTGAGCTCTGAAACGTGAAGAACGACCAAAAGAAGTCACAAAACAGAGTAAAGAAAGAAAGAAAGACCTATAGCCATTATTTTCAATAACTAGCAATCCTAGATCAATATCAAATTTGGTGAAAGATGGCTATATATAATATATTCCATCTGACATTGACTGTAATATCACAGGGCTAGTGTGTTCCCCATTAAAACAAAGGAATGTGAAATCTATTGTGAACGCCGTGTTCTATTTTTAAACACAGGTGGCGCAAGAACACAAGATATGGGCAATCATTATGTAGCCGTTCATTCACCTTTCATTAACGACCTCGTACAGATTACGTTGTTTAATGTTTTTAAAGACATCAGATTAATTCTTGTTCATATTTGTTCATTATAAATCCTCTCACCCTGCCCTTCAGATATGCATGGTGGCCAAGTGCAGGGTCTTGGAGGCAGTCTGGGGGTTTCTTTCGGATGGTCCATTGAAAAGTTCTATATGGATCCCTAAATCCAGTCCAGGCAATTCGGATCAAAACCAAACAGGCAGTGATTCCAGCGGTGCCATACACAACAATATAATATACCAAAGAGAGAATCCATAAACTTAGCCGAGTTGGTAGTAAAAGCAAGTGCATCAAAGAATGACTCATGATGATAGCTAGTAATTTTAATAATCAGAGACATATGTCAAAGCACAGGCTCGATGTAGCAACTGTCCCTCGTCTTTGGTTCAGCTTTTAAAATACACCCCATGTGACTGTGTGGAAACAACTGCTGAGCTATTTTTGTACCACAAATAAATTGTCTGGGAGCTTGGCTTGAGTCACAGTGCGTGAACCGGAAGTTGCGACCGACTTTACTTCAGTATTATGATGTATTTTCCCAGTGAAATTGAATATAATGAGAAAATAGAGACCGTTGCTTGTTTTTTTTCCCCGCGCTGGGAATTGACTAAAAAGTTCTAAAAGTTCCATTCCGTTCCATTCAGCTCGCCGTCAGTGATCGCTGCAGACTGACTGACAGCTGGAGGAATGTTCTACACGAGCCGTCAAACTGACGTCATCGGCGAAGGAAGGCCCGTCTAGAGGGGAAGTAGCTTACATTTCCAGATTTTGTTCAAAGATTACAAATGTGTGTGTGAATCAACTTCACCACAAGACTAGTAATGTGCATCAACGAAGTAAAAGTGACATTTAAACGTAAATTCCTTGCAATTAAAGTACCGGCTTTAATTGCAAAGACATTATATTATAAATGTAGCCTACCAACACGGCACGTAGCCTACTTTTGTACTTATAGCCTAATTGTTGGCTATTAAAACATAAGCTCAACTTCTCCTTATAAAAATGATCGTAGTAGGTGTTATTTTCTATAAATGTTAATCTATATACTTAATATTATAATTTACTTAATGTAATAACTACCACAGAATAAACTCTGGCAGTGCAAACAACCCTAAACGAACTTTTCTTCGCTGAGTATTAAAAAAGTATTATTTGTTCTTTCTCTGGCTCGTGGTGTGTTCACTTGTGATTGAAGTCTCAGTGCCTTTTTGTAGACATTTACGCTGTTCTTGCTCCGTACGTTCAATAAATGCACGTCCTTAAAGTGACAGTTCACCCAAAAATGAAAATTCTGTCATTATTTTCGCACCCTCAAGTTTTTCAAAACCTGTATGAATTTCTTTCTTCTGTTGAACACAAAATAAGATACTTTGAAGAATAAGAATTCTGGGTAACCAAAATATGACGGTAGCCATGGACTACAATAGTATGGAAAAATACAATGGAAGTCAATGGGGTCCATCAACTGTTTGTGTTCAACAGAAGAAAGACATTCATACAGGCTTGGAACATCATGAGGGTGAGTAAATGATGACAGAATTTAAATTTTTGGGTGAACTATCCCTTTAAATTGGTTTTCTATGTTATGAACCATTTTAGGGGTGGCCAAAATTATAATTAAAATTTCACAATTTCTTCATATTTACAGGTAAAGCTTCATATTTTTAATAGGTCACACCCTCGATTTTGAGACTTTATTTCATGAAATGAATAATATAGCTACTAAAGGTATTTTAGAGCGGATGTGTTATTTATTTAAATATTTCAGCATATATTTTATTGTTATTGTTACTTAAGAGAGTGTTTAAATGACACCGATCAAAGGGCAAACGGAAGAGATCAGAGTTGAGAGGGGTTTTGGGTGATCTTTCACACGTGTGACAGACAGGAGCGCTCGCTGTCCTCCCACGTCCTGTGCGTCCTCCGCGCGCATGACGTCACCGACGTCTCGATCTGTTTGTTCTGGATTGTGGGAGAGAAAGAGCCCGCGCGCCCTCACAACAAAATAAAGAAGGTAAATAAACAAGCAGCCTTTACACTTATGCAAAGCGATTATTTCTTATTAACGGTCCCGGCATATGCTGCGTCGTTTCGTGTAACGGTCAAGCGCGCTAATCAGCGCTGAAATGATTGTCTGGTGCGCGCGCGGTGAACGCGGCCTGTGTGTCGCCGAGTGCTAACGCTAGCTGCTAGGAAAGACAAACTCATTCATGACAACGGGTCAGTCTGGATATCATTTTGCTCTTGGGCTCGTTGCATTTGTGTTTTAGTGCTGAATTACGACACCTACATCGCGTGTGCGTCAAAGAAAGCGAGGAATGCAGGGCCCTGAGGTTGTTTATTAGCATTAGGCCGTTTGCTGGTTAAAGCTAGCACAGCATCGCATCCCTGCTCTGCGCAGCTTCGCACAAATCTCACGTTTCCCTGTGCGGGAATGCTTGTGGATTTGACGTAGAATTGTACGAGAATGCGCGTACATTAACGCACGGTCAGTTTAATTAACTCGGGTTCGTTTGATCTGCGCTCGTTTCGAGCGTCTGACATTGACAGATGTGTAATAATGTGGACCGTGGTTGTTGCACGCTTTTGGTCTGTGGTGAGAGTGTGTGTTTTGATCGTGTGCACGCACACACACACACACACACATTGAGATACGTGCACGACGCCGGACGAGTCCGTGTCACACATCGCTAGCATTGATAGCGGGTCGGAGGAAATATGTGGCTTATTTTCATGCTCTTAAGGCCTATTACAGTGCCTCAACCTCATTGAACCCTCCTAGTAAATGTTTTGATTCGACATGAACTCGTTTAACGTTAATATAACGGCATGGCCTCGGTGTTTAGCGACTTTGCGTGTTAAGGACTCATCCGAGCTGCCCGCAGTCGCCATTTTGTATTGCTTCTCCGTGTAACGGTGAAACACACAACCTTTACGTTTAACGTTAACTTACATGAAAATGTGAGCGAGTCAATAGGCATATTTAAATTATATCTTTCCGTGGTTAGTAGCATTACTATTCTTTATATTAAAGTGTGTTTTGTTAAAAACGGTGTCAGTTTCGATAGAGCTCTTGTCATGTCAGTAGCGTTATTAGCCGCGCAGCGCTTTCGGTTTGCGCTCAGAGTCAGTGAGTCTAAAGATTTTGTTGCAGAAATATCAGATAAACGATTATTAGATATTCGGAATATTAAATGCAGCCAGTAAACACTTTTTGTTATACACGTAAACTTGTGTGAGGAGCATATATTTGTGGTGTGTTTGTTATCTGACATCATAGCTCTGTGATTGACAGCTGCTGGATGACTGACAGATTTCCTTGCGTGATTAGCTTTTGTGTTCGCGTGTGATTTTAGTTGCTTGGCAATTTTGGTCGCTTATTAAAGGCACAATGAAATCAATAATGACTTTTTTATGGAATATTGCACATAAAAATAATTTATCCGTGCACATCTATATCTATATATATATATATATATATATTATTTATTTTTATATTTTTTATTATTTTTTATTTTTTATTTTTTTTATTTATTATTATTTATTTAATTTATGTCCCCTGGTAATCTATAATCGAAATAACTTGCAACGAGATATTTTCTCTGGTGACTTGTTTACTGGCACTAGGCAACCTGTCACTCACACAAGATCACAGCAATAGCTTACCAGAATGATCCAATCAATTCCTGATGGACAATATCAAGTCCTACAGTTTGTTCAGGGAGCCGTTTCACTCGGATATGCGTCACAATGGGGAAGAAAATACTATTGCAACTTCAATTTCATGCTGATTTAAAGTGATTTTTTGTGTGTGTGTGTGTTTGGAAGTAATTTGTCACTTGCAGTGTGCAGACTGCAGGCAAAGTGGCTCAAATAGGCCTGTCATGATAACTTATACAATAACATGTGTAACACGATATATTGTCCCAGAAATAGTAAAAACATTTTTTTTAAATAATTCTTTAGAATATTTAGATACTGGTAATGCTGTCAAAAAATAAATATCCTAAATTAAATTATTTATTTTTTAAATAATACAAAATTTCTAACAAAAATAGTAACACGTAGGAGAAAAACAACACGCCTGCAACAGCAGAGAAGGGACTTATATGGAGTTTTTCCTTCTACAGATTTTTTCGCTGACCTTCTTTTCTCTGTAAAGTAAGGGTGCACTATTAGACGTGGCTTTCACACACAAAACTCACAGTTGAGTTCTCTTTCGCATCTTTTTGCACTTGAATATTTAAACTGGCAAGGCGTAAAAACACGTGCAACTGATAAACTTTCGTAGTGGTACAGCACTGGCCCGATTGGGCAAGTGACCGTTCCGTCAGCTGTCCCGAGTGTAGTTCATACGGCCAGGGCCGTCGGGCAGTCCTTACTGTCGAGTCCTGCATCCCATGCCATTTCTCAATCATGTATGTTTCTTTATCACACTAACGTTGTCAATAAAGTTTAGTATTGTGTTTTTTGCAATCATTTTGCTGTGGCAAATTATGCAGAATTGCAAAAATGTGACTCTTCCACTGTAATCACTAATCATGAAAAGGAGGGACTGTTTAAGTAATTAAAGTACTTAAATATCTACTTATCTCAAACTCAGCTCCTTGAAGGGCCATTGTCCTGCAGAGTTTAGCTCCAACTCACCTCTAGTAATCTTGAAGACCTTGATTAGCTGGATCAGGTGTGTTTATTAGGGTTGGAGCTTGGCCTGTTACAATAACTTATTTTTGTTGGGTGATTATATTGTTCCTGAAATAACTGCGATAAACTATATTGTCATTTTAAGACCACTTTATGCCACTTAATATATAATCATAATAAAACAACATAATAATGCAAGTGGGCCTACACGCGTTCAAATGACAATTTTTTTAAATTAAGAATATTTAGATACTGGAATCAGTATCAAAAATCAAATATCCGTCTTGCGCATGTTTACATAGAAAAACAATGGGAACACGCATTCTCTATGAAGCTGTGAAATATCTCCATTTCGCGCTGTCAGGTTTATATTTGCACCGGAACAGTGGATTGCTGCTTTTAAAAACTGAGTACATTTAGACTTTTACTTCCAAACTGTCTGTAGATGTCAGAAAAACACCGTAATATTTCAAATGACACTGCCTTTTCACCTGTCAATGTCCTCTCTGTGTATGAAGGAGCGGCCTGAGCCCTGCTTTCGCCTCCAACACGGAGAGCTGATAAGATGACAGAGGCAGCGCGATCGACAAAATGTTGGTGACGTTCATTCTTATGTAAACAATGGGCAATATATTGCATCACCAAAAATGAGCGAGGTCCACAGAATCGGGCATCGAGTTAAATAACACACAAACAAACTCTCCATTTAAATATTCAAAACATCAAGGGGAAAATGACAAGTGAAAGCAGCTTTGCAGTGTTATGGATTGCTTTTTGTGATCAGCCAAATGTGAGACCTCCTATGAATGAACAGTGTCAACCAGCCCCCTGACAAACCCCCCTATCATGAACCTCTTTCGCACTCCAGGGTGGTTCCCCGAGAACTCAGTGTTCCCCAAGGGTCATTTTCCTGGTTGCATTCGCACCGCGAGTAGGAATTCTGAAGTGATGTAAGCCGCGCTTGTTATGACTTTTATTTTGACGGCGCTGTGCTCCCATTCTCTGTCTTCATTAGTTTACGGTCTGTTTCACAGTCCTGTCCAATACTTTATTAGAACTGTTATACCAAGAAAGTAGACAGTATATGAGAAAGTATTAGCGTTTGCCGTGTGGCTGAGCAGAAATGCATAAATGTTTCGTTTGGTCCCCTCTGAGTTGCGTTGGATTTTCTCCTCAGCGTAAAGGTTGAGAGGTCCATCTATCAGTTTTCCATGTTCGTAGAGTTAGTTTGTGGTAGGGCTGCACAATATATAGAAATTATCGAAATATCGTGAATGTATATATCGCGATATGCATATCGCAACAGCTTTCAATGACTGGGGTCATGAATAAAAGACTATATAAAAATAAGAATAAAATAAGAATAAAAATCACTCACAATTCATACAGTGAAAACTAAGCAGTGTTTTATTTTTACATTTGATTATTCAGTTTATGTTGTTAAATAAACTCTAATGTAGGCCTACCTGAAACCCTAAACCCTGTGGTTTACACCGATAGACGATAGTATCGCGTATCGACGATAGTCATAGCATCAGCATGCCTTTGACGATATCAATATGATAATTGGCTCGTTTTCTATGTATTCAATAATAATAATAATTATTAGTATTATTATAAAGCTAGTATTGTTATTAAATTGATATTAGGAACTACAATTCATTTGACTTGCCTAAATTCAGAGCGACATCACCGACATGTGCGTATGAGGACTCCTCTAAGAAATGTTTGTAAAACAGACTAAAAAACTACATCCCACATCAAACTTTAATTGCAAGGTGATCCATTCACAAATTGTCAAGAGTGCTTGTTTTAACAGACGCATCATTCTTATACAGATCCAAGATGAAAACGGCATCGTTGTTCGTCAGTATTTTGTTTCCATAGCACATTAACAAAACATGTAATGACAATTAAACCAATAAAAACAATACAATTACAACATATTAATAATAATATCACTAAGATGATATAGGCCTAATAACAGGCTTTAGTTCACGAACACAGCACATCTCTGCCGCCTGTGAAAATCAAAAGCAGCTTCGAACACTTGTTTAACAAGAAAACCCAATTCTGCTGAATAAACTGACAATGCATGTGGTCATGTAAATGCATTAACCCGTTTTCCTTTATCAGAGTCAAGTCATAAGTTTAAGTATAAACCGATCGATTCAGCTAGAGTTTTGCCCCTTACTCTGATTTCTCCCGGCATTTAAAACACATTAACCCGCGCGGTTCTTTTGGCACTCCACCTTTGCTAGCAAAATAGAAAAAGATTCTCATACATAAAACGAAGTAATAAAACAAGCAAATTAATGACTAAATAAGTAAGCTAATAATCATATATGTAAGCCCCGCCCCCCTCACGATAAAATCGTGTATCGCCGATCTCACAGGCTGACAATAGGACGATATGAAAATGAAGCATATCGCCCAACACTACTTTACACTTATGTTAAAATAACCCTTCTTCTGCTACAGTAAAACACTGCTGCAAAAAGAATGTGAAACATGTATGTAGGTTATGTAATTTGAAATATATTTTAAAGATAATTTAAGTTTATTTTACACTAAGCATTATCATATCGAATGTTGCATTATTTAATGACATACCACACTTTTCTTCAATATCGTGCAGCCCTAGTTTGTGGAGTAAATGTATAGGCTATAATCTGTGTGTTTACACAGCTTTTTAAAAATGGCGGGTGCTGGTGTTTTGCGTGCGTTCGGCCAATCAGCGTACACTAACGTCACTGGTAGTTCCTATAGTGCTGGTTCAGACTCTACGGTACTCTGAAGTAGGAGCTAAATTAGTACCCCCAAAAGGCGTTGCTAATAAAATCATTCTCATTTCCTGCGGTGCGAACACGTCATTAGTTTTAGGAACTATGAAAAGGTTCCTCCGGTGCTAAAGCCCCTATAGACTGACTTTATTTCCTTCTGCATGGCGTCCGCTGTGAATATGCAACACATCCGTACATAGATAACGTCTCATTTCTTAGGAGAGTTTAGTGATGTAATGGGTTTAATTGACTGACTTTAGTACAACTAACACACAGGGACGGTAACCTCTGTACCATTCATACTCATAAGCCCTATTCGGATGGGATTAACTTTACAAGGGTAGATGGAGTAATGTAATTTTACCACAGGACGTTTGTAATATTAATGGCCAATTCGCACGGGATAAGAGATCTCAGTAAAACTAGCAGAAGTGGGAGGGTTAACTCGATTTCTAACTCGGGGCTCGCAGTCCCGTCCGAATAGGGCTGTAGGCTGTGTGACTGTACATCGCCCTCAGGCAGCATAAAGTGCACAGAGATAGCAGGGCAGGGGTCAGGCTAGGGGAGAAACACAAACAGCATTAGATGTGTCTTAATGTACAGATGACTGTAGGCCAGTGTTTTCTGCTTGGTTGTAACTTTACAGTGATCTTGTAGAGTGTATCTGAGTGCTCTTGTTGGCTGGAACTCCTCTGTGTGTGTGTGTGTGTGTGTGTGTGTGTGCAGGCCTGGTTGTTTTCCCTCCTTGCAGTTTTTGTTGCCATAGCAACTCCATCATTGGCCTCATTTAGGATGTGACCTCTGCTCTGAATGAGGGGAGCAGGAGTGAATGGATGGGAGAAGAGAAACAGAAATTTCCTTGTATCTGTGTTTCTTTCTTTCTTTCTTTGCATTGTACATCAGAAATGCCAAGTTGTCCCGTATTTGATGATGGTTCCAAATCTGTGTGTGGGAGGTTGTGGTTGTAACAGTGTTATTTTAGTATCACTGAGACACTATTACAGTTTTTGTTTTATTTCTATTATTTACATTTTTTTAATATTTTGTTTTCTGTTTTGGTAATTGTGTGTGTTTGTCATTTTTATCAGTTATTGTTTTTTTTGTTTTTTTTATCTAGTTTTTGTTAGTGCTAAGCATATTGGAAAACTGTTGCGATATTTTGTTTTTCAGCGATACGTATTCCGATATAAATGTTCAGGAATTTTCACCAGATGACAATCTATATTTGGAAAGAATTAATTTTTCTTGTGTGTGGGGGGGTGGTTTTCTTGAGGAGTGCATCTGCATGGAAAAGAACAAAGCTGAAACATTACTTTTCTTTACTCTGAAGACGTTTTAAACAGCAAAATCCTTTTAGGGCTGAATTATTTAGGAAAAGCTCCACTGATAAAAGTATTTCTTTAAGTTATAAATAAAACAATGATAATTGGAGAGTGCCGTATAAGAAAATACTATATCAGTCTTTAGGGATCCACTGATATGAAAATAATTAGGTATAAGATACTTAACAAAACCTAAATAGCATTAATACAATATTACAACTTATATCTGCGCAAAAGGATGCAAATGCACAAGTGATCTTGAACTAGGCCTAAGTTATGTGCTAGTCAGAATGTGTAACTCCTGTTGTGGATGCGCTCTTCCCGTAACAACGCGCTGAAACACTGCAACTAAACCCAAAGAATTCACAACATTTTTTACAGTACTATTCTCTTTACAATGTTATGTAATATGACAGTCCCAATCATAGTTATTAACGTTGTGCATTGCTTTTCGAGCCACATGCATTTCATTAATTTCATTTCATTTATTTTATTTATTAAGCACTTGCACTGAGGATGATCACCAGTAAACTGAAGTGCTTTGCTACAGCGTTAATTTACTTAACCTAATGCATTCTATGACACATCAGACATATATGCAGATGCAGAAGCGGAAGGTCAGCTCGTCAGTGCTCAGACCATACGCCGCACACTGCAACAAGTCGGTTTGCATGGCCGTCGTCCCAGTAGGAAGCCTCTTCTGAAGCTGGCTCACAAGAAAGCCCACAAACAGTTTGCTGAAAGCAACCTGTCCAAGAGCATGAATTACTGGAACCAAGTCCTGTGGTCTGCTGAGACTAAGATAAACTTGTTTGGCTCAGATGGTGTCCAGCATGTGTGGCGACGCCCTGGTGAGGAGTATCAAGAAAATTGTGTCTTGCCTACAGTCAAGCATGGTGGTGGTTGCATCATGGTCTGGGGCTGCATGAGTGCTGCTGGTACTGGGGAGCTGCGCTTCATTGAGGGAAACATGGATTCCAACATGTACTGTGACATTCTGAAGCAGAACATGATGCCCTCCATTCAGAAACTGGGCCGTGATAACAACCCCAAACACACCGCCAAGATGACGACTGCCTTGCTGAAGAAGCTGAAGGTGATGGAGTGGCCAAGTATGTCTCCAGACCTGAACCCTACTGAGCACCTGTGGGGCGTCCTCAAGCGGAAGGTGGAGAACCACCATGTGTCCGCTCCGTGATGTCATTATGGAGGAGTAGATGAGGGACTCAGCAACAACCTGTGCAGCTCTGGTGAACTCCATGCCCAGGAGGATTAATGCCTGGTTCAGATTACACGATTTTAGCCCGATTTTGGCACAATCTATTTGATGTAGGGTGTCGTGGGGATTCGCAAACGACAACGGGCGTCGGGACGCAAGATTCGATCGTTTCATCTCGTATAGTGTGTCATAGTGGGCGACAACCTACGTCGCGTCTGCGATGCTTCACGACAAAAAGACTAGCATGTTTAATTTTTTAACGGTCCTCCACGACGACGACGGCGCGCGAGTGAGTGAGGGAGAGTGAGTGAGTGTGTGACTGTGTGTGAGTGAGAGAGCATGTGTGAGTGAGCGAGTGTGTGTGTGAGAGAGAGAGAGAGAGTGCGTGCGTGTATGTGAGTGAGTGTGTATGTGCGAGTGAGCGTGTGTCAGGTGTGTGTGTGAGTGAGTGCGTGTAGCTATGTGAGTGAGCGTGTGTATGTGCCAGTGAATGAGTGTGTGAAATGGCTCGCGATGACTGGTCGGAAAACAACGTGTAGTCTGACGACATGACAAGATTTTTAGGAGTCAAAATCGTGTAATCTGACACAGTGACTATCGTAACAGACAAAAAAATCGTGTAATCTGAACCAGGCATTAGGCATTGCTAGATAACAATGGTGCTCACACAAAATATTGACACTTTGGACACAGTTTTGACATGTTCACTTAGGGTGTACTCACTTTTATTGCCAGCTATTTTGACAATAATAGCTGTATGTTGAGTTATTTTCAGAGGACGGTAAATCTATACTGCTGTACAAGCAGCACATTGACTACTCTAAAATATATCCAAGTTTCATTTCTATAGTATTATCCCTTGAGAAGATGTACTAAAATGTTTGCTGAAATGTGAGGGGTGTACTCACTTTCGTGAGATACTGTATATCGGCCGATACCAACATGGTGGCTGATATATTGTGCATCCCTATTTTTTTGTTATTTTGATGTTTTAAGTGGCGTGGGGATGGCATGATTTGGTTAAAGTCTCTCAGAAAAATTGCATATTTAAATTGAATCTCGTCTAGTTCACCACTGCTACAGCCACACACATTCAGACAGACTCCTTTGGCCATTGCGTTTCCACTTTAAGTGTTGCACTTTCAAAATGACTTCTCAAGGTAAAATAGTCCAGTTTTTAAGAATTTGTCTTCAATCTGTTCCATTCCAGTCATTTGAACACAAGAACGCCCCGTAATGTGTATAGGGGGTCAGGTGAACCCAAAATCATCCTAATAATACAGGCCTTCTGCTTAAAAGGGTTTAAAAAATAAATTATTTACTCCCCATTTTGAGAAATGTTTTTTGCAATGAAAGTCGATGTTGTTTTGGACCCCACTGACTTTCATTGCATGTACAAAAATAAAACGTTCTTCAAACATCTCCTTTTGTGTTTCGCTTGAAAAAAGAACGATCATAAAAAGGTAGTTTTGCACACCCCCTTGTGATGTGTACGCCACATCTTTGAATGTACTATCAGAGCAAAAGATGCCTTTCGTAATGAGTGATTTAAATTTAATTTCTAAAAGGCATCAGGGAAGCTGCAGCCCGTTTGATCGTGCGTATCAGTGAATGAGAGTTTGAGGTGCAGAAAGAGTGGTTACTGTGTGAGTGTGCTGCTGTTAAATGTGTGAAGACTTCAAACAAGTCACTCATCTGTCTGTCTCTCTCTGTCTATCTACAGTAGTGGCCCTCGTACCGTGTGATCAGCGTAGCCTGCGTCTGAGCTGGTGACTTCTCTCTGGACCGCGTGAAGGCAGCTCTTCTGCTGAGTGCTCTTGGAGAAGATGCGTGCGCACAGATAAGAGACTCTTCACACGAGAGACAAAAATGTGAGTCAATAACCTGACAGCTTCTTCCATTCAGTCCCGTCATAATTCCTGCCGTGTAATAAAAGCTTAATCTCTAAATAATGTCTGCCAAATAGGCTAACGGCTTTATAAAATGTGGGGTTTGTGTACGTTAGATCATGATCATGTCTCTGTAGTCTGAATGCTTATTACATTTTCACAGCAAACATATTTACTTTGAGAGCCAGTCCTTCAAAACATGGTGATTTGGTGTCTCACAGGGTTAAACGGGTGGTTGATTATGATTTCATATTTCCAACTTTAGTTAGTGTGTAATGTTTCTGTTTGAGCATAAACAACATCTGCAAAGTTGCGACGCTCAAAGTTCAAAGCAAAGGGAGATATTTGCTTTTAAAGAAATTGTTTTTTTTAAGGACTACAACAAACGGCTGGTAGGGACAACACGAGCTTCCTCCTGGGTTAGTGACATCACCAACCCTAACATTTACATAAACCCCACCCCCTGGGAACTCATTTATAGATTTACATGACAGAATATGCTAATCAATGACTAGAAGATAGTTAACTCCACATCAGCAATATAAACTCATCAACTAACCATTCAGAAACGTCCTGTTGCTTCTACATGTTCTCACTTCTTCTTGAGTCTCTCCATCTTTGTCTGACTCCCGTTTGAACATAAAATGCTAAAATTTTTTGAAATTTTCAGTGCATGTCTATGTGAATGCAAGCTGTTGTAGCTCCGCCCTCTGTGCTGGGAGCAGCAGCTCATTTGCATTTAAAGGGACAGACACAAAAACGGTGTGTTTTTGCTCACCCTCAAAAATTGACAATTTTAACATGCTATATAAAAATATCTGTGGGGTATTATTAGCTAAAACTTACATACACACTCTGGGGACATCAAAGACTAATGTTACATCTTGTGAAAAGGGCATTATACCACCCCTTTAACAACATGCCACAACAAAAATGTAATGTATTAAAACAATGACCGTAATATAAAGTAAAATGCACAAGCAATAATGTAAAATAAAACTACATAAATTATTGTATTATATTTTACGTTATTATATTTTGTGCATGCTTGGCTGTCATCACATCTGATTTTGTTTGTGACTGCTACTGAATCAACATTCAAGTAATTTCTGCTGAAAGGTGAAGATCCAACTCCATGTATGTTCTGCAGTATCCCCCTTTCTATCAGACATATTTTCTTGGACTGTGTCCTGCTTTTGAAGTATGACAAGTTTTTGATTTTAAAACACTTAAGCAAAACATGGTCAGGTCAAAGTGTCTGAATCATTTTTGGTCCCAAATTTTTATAGATTTTACTGGTAGTCCACTGTATGAATAATTTTTGGGTATAATATGTCAGTTTACTTAATTTTATCCTGACTTACATAAATTAATTATAGTGTCCTGCACCCACTAGTTAAGAAAAATATAAGAAATTACAACTGGTGTCTGAATAATTTTGGGTATATAATAATTATTAAAAATTATTTTTGGTATTTATGCAACTCTTGTATGTGTTGAAGCTGTTGACGTACCAAACTACGGGAAGTTCTACATCTCCACTGTATTTTTAGAACAATACATTTTCTTATATAATATCAAGGAACTTTTCCCAAAACTTTCATGTTCCTGGCTGTGTCTCGCTCCTGCCCCGCTGCGCATCTTTCTGAGGAATCCCAACTTTAGAAACAAGTAGCAGAAGTTTATTTTTAACCGTGTCCCTGATCTTTTCAGACTGATCATTTGTGTTGCGCATTTCAGCGTGGATCTTTTTTGATGAGTCTTCTTACAATTGCTTTAAAAATAGGCTATTTTAGAAGTTTAAAACTGTACTTTAAATGACAGTGAATTTGCAGGTTGGAGAAAATGCTCATCGCTGACAGTTTAAATCTTAAAGATCAGAGAGAGGGTGCAAAATGTTTGTAAAAATCGGGGGAAAAAACTTTGCTAACGTAAGTGGGAAAAAAAGGAATAATAATGAATTTAAAAGCTACAGCGTGTTAGGACCAACACTTAAAGATCAGTCTTTAAAACATCACAATTTGTGCTCGTCAGTCTCTTAATTTAGGACCGTAGAGAATAAATCTCTTCGTCAGTTTCTCAGTGTATAATCTGGATCAGTGGTATGTTTGTTTAATGCACAGCAGCTCTTCAGTTTCAGGACCTTTACTGCTGAACTGTTTCCATCTTTGCTAAAAATCCTTTGATCCCCCTCTTGTTTGGGAGGCTTTAGTCTGTTTGCTTTTTGTATCCTCAGTTAACTAAAGTGCACTTTTAGATTGTATAGCAAATAAAAACGGTGTAGTTCCCAGTACAATATAGTAATCATGCTTGAACGGACGCTCGTTCTGTTATTATCTTAGGCTAATGATCTCTAGGTTAATGCCCAGTGAAAGTGCATTGAAAAACAGTCTAAACTATTGCATCTGTTCTGTGACCATTGATGTAATGGGAGCTTGTGCTCTGGATGTGCGTGTCGTAAAACATACACTACCTTTCAAAAGTTTGAGGTCAGTAAGAAAAAATAAAATAAAAATAATATATATATATATATATATATATATATATATATATATATATATATATATATATATATAAAATATGAACTGATACTTTTCAGCAAGGATGTGTTAAATTGATCAACTGGCAATAATGACATTTATAATGATCATGTGACACTGAAGATTGGAGTAATGATGCTGAAAATTCAGCTTTGCATCACAGGAATAAATTACATTTTAAAATAAAATACAATATGAAACCCTTATTTTAAATTGTAATACCCCAAGTAACCCCAAACTTTTGACTGGTAGTGTATTTCAAATCACTTTTCAAATCACAAAGTCTTTTTCAGGCTGCTCAAGTTAAGTGCTTTAGTGTAAACAAAAAAGGAAATTGGCCATTTAAAGGAAGGTGGGACTTTTATATTGAGTGTAATGATTTATCTTATTCATACATTTACAAAACTACACCAGGCAGCAAACATTCTCAGCTAGTCTTTGGGGCTGTGTGCATCTGTGTCAAAAAATAGTTGACTTGTTTCTGCCTGTGCCCTTTTGAAGAAGATCTGTGTCCTCCAGAGGACATGTGCGCTGCTGTGAGCGTGTACGAGTTGCGACGGGTGTGTGCAGCGCAGCGGCTGTTTGACAGGAGACAGAGAAGGGTCAAGGTGTCTGCTGGAGCTCTTGTGTGCCAGTGTATGGCTACTGTGTCAGCGCAGGGCACACCGCCGCAAACGACAGATGTCTCTTGTGTGCCACAGGAGGCTTACGTTAGGAGCAGATGGGGAAGAGAGGAGAGCTCTTTTTGAGCGTTTCACTCAATGGGCCACATGAAAGCCTTTCATTGTCTTGTTTTTTGGGTATCCTGTACTTGCCTCTTTTCTTCATGAGCTCACTCTCAACTGCTTTACCGTTTATACTCTTCCCTGATGCAGACACACACACACATATGCAGGCAGAGCAGATTACTTGTCCCTGTTCTCTCCAGCCAGGTCCCTGTTGGCTTGGGCTTCTCAAACGTTCAGATGATTAATGGGCTCAGAAATCTGAAGGCGCTCTCTGCCGTCGCCCCACCGTCTTCTCATCCATTCCTCCCATCCCCCTTGTTCTCCTCACTCCCCAATCCCTCCCCAATCCCATCTATGTTTGAATGCAGGAGTGCACACACACACACACACACAGAAACAGCCACCAAATGCTGGTGAGGGTCGTCCCAGCCTCTCAGAGTTGTGCTTTGTCACTCGGGCAGCTGCTGTATTGTCTCAGGCGGTGTTGGGGAAGGCACCGTGCTCTGGGTGGAGGGATTGCCGCTGGTTGGCCAGGCTCTGGCTGCAGAGGGTTTCCTGACAGAATGTGAAATTGGAGGACGTCTCTTCCTCCCCCCAGCAATATACACAACCTAAAGACATGGAAAACGTACAGATTTCCCATACTCTCACACACTTAAAGGAGTGGTTGAGTCATGGGATGGGGCAATAAAAGTGAGTGCAGATGGTCGGGCTGGATAGGTTTACCTGGAATGTGAGCAATTAAGGTCAAAGGTTAGGGTTCCTGTCCCCTCTGGTGGGTCAGGAAGCACTCTGTGTGTGTGTGTGTGTGTGTGTGTGTGTGTGTGTGTGTGTGTGTGTGTGCGCGCGCGCGCGCAGGTTTTGCTAGACTTGTGGGCCAAATGTCCTCCCTAATTGAGAGAGATACCTTGATAATCAGTTTGTGAAGACATTTTGTGTCTTCACTAGTTACAAATGTTCAGAAATCAGCCAAATCTTATTGATGTAGGCTACAGGTTTTTGTGACGGTTAACTTTTAGGGGTTGTTTCGGTAATTTAAATAGAGATCTCTTCTCCCACGATTCTGAATAGACAACTACAAAACGATGTCATTTACTAGAGATTTTGACAAAATGTTAATTGCTGTGGTCTATTTAAAAAAATTTAAATTAGGATTCTTTTTTAAAATTGGGTTTGATGAATGATTCAATGACTCATTCATAGAGACTTTACTTGTTTCATTGCTGGATAAATCAGCAATTTTTGAACAAATCTTTTTGAATGAATTAATGATTCAATGAGAAATAAAAATGTATTCACTTGTCGCCACCTACTGGTGTAATGTAATTTAATACAAACTTTAATTGAATTATGAAGTTACTTTCAAAAGGTGATTTACTCTATTTTGAACACTACCTTTGGCATTAGTGTTTAAATCTAAACTGCAAGTTTTTGTCCCAGTACTTCTGTGATAATTTGAATGATTGTTAAACAGAAATAATTCACACCTGCTCTCTCTGGGTCAGCGGCAGCGCCAACGGCAAAGCAGATCTTAATGTTCGCTGTAATCATACTTGTCAAATGTTTAATAGATGGCCAGATCGTTGTTTAGGAATAAGATTGTGTGGGTGTTCGAATCAAGATCGCAATCTTTTAACAATTCAGCGTGCAGCTCTAAAATGTTCAGCATGTTTTAGAGTTAAGAGCAACACAGTGTTTATTTACACGTGAGCATCTGATTATCCACCAATGTTTGCAGCGTCTGAGAGCGGCTTGGTTCACTTAAACACTGTCTCTGCATCTGTTCTGAGTTTAGGTCAGTTTAACGTCCCCAATTTGGGAACGCAACATGTGCCAACCATCTTCCCATGCTTGTAATAAGTGCTTATAAACCGGCTGCTGTTAATTTGATTCGTTTTCTGTCAAAAACATTTTAAAATTGAAGAAATTAAGACAATTATTTTACAGAGAAATATTACAAATATTAAGAGTAATACCTTATTTTCTTTGTCATTTTTATATTTTATTTAGTATTAATATTATGAATAATAATAATTATTATTATTATTCTCAATTTATTTTACACTGAATTATTACAAATATTAAGAGTAATGTCTTTATTTTATTTTATTCAGTATTATAATTATTAGCATAGGATGACGACATTTTAATACATATAAATTAGGATTTAAACCCCTTAACTGCATGTATGAATAATGTTTGCTTTAGCAAGCACTGGCAATTAGCCTTTAGAAGACTAATATGGCATAATTGTTCATAATGTCGAGCTGTGCTCATTTCGTGCGAGTTTGAACTCGACTTTTGCCCCTCTGTACCGCAACTGCGAATGAAAGTATCAAACAACTTAAAGTCAAAAGTGACTCTTTTTTTGTCTTCGCAGAAGGCGAGTTTTGGTTTAGAAAGAAGCTTACAAGGGATTGTCCCTGCCACATCGTTCACCCGTTCATCGACATTGTATCTGCTGTTGTGACTTCATCTGTTTAGAGATCTGTCACTTTCACATGGCCAACACAACACCCCACTTTTATTCTCACTGGCGTTCAATACGTGATAATTGCTTGTTAGCTTCTAATGTAAATCCATCTCCCTTTTGGGTTAGAATGATTGTTTACAAGTGTCCTTTAATGAGACAGAATCAAATCTACATGGACCTTAGAGTAGACACTGGGTTTAATGTGACATGAATTAATGCGAGGCTTTGAGGGATAGAAGTACAGCCTGTTCATGCGGTCCTTGGTCACAACATGCGCATTTTTGGGGGGGCCTCTGGAATCTTTTAATAGATTTGGGAACAATTTGCATGCATAAATGTTAGTAAAAAAAGTATGAAGGTAAATATTGCTCTTATGTATTCGTGCGACATATAAATGCATTTTTAATTACTCCAATTACATTTACTTAAAGCATTTTCAATCATCTTGGGTACAAGGTTTGAAATATTTAATACTGATGGACTCAGATGAGCCTAAAAATAATTTTGGCGAATACATACATTTTAAAATGTATGTTTTGATGTCGATCTAAATGTCGACCTATAAACCTTGGTTGTAAATGATCAGCTGCTGACTTGAGTATTCGGCTTCGACAGTCACTGTCATTTCATTTTTTTTTTCATTTCTCTGTGACCTTCTACCAGTTACAGAAGCTTACAAACCTCCACTCTTCCGTTCCACTGTTTTTCTCTCTCGCTACCAGTATTTTCCCCTCCACCGTGTGTGTACCACAGTGTGTAACTGTGACCACAGTGTAACTGGGTGGTCCTGAACTGAAAGTGAAGTAAAGAGGGAGGGGGTGGAAGGAAATTAGCCTGAGTCATGATGATGATGATGATGATGAGGTGTGTGTGGACAGATGGTGGGATGATGCCATCAGGGGAGGAGACAGTTGATGTAGTCTGTAGGTCTTTAGGGGAATGAGAGGCTGTCCCACTCTGTCACACAAACATTGTGTAGTTCTGTGCCTAAAGGAATAGTTCACGCAAAAATGATAATCGTCATATTTACTCACGCTCCTGTCATTCCAAACTCCTAATTTTCCATACGGTGGAAGTAACTCCAAAGCATCGTACACTAATTAAAAAAAAAAAGTTGACTTAACTTAAATTTCCAAGTCAACTTGTTTATTTGAGTTAATAAATGTAAACTTGTAATGTTTTCTTGATATAGGCTACCACAACGGACGTGGGTTTATTGAAAAAGGTGTTTTGCTCTAGTTGACATTAAAACAAGGTTATGAAATAAAGCTATAACTGCAGGCTTGAAGTTTTGTTCTAACTTTTAATAGAAACCAGCAGCAAAAACTAATTTTTACATATGGAAATGGAAATATGAACAATGTCAAACACCACAACCATACTCCTTAACTATAAAATTGATACAGCAATCAATTAAAACAATATAAAAAAGTACTCAAAAGTCCAAGGCAAAGAAAAGGCCAAACTGGTAAGAAACTGCAGATTACAGGTCTGAAGCATTTTTGAAAACCTCTTCCTCCAAACAAATAGCAAAGTTTGTGACATTAGGCATTGTGCTCGGAGTCGGGACACCATTATCTTCAGTTACAATATTTTATTGCAAATAATTTTATTTTTTTAAAGGAATAGATTGATCATTTTTGTGTGTTTTTTTTTTTTTTCATTTGATGCATAAGACATTCTAAACATTATTTGTAACATGCCTCCCATCTAATAAATTGCAATAAGCTTTGTTACTTTTTGATATGAAACAAGCTGATTTGAAATTCTGTCACTTATCATGAATTTCAAACAATACATATAGTTCTGGCGCTCTTTAATGTGGCACGACACACACATGAACTGGTCATCTCTTCCTCTTTACTACTAGTTATAGCACATTCGTGTTCATATACAGTACAAATTACTGAAATTGATCATTTTATTATCATGTTTCAACCATGTAAAGACATTTAGAAAACAGTTTGAGAACAACTTCCCATTTGAAAGACCTAAAGATTTTAAGAATGCAATCATACATTTGTTTATTTACTGTTTTTATGATTTAATTTTATAATAATTTATAATCATTAGTCACTTTTGTAGTTGACATTTGATTTATCATTTATCCTTATTATTATTATTATTATTATTCATGTAATTTGTTTTACATTTTATGTTACTTATTTTACTTATTTCCTTGCTCTTGCAATGCTTATTATTTAATCTTATGATTGTGTGGTTTGTAAGAATGTTTGTCTTCACGAGTTGGAGATAAAATAATGTCTCTGTTTCAAGGTTTTTAATGTCACAGGATGATGTTTTGAAGCAGTAATTTTCCATTGTTTCTCACTGCTTCTGCTCTTCCTTGGCTCTCGCAGTCAAACTCTTAGGCTGATAGAAGACTTATGTCTTCTGGCAGGGATTCGGCACCCCTTGGTTTAATCTGATATATTTAATATTTCTGACATGGAGATCCATCCGATCTAACATTTTGGCACGATCTAACACATTTTTACTAAATCAATTTTGAATTGATAACCAAAAATAAATTCGCTGTCATGAAGATTTGCATACCTTTTAGTCACTCATGGTTATGTGGCAAGATGTTGTCAAGGCTTTCAGCAGAAGAATTAATAAATCATACTCACCAGACATGTTTTAAGCAGTGAAGATAAATCTTCATGGCGAAACAAGGGAAGATATTTTAGGACTGTCTGCTTTCCTAGATTCACAAGTATTTAAGACAAGAGTGGAAAGAAAAGACATGATAAATGGATTTGAAATGTAGTGTTCTTTTGTTTTTTGTAGTGATGTCGTATTCTAAGTTGTCCTTCTTAAAGACAGTCTAGTCCGGTACACTTGAGGAATATACTGCCTTCAGCTTCCTGCAAATAAAAATGCCAAAGGGCTCTGATAAATCTATATTTTAGAGGTAACTTTGCCTCATGACTGTGATTAACAGTTTACCTGCTGATAAAGCTTAAGATCTTCTGTCTATTGTAAAAAAAAAAAGCCATTCTTGCTCTAGAATTTGAGCTGGTGAAATTGCTGAATATTTTCAAGGTTTTTTTAGGGGCTTTCGCACTGGGTGGTTCTATGAACCTGGTTCTAGGAACTAGCCACTAGAATAGTTCCCCGAGAACTAATTCCCCCAATGCTGCAGACAACAGGAAACAATGCCGTCATCGCTGTTTTCCATGTTTGGTGTTTCGGTGTCGGTGTTTGACATGCGTGTGGCAAATCAATGTCCACTTACGTCTCTGGTAGTTCCTATAATGCTGGTTTAGACCCTAATCTGAAGTAGGATCTAATTTAGTTCCCCCAAAAGGAGTTCCTAGAACTAAAATCGTTCCTAGTTCCTGCAGTGCGAACACACCAAAAATACTTTTAAAGCGTATTAGTAAATGTTGAAATTTCCATCAGATTAATAAATGCTGTGGAAGTATTGTTCATTCTTAGTTCATGTTTACTAGTGTAGTTAACTAATGTGAACGGATGAAACCTTATTGTAAAGTGTTATCTACAAAAGCTTTGTGTGATAAATAGACCTGAATTAAATTGCAACTTCCTGAAAATCTTCTCAAATGTCATTTGCACTTGCGCATGTTCAAACATCAAGGTTTAACTTCAGTGAGATCAACAGCTTTTAGTTCTCACGGGTCTCTTGTTTGAATATGCAAATGAGTTGCAAGGAATTACAAATGAGAGTTGTGAAAAAAGGAAAGATTTTTAGTGAATATTGACTTCTGTCTTTTACTTTCACAAATCGTGAGTCTTATGAATGAATTATGATGCTTTACTATGTTCCATGTAGTACATCGTCATCCAGACATGAGGACAAACATGTTTAGAAACGCACGAGGAACAGCGATGACACCGTTTTCATTTTGGGTGAAACTAAACCTTTAAAAAGCCATCATGGCTGAAACCGGTCGTGCTCCAGACTCAACACCAAGAACCCTGATGCGAAATAAACACTCATAATTTTCACACCAAACTTGAGGCGTCTGTATCAGAGTTTGTGAATCATGCACCAGTACAGGAAAGGTACAACGTTACTACCTCAGAGAACACATGAAAAAAAATCCTCCCCTCAGTTTGACACTACCAAAATCAACATCCTCTCGCTTTAAGCGAGTGGTGTCCAAGGAGTATTTTCATGAGTTTTATGGAGGTGCATCCCTGTGTTGTCCTCTTAATTCATCCTCCCCTGGGTCCACTCACTCACCGTTTCCATCTACTCCTTGTAAACCCTCCCATCTGAGCTTCAGCGTCTCGTGCATCCGTGTAGTTTGGCACGGAGGGCAGTTTCTGTGCGCCGCTTGGACCGCCCCAGTGTGGCTTGTTTTTTGTGCCGGTGCAGTCTAGACGTGTGAATGTGTGCGGCGTGTGGAGAGGCAGCAGATAAGACGGCCCTCGGTGTAGTGGGGGAGGCACGCAGGAGATCGTCTGAAAAGAATGAGTGGGGGAGGGCGAAATGGAGGGAGGAAGGGGGTGGGGAGCTAAAGGTGTGTGTGTGCTGAGGAGAGAGAAAGAGGCAGGAAGAGAGAGAGAGCGAGAGGGAGGGTGGAGAGTGCTCAAGCTATTGATGGTGAAAGAAGGGAGGGGTTAGAGAATGAGCAAGCGCCGGAGAGAGCCGAGGGAGGGGTGTGTGGGTAGAGCCTCTTCTCAATGAGGAAGCGCCAGAGCCATTTTCACTGTTGAGTAAGAGCACGCTGTTCTCGGCGAACGAGTGAGAGAAAGAAAGTGCGCATTCTGGGTTTTACTTCGCTCGCTCTCGCTCTCCCCCGCTTTCTGGCGCCCCGCTGGAGGTGGTTTGTGTGAGAGGCCTCGGGTGGACACACAATGGGGCGAAGTGCCTGTGGCAACTGGGCCGTTGTGCTGCTGACGGGGGGAGGGTGTCGAGAGCCGACCGGCGCACAGAGCTAACAGATCCAGCCGGCCTCAGGCCTCTGCGCCTCTCTATCACACACACTTGCCCGCCCGCGATCAGAGGCTTCTCAGGAACCGCGAAACCTTTCTCTCAGGACTATGGTGGACTAACTATGGATTAACATGTATTTGGCGCAGTGGATTTTGGGACACATACGTCAGAACTGGAGATTTGAGAGCGAGAGGTTACTGTGTTTTGGGATCGAGTGACGAACTTTTCTTGCCTTTAGTTCCCTTTCTGTTTTGCTTTTGATTCCATATAAATGGATTACAAAATGCATTCCAAGTCCAATGATTTGCTGGATTTTCAGACGCTGGATGCCCTTTTGGAAAAAATTGCACATTGCTCTGTCCCTGTTAAAAGGTAAAACTGATCAGCTTTTTGTGTATTTGCTTTTCTGAACATTACACAACTAATCACCAGTGGTGTTTGCTTGTGCAGTATCTCTTTCTGTTGCTTTCTAGCTTGTAGTTTACTCCTGATGAAGTTAATATTCATAGACTTTAAGTTTTCGTTGTAGTCTTTTGGTTTGTATTACTCGTTTTTGCATTATTTTATAGTCGTCACTTTGACGGGTCAGTAATATTTTTTTAATATTGTCCTTCACTGTGAGTTTTCCCCAGAATGGCCTCAAAATAGTGTTTTAAAGGGTGGCATTGTTGGTAAGAAAGCTAAAAGCCCCGAACAGGCAGCCTCCCGGAGGGACGGAGGGGGTGTGTGAGTAAGCAGGGGGTGGGGGTGGGTTTTTCAGAGGAAGAAGGGGGTGGTGTATTTGTTGTGGCAGAAGGAGAGGGTTCACCCGGCTATGATTTAGCAACTTTAGTCAGTATTCATCTTAGACTCACTGCAAATAAGCATATTTTAACGATTATGACATTATTTGGTTCACTGCAGATATTTCATATCTTTTTTTAGACACTGAAACACATCTGGGAGAAAAAAGTTTGTAGATGTTTCCTAACGCTGAAAATATCTGTTTTCAGTTGGCAACCTTCAAATGCTTCACAAGGTCTGCATTTAATATAGGGCCACTTTTTTTTCTTAGGAAGTTTGTCCTTGTTTTTTTAATCTATTTCTGTGCTGGTCTTAGAATGGACCGATTAAGTAACATCCTAACATCCTTCGCTTGTTTAACCAGACAAAATTCCTCAGGTGTCCTTAGTAAAGCAACTCAACTGGCTTTATATCTTTTTTAAATGGATGTTCTAGCTCGGTTTTGCAGTAAATGAAAGCGACTAAACACTCCCATGAAACTGTGTACCTACTGAATATTCAGAATATTCTTCTACTAAACCTCTTAGCATAACAAACGGCCTTGAGGCTTGTGAAGGTGTCACATGCGAGCTGGACATTCCCACCCTGAAGTTTGAGTCGTGAGAGGCATGTGGAACAGTTGCATTGGGAAAAAAGTTCTCCAGTCACATTGCGCACATGCCTAGCGTGCGCTGCGCTGCCAGTTCGCTCCTGGCTCCGTTCTCCAATAGACATTTGTTAGACCCTGTTCGGAGTCGTTTTAGGTCACTGATCAAAGCGCTAGAACAAACACGACATGGCACGGCAAATGTTCAAGTAAGGAAAAAAACACCTCTGTTTTGTTTTTCAGAGGTGCCCATGCTGATGTTTGCACAGATTAGTTCCCTCCATGTCGAGAGCAGTTTGTAACACACAAACACAAGAAGTTAGACGGTTGCTGTACTTTCTCCTGGCAGTTGAGGTTGCTTTGAAGCCTGAGATGTAGGGAAGAACAGCTCCCAGGAGTGCTGGCGAGACAAAAGTGTGAAAGAAGAGAGGGGAGATGGATGAGGGAGGTGGGACTATTGGCCTGAGCAACTGACTCTGTACAGTTTCATTTATTATTTATGCAAATGCTTTCAAGCAAACAAACCTGCTGCCCCTGTCCTGTACCTAGAACTCCACTGGGAGCCTGGAGCATTCTGTCTTGAGAAACTCCCAGTAAGCATTAATGATTAATTGTTTACTTTCGTTAGGGATGCATTCATTTTGTTTGCCGTCGGTTTTTACACCCTCCCTTTGATGTGTCACGCTTGGGCTTGGCCTGCCTGTAGAACCAGATTTCCTGGTGAGTGCGTTCAGGTTCACAGTAACCAGAGCTACTTCCTCCCTCACACACATTCCGTAGTGGTATGTAATGATCTGTGTCCAGTTCAGAGGTCAACTTTTATTCCACAGGGTGTTTGGGGCAGGAAGTTTAACGGCCCAGGACAGACACTGCTGCAGTTATTTCGGCGTGTTTGACTTGAAGCGACGCTGCACAGGCCGTGTGTATGACGGTGAAAGTGCAGCGAGTGCGATTTGAAAGCATATGAAGCCGTCTTGTCATCGGACTTGTTGTGGATTTTAACCAAGCCTGCGCTGGAAACATTTTCACAAAAGTTTCATGTGAACAAATTCAGGCTTTTGATAATGAGATTGGTAGTAGATAGCTATACCATTTACTATTCTGAATGGTGGTTTCAAAAGCCATTGAACACAAAGTTTGCATAAACAAGTTAAACCTATGCGATGATAGTTAGACTCTTGACGCTTCTCATTTAGAATAGCAATTAAGGGGTCAAGGATGTCAAGGCTAATGGAATAAAGTTCAATAAAAGCTAATTATTTTGTTTAATATTATATAATATTTTGTTTATTTATAATAATTTTGACACTATCAGACAATTTAAGAACAACTGAAACCACAAAAATGCAGAAATCACTCTCGGTGGCCTTATAAACGTCTCAAGTTGACATTTTCTGCATGAAAATTTTCTCTTCAATGTATTTCCTCATAAAGAGTAAGAAAATATGCAATTATAGCTCAAGCTGTGAGGTTTCACTTATACACAGCTGGATAAAGGTTGTGTGGAAACCCTTAAGATGGTTTAGGCTTGTTTTATGGACATGCTATCCTGCATGCTGTCGCTAATTTAGAATACTCCAAAGTCATTAACATCAAAACGAGGTTAAGAACAAATTCATGTGCGTACACGCGTGTTGTGTAATAGGTGAACATTTTTCGTGAAGTTCTCCTGTGCGTTTAAGTATAAATAATTCACACTATTATTAGTGAATGATTTTAGTACATTTCTTTCCTTCACCTCGGGGCTCTTTCGTTCCTCCCCAAAAACCCAAACTTAACGTCCAAACCAGCTAGGTTACTGCAAATTCTCTTTGTATACACCTCCAAAAGAATGAGGATGTGAAGAGTCAGTGGTTAAAATTACCACAGCGAGACAGCAGTATAAACCTTTTTTTGTGTTAATTTTACTGACGATTGCTTCTCAAATCTTGGTGAGGTCAACTCGGGATTTGCAAAATGCTTATCCATTAAAGATGGGACAGTAACCACTTTATTTGGACCAACTTGATCCTGAGTCACAACCTGTAAGTATGATTAATTAGTGATGTATATATTTTTTTACCGGGTGTTCAAAATGCATAGTTTTGTGTTTTATATTGTGTAGGTCTCCGGCTAACTCCCGTTATTACCGTCTTACTGAAATAGTTCTGCTAATCAGCTGTGGGCCACTATTACCTAAAACTGTCAATTAATGCAGTTTGTCTGTCGTTCTTACTACTTTGAGTCAAGATAAAGTATGGAGCAAGATTTGTTTTACAAACTTTGTTACATCAGTGATTCACGTTAGTGCTGGGCTAACGTTTGCACTGTTATCGATACAGTTCCTGCATGTTCACTGCAATAAATTATAAATGTTCACATCGGTGGACATGCTCTTGTTAATGCTGATGGTGAGGAATTACAGTTGCAACATCTATTAATAAACCTCTAGTGTATTACTGAGAAACGTCCTGCTCAAGTTGTCCTTGCGATGGAGGTTCGGGCTGAACAACTAGGTCTTGAAATATTTCGGACTTGTGCTCAATTTGATATGGTAAAATCGACACCATCGTTACTCTTTACAAGTGTGTACAATTGCTGAGGACTGAAGCTGAAGTTCAGTTATGGCAATGGGCGTTTCGCTTCGACGCGCTGTAAGCAGTAGACCATTCACAACCGACTGGGCCATCTGACCAATCAGAGCAGAGCAGGATCACTGAAAGGAGGGATTTAGAGAGACTGGATCTTAGGATGAGTCGTTTAAGAATCTTAAAAAAAAGTTATGTGCAATGTCTATTATGAGAAAAATATATATTTTTTATACCTTTGATGCATGTAAACCTGTTGTAGGAGACGTCAAAAACAAAATTATTAACCTTTAAAATGGCACAATAGGGGCACTTTAAAACTGCATTAAGCCGTGAAAGTGATACGTGCTGTTCCCCAAGTCAGACTACACGTTGCTTTCCGGCCAATTATCGCTTGCTGTCTTTAACAACGTGTGATATCATTGAGAAGGTGGAACTATCGACTGACAGCTGTTGTGAGTGTAAACAAACAATGGCTACTGAAGCGGCATGTTTTGCACTGCATGCCTTGTCGTCAGAAAAGCCCCCAAAAGAAAGAACCTGACAGTGGGACACGTTCCTAGATTGCACGAAGAGGACCACATGGAATCCTCCAAAGAGAACTCGAGGTAAAATATTGTTTATTTTTAGCCAGTAGCAAAAGTAAATGTACTCAACGGGTTGCTGAAGCGCCTCCGCTATCTTTTGCCAGCATTTATCTTTTTTCACTCTGTCGTGGTTGTCCCTCGAGAAAACATCATAAAGGCAAGAGTACTGCCATAGCTCCACGAATCTTCAGTGCACCAATACTAATTGTCTTCGTTTTGGCATGTTTGAAAGCTGTGAATGGAAGAGCTTTTGGGCTCCCATTGGTCAATGTCACAGATGTGACAGAACCCGTTGTGGAAGACTGAAAAAAATTAAACATGCTATTCTTTCTGTCGTGATTGTCAGTTGTCGTCCAATATGACTCTCTATAAGATAAAACAATCGTTTCTTGCATCCCGATGGCCATTGTCGTTTACAAATCCTCATGACATGCTAAAATCGTGTAGCCTGAACTGGGCATAAGAGTACGTTGTTTGCGTTGCATCGCATGCATTTGGCTACCTACCAACACATGTACACACATGGAACGAGCATGAGAGTGTTTTCTGTGCTAAACAGTGCAATGAGTTTAACAACATTCGCAGTGTGGATTACAGTTCATGTCCAGACCGGAGCGAGCATGTTTCAAGTTTGAATGGACATATTTAATTTACTTTTTAACGTCTGCAAATAAAGAAATTACACCTTAAATATTAGTATTGAAATTTTACAGTTACAGAAAAAAATATTTTTTTTTTATTAAAGGTCCCATGACATGAAATTTCCACTTTCTGAGGTTTTTTAACATTAATATGAGTTCCCCTAGCCTGTATATGGTCCCCAAGTTTCTAGAAATTTTTTAATCGGTGTAAATCGAGCTTTTGCTATTTTTCTCTGCCTTTGAGAAAATGGAAGCTCAACTGCGCTGATCTTGAATCTCCTCCTTATGACGTTATAAGGAGAAATGTTACCTCCCCTTTCTCTGCTTTGCCCGCCCAGAGAATATTTTCCGCCTATGAGAAAATGAGCTAGGAAGTAGAACGCGCGCGCGCGATTTTACAGTAAGGGTTAGTTTGTCCACGAGAGATATCATGGCTTTTGAGCGAGCGAAGCATAATAATTGCTCAATAATTGGATGTACAAATGAACATCGAATGGTCAATACAGAGCTGGGCTTGCTGAACGTCGGACAAGTCAGTCAACAAATGATATATAAGTGTGTTGCTTTACTGTTTATGGTTACCTAGCTTCTTACACGTAGAATGTGGCTGTCACATTAGCCATGCAGTTACTTGCGCTAATGTGAAGGTAGACAGCATCAAGTTACACACACTGTAACGCGAGTGTTGTACATTTCTTTGTTATTTGGATAACCGTTCTCCTGTTGGTTAAATGGCGCGCGCGATATCCGCATTTCAAGATCGCAGAGCTTGATGTAATTGTAATAAGATAAATTACAGACGTTACAGATCTCTCATGTAAAGGCAACAGTAGGTTAGCGTTAGCTACATAATAACTGTAAACCATCCGAATAAAGTACCGTATCCAGACATAATATTTTAAACTAACCATTCGGAAACGTCCTGCTGGAGCCGCTGTGTTGCAACTTCTTCATCCGTTGCTTCTCCATCTGGATCAGATGCTGGGTCAAACTGAAATGCTTGAACGACTGCGTGTCTTCGTGCCATTGCAATATATCCAACATAAACAAACATGCATGGTACCGTTGCGCAAGATGGTCAAGGCCACACCCACCCTCCACCTTGCGCCGCCTTTCTCCTCCTCATTAGTATTTAAAGCTACAGACACCGAAATGGCCCGTCTGAAGGAAGCTCATTCTGGGACTGGCTTGTAGTGGCTATAATTCTGCACCGAGGCTGAATTTTTGGAAAGAGATTTCAGATACAGTACTAAGGACTATATTAAAGCCTACAAAAAGTAGCATGTCATGGGACCTTTAAATACTCCATTTCTGTCAAACTTTTAAGTCTACCCTCAAATATGTTGGTGGGTTTCGAGATCTAGGTGGGTTCTGGAATGGAAAAATTTGGGAACCCCTGACAGCAAACATTAAACATTTTGACATTTTAACTTGATAAATTGTGCATCTGTAATGAAATTTGTTTAGCTGTTAAGTGATTCAAAAGGCATTTGTAAGACTTGCATTTCCCTCTTCAACATTGTATTCAGACAGGTCTAATCACAATGCTAATGCCGTTACATTATAGTCTTCATCCTCCTTGTGTCTCGTGAGGCTGTTCAGTTACAAGCTTTTCTTATAGCTTGATTATTATTATAGTTTTTTTTCATGGTAAGATTGACAATTTAATGGATTTGCCCAACTGTCAAAATGCGAAATAAAAAAACATTGAAATTAAGTCCATATTTCACTCTATTGAAATTCTAAAATGGATTTAAATGCATTGCATTGGTTATCCACCACATATGAGGTGTGGACCAAAAATAAAGCTTTTAAATAAAGATTTTCTGCCAGCCTTATTTCATGTAACCACAACATTTTAAGTGACCTGCCACATTTTAGTGACCCTACCGACAAGGTGACAGTGTCCATCCCAGTCAGTGTGGTCAGTGGCACTACCTTTTATTCAGAGGTCTGGACTCTACCTGCAGGGGGTTTTGATATACTAGTTTACAGGAATTGTCTAACTTTTTAACTTTTAATTGTCTACAAATGCTACTCCAGATGACTCTTAAGTGGTCAGAAGAGCTTGACTATTTACTACTACTCCGATTTTGACCAACATTTTCCCAGATACTGTATTGTTCATTGCAGTTTACGACCAAGATTTGTTCCTGGTTTTAGTTCTCAGAATATGACTCATGGTCACTGTCTATTATGATGGCAAGTTTTCTTGGGTTATCAGTAAATCTGTGTTTCATTAATGATCATTGTGATGTTTAATCCTGTCTGAATCAAACACGTCTGTTTCTATCATACAACTGGTGTATAGTCTAGGCCTATTGTAACTTGCTTTTTACACAATGCTTCTCAATTAAAGCTGAAGTCCTCAATCAGCTTGACAACCAGTGACATAAATTTGGACCCGTGATGTGTAACATTCACTGTTTTCATTTTTAGATTTTTGTTTTTTTAAATTCCTCAGTACATGTTAAAACTGAAATGCACATATACTAGTATTTTCCATCAGCTGTGTCCGTACAGTTTGACAGTCACTTGCTTTGTATTCCTGATGCTCCTTATGTATGCCGTATGTTGACACATCCCTCAAGCTCCACAATAAGTACCATAAAAAGGATGTTGTCAGGTGAAGCATCAGAACTCAAGGTATGCGTTTTACACTATGCAGTGCATTACGAGCGAGTAAACCGTGAACTTCTGCACTCACTGTTCAGATTGGCTGTGATTGTAACATTGCACTGCGTTTCTGTGTTTAGTGTTCAGGAATCTTGTTGTGTCCGACCTGGTTAGAGCACTTTGTAATGAATGTAATTAAGGATGCAGCAATTACGTGAACTAGCATTGCGTCAAAGTTTCAGTTTATGCCACAGTTCATTGTTCCGTCACAGATGTCTGTTGTGTTCCTCACCTAGTCCGTATAAACTAGATTTAAGCAGTCTAGGATGAGTTTTTGTTGTGTGCGTGTACATAATGTGAGACAAATTAAGTTTTTTAATCCATTATTGTAATAATGAATGTTTATTTCAATATCATTAGAAAGTCAACCATTATGATTTCAGATTTAGTTTAGTTTTTTAGTTTCACTTTGTATTATAATCAATGTCAATGTAATTTACCAAAATTTTTGAAAATATTCACAGGGTTCAGTGTTTCCCCTAGGTTTACAGGTTTGGGGGGGGGGGGGGAGGAATACTTCTGTTAAATTTATAGAAGTATTTGTTAATATTAATGGACCAGAGCTTAAATAGTTTTATTTTTAACTAACAACTAAAAAAAGATTTATAAATACTAACAAATATATTGCTCATTCATTGTTCGTTAATGTTAGTTAATACATTTATATGACAAACACATTTTTTTATTATTTATTTCTATGGTGCATTTATTGGAGAGAATAATCCTGTCAGACGCAGCACTGCTGTGAACGCGCGTTCACGTTTAAACACAATTTAAACAATGTATTATTCAATGCATTACTTCTATATAATTATATATTAAGTTGCTCTCAAGCAAGTGGTAAAATATTTAACCATGTATTTATATTAAAATCTTTTGCATTTAAATTTTAATACAATAAATCTTGCATGTCACAAAGAACTTGTTTTTCCACCTCCACGAATGTCATTATGTCGCCTTGTTGAGGTAAATTGTAGTTTTCCTTGCTTTACCCGGTCTTAAAGTGAAAAAAGTAGTATTTAATTAAATAAATTTATGGTGAGATTACTACATTTTATTTAATTAATCGCACTTATGGTGAAATGACTACATTTTCAGGTCAATCTGTGTTCATTTTGACCACGAAACATGCGCTGTCACTTTAATTCAGCGTTTGCAGCACAGCAGAAATCATAGACCGTATATAAACGGCAAAAGTAGACTCGGTGCGGAAACGATCGCTGCACTGCTGTATACGCACCGCAACTGGAACGGATCGATCATCGACGGACTGCATCCGCGTGCAGTGTGAAAGCTCTGTAAACATGGGTACGGAAAAAAATACTCACCGCACACGCACTGCAAACGAAATATGTGTGAAACGGGCGTAGACTTGGAGCAGGAGAGCTACTCCGGCTGCTACTCGCAGTAGAGCGAGTGTTGCCATCTTCAGTTCAGCGACATATTTCCCGCCGCGCGCTCTCTGTCCGCTAGTGCTCATCTGTATTTGACGCAAGTGTTTGTTTGTGTGTGAGTGTGCGCGCTTGCGCACTCATTGGGATAATTGTAAACGCGCAAACACAGACAGAAAAGACATGCCATCGTGGAAATAAGATAAATAACATATTACTTAAGGGCTATTTAGTTTTTTTTAATAAAATAACAAATTGTAATATGGCGCTATAAAGAAAATCAAATCAAATTTACTTGACTTCAAGGGGGGCGGGGGGAGCCGTTAGGAGGGCGGGGCGCCCCCCTTATATAATGGTAGGGGAAACACTGGGGTTTTTTGGTTTTTGGAAAGTTCGGTTCTTTGGCCGTCACCTGAAAATGAATCTGATTGTTCATGCCACTCACAGTGGTGTTTGTCGCTTGACTTTGGTGTATCTGTTAAATACTACAACAAAATAAGTTTAAGCTAGTACTTTTATCGACTTTGTGTAATATTAGATAATAGTTTAATCTATGTTTGGAATTGTGCGGAATTGTATTTGAGAGATCCTGATTGTTTTGCCCAGATTTGCAAATTCAGTTTTGCTTGGTAAAAACATGGTTTCTTTTACTTTCGTGTAATTTTCTTGTGAAATACATCACATCAACACAACACAAAAACGTTAGAAGACTTAGACCCACATCTGTGTTTTCTTTTTGTCTGTTTCAGTGAAGAATGTTAGAAAAATATTCTTGCTATTGGTCGAAAGTCACAATATATAACTCGTAATTGTTTCAGCACTATAGAGTAGAGAAATTAGGTAATCAAGATGACAAAACACGAGTGTAACGAGACTGAAACTGGCACTACTGAGGGGACTTTACACGAGGAAGTTTTCCCTTGTTTATTAATATGGGAAAATTCAGAGCCTGACTAGTTTTTTCATCAACACTTTACACAGTCAGAGTTGTCAATTGATAATAACCGAATAGTCTGTTGACTGTTATTCTAAACCTCTTTTAATTTAAAGAGTTAATTTAAAATCTGCTATGAACAGCTGGATAACAACTCTTGAGTTGTTAATGAAGCAACTTGTTTATGGAAAAAAAAAATCCCCATTGTGTTTGAATGAATTATTTGGCTGTTGAACTTTATAAGCGTATTGAATGAGGTTACAGCACCACACAGATTTGGCGGTTATTGGCCATCTGTGTGCGTTTTCATGCTACACCAGCTGGACTAAACTCATGGCGGGGTCATGTAGTGCTTCCAGCTCCAGTCTGTCACTTAAGTGTGATCTCTTCCTGTATTTCTGATGTGTTTTCCAAACATCCCGTGTGTGTGTGTGTGTGATCACTCCACTTTCACTGCTGTCACAACAGCTCATTTGCATGTTGCTGGTACAAGACAGTTGGCGTGTGTTTTGTCTCACATTGGCTTGTGAGTTTCTGATGTGTTTGTTCAGTTTGGGATCTCTTCTGTCTCAAACCATTTGACGTGGTGAATTACTAGGTGAATTCAAGAGGCCTCTTGGGCTTTAAGAGGAAAGTTCTGGGCAAATACTAGTTGAGCTCTATCAACATGCATGACATCATTTTGGAAGCGTCAACCACGTTTAATTGCAGTAATGTGCGGAAACCCAGTGCTTGACATGGTGATAATCTCTGTACTGTAAACACACTGGTGCAAACAGCCTATGCTTTTTGAAGAAAGAGATTTTAGCAACTGTAGGCACATTAACGGTCAGCAATTGTTAGTAAACTACCATTGACAGTTGTGTGCATCAAATACTGCTTTTTTAATCAAACAGAAATGGCATATATATTAATTAGGGCTGGGTTAAAAATATCAATTTCTCGTTTTTAATCGATTCTCATTTTGAAGAACCGGTATCTTTCAGCCTATGCTGTTTTCAGTTGATGAATGAACAAAACTTTGTAGCACACCCCCCATCATATATATCGCAATAAGCTACTTCTGATAGGAAAATGTCTCTGCTTTCAAATTCTGTACAGTTTATTATGAAATTCAAACAATAAATACCATTTTGGCGCTGTTTAGTGTGGTTTAACAGATCGTGCAGCTCCTTTAGTTCAAGCGAGGTGGCACCACGGAGCACACATGAACTGATCATCTCTTCTGCTTTACTAGTTACAACATGAAATAAACATGAATGAACATCAGAAGGTATGTTGAAAGATACAGTACAATTTACTCGGAATCCGTGTCATGTCTCATGTCATCGCTCACTGTTTCAGAAATGTCAGAAAAACCTTGTAAACAATGTTACATTTAATACCTCAGAAAAGTCAGCAAGAAAAATGAGCTCTTGAGAGGAGCATTTTGCTAAATATGGGCTATGCATTATTGCATAATTCATATTATTACTTAACCTGTTCTTCAATATTTAATGTATGAATAAATCCAACGTTTTTATGACAGCCGCCATTTTAAATGTTTATATTTTAAATACTGTACCTGATAGGCCCCAATTAATCCATATCAAATCGTAAATCTAATTGAAGCTTGTGAATCAAATCGTAAACTTTGTCAATGCCCAGCCCTAATATTAATGCATTTGCAATCCAAGTGCAATATCGTGCTGTATTGACTTGGAAAAATGTTAAAATACTGCTTTGAAAGCATTTCTAGAAGCCGTAAACATTTATAGATGTTAACATTAGATTATTAAAATAATCACTTACTGGTTGTAGTCATATAATCTGTTGTCATGTCCATGTATAGTTACTCTGGTACGACTTTTACCAGAACAAGGATACCAGAAGTGGATTTTAATACCTTTTTGAATGCATAGCTTCATTGGTTTCCATTATTTATCCTGACAGACTGAGGGACTGGTCAAAATCATTGTCTGTGGAAATGGACAGCATGCTACAGAACGCACTGCAGTTTAGGGATAATTTTTTTTTAATGATTTTGAAAAGTCTCTTATGCTCACCAAGTCTGAATTTATTTGATCACAAATACAACAAACAGTAATATTGTGAAATATTACAATTTAAAATTTTCACAAAAAAAAAAAAAAGATTATATGCTGATTTGCTGCTCAATTTTTTATTTATTTATCAGTGTTGAAAACAGTTGAGCTGCTTCATTTGTGATTTTTAATTTTTTTCACTTAATTTTTTCAGGATTCTTTAAATGGAAAGTTAAAAGAACAGCTTTTTTTTTCAAATAGAAATCTTTTCTAATATTATAAATGGCTTCGGTCACTTTTCAATTTTATGCATCCTTACTGAATAAAGGTATTCAGTTCTTTAAAAAAAAAAACCTTACTGACATCGAACTTGTGACCGATACTGTAATTAGCTCAGCTTTGTGTGACATGTCTTCATCTATATGAGTTCTAACTGGATTTTTAGGGAGGCTCTGAAAATGTTTCCCTGCAGCAGCTTATGAGTGAGCATTTACTGGTAACAGACAGTTTGGCATTCTTTCCTGAGTAGTCACGCTGGCAGATCGTCAGCTCCCTCTTTCCGAGTCTGAGCTCTAGGGTTGATATAGTGGTCATGTGATCTCAACTGTTTCTCTCGTCACTATGTGAGTCATCAAGAATGCGGTTAGTCAGACATAAACAAGTGCTTTGTGTGTATACAGATACTTTTAGACTCGGAAAAGAAGCGAAATGTATGGCAACCTGACTATGTCGTGTCCGAGGACCTGCAGGGTATTCAGCTCAGCCCCAGCCCCAGCCCACCCCGTTTTGGTTGCATTTCCTCCATAGTTCGGGGTATTTTTAGCTGTGTGTGTGCGTGCTCGTGGCCTTGGGCTGAAGATTAGCCTCATGCTCTTTTGTGTACCGACTTGGACATGATGTCCCCCATTACGGAGCTGAAAGGAACAGTGAAGTGTACTCTGAGCTGAACTCCCACGTCCTGAGCCCTGCAGAGACCCGCACCATGAAGGGGAGTGGATGCTGGTGAACCCGCAGACCCTCGCAGCAGCTACAGGCACTGCCAGATGTGAAAGAAATATATTTACCCTCAAGCACTCGCACTTGAAGAACACTTTCTCTCACACATCCTGTTCTGGAGTTACACAGTCACAGACTGTTGCCCAGTCCCGGGAATCTTCACTGCAAATGGGTGTATGAATATATCTGAAGGGAACTTAAGAAATTTCTTCACACTATTTATTGCACTTCATACTCCAAACATCATTTACAAATTTCTATGAATTAATTTCGATGAATCATTCCAAACAACGTTATTGGTTTATTTTTTTCCATCACCCAAAAATCTTCATTTAAAGTCCCTGTTTGACAGGAGTTTTAGTGCATGTAGGCATATGTGTGTGTGTGAGAGAGAGAAATTGCTTGTGTTTGGCTTTTTGTGAGATGCTGCTTTTCATTTAATGTTTTTATCCCAGACATCATTCATTCTTTTTCATTAGTTTGTGAGTTCCCTGGGAATTGAGCCCATGATCTTGTTTCTCTACTAGGAGTTTTTCTCTGCCACACCACTGAGAAATTAAGTCCCTTTTATACTCAAATTATTAGTTAATGGTGTGTGCTTCAGGAAACACCAGCATGATGAATTTTGTATAAATATTTTTTAAGCCATTCTTGTGTAAACTGTTGCATGGAGTTCGGTGCAGCAGTTTATATAAGGATGGTTTTATGAAACACTTACAGGTTTTGTTTTGCTCAGGTTTCACGATTGAGACCCAATGAATGGCATAATAATCATGATTTAATGTTCTAACAAAAACTAAAGACGACATGAAATGAAGTGTCTCAACGTGAGAGAACACTTGGCAGCTACTGTGCTGTAAAATCATTACAGCACTGTTGTTTTTATTACAGCCAAAGCTTTCGACATTTAATGACAGAACACAAGTCTACTACCTTTTTATTGTCAGACCTGCAGAGGTTAATACCCTTAATCTGACCGCAGAAAAGTACACTGGAGGGCACTTTAAGACTGGATCCCTTTTGCTTCATCATGTTTTGGCAAATTCTGAATATTTTTGCTATGTCTCAGTCATTTTGAATGATTCAGGAATGGAAGTCACTGTGGACTCATCCCGACTGAATACATTCTGGTGTATCATGTTTTATGAAGACTTGACAGGAGACAGAGCAACTGTGCCAACGAGTCACTACAGCTCTTGTATGACTGAGATGCATGCTGCAGGGGAATAGCAGTCTGTCCACACACTTCATCAGATGTCATAACACGTTCCTCTGATCCCCTTTTCTCATTTCTTTAAGCACGGAGACATCCAGTTTTGCTCTGAATGTTCCCATTCTGATTATTTATGGCTGTCTAAACCTGAAGCCTTTTTCAGTTGACTCACCCGAGTCATGCTTTCAGTAGTAGTGCTGCAGTTGTGATGTTTATAGGTTCCTCTTGAAAGCCGTGAGCCTGTAGAGAGATTAAATCTAAGGCTCTTGAGAGCAGTATGAGGTCACGTGAGGTTTCATTAGCAGGAAGTGTAGTGGTGGGGATTGCCAGATTACAGAGGCAGAGGTTGGAAGTGTGATTACTAGAGAGAGGCAAAGACATTTAGGCGCTCTTTTGGTATCAATTACCAGGCTGACCTTTAACACGCTTCAATCGAAAAACAACTGGCTGAGGAGCAAGAATTGATTGTGGAGGTCTGGGATGGTCTGTGGGAATGAATCCGGTTTGTCTGCTGAGCCCGACATAAGCTGTACTCTGCCACATTACTCTGAGGCTTCATTTGGTCGTGGGGTCACCTGGGCACGTCGTGTTGATGAGCTCACACATTGCTCTTCATCTCTCTCTTTCCCCTACTCAAACACAATTATCTGATCATCTTACATAAGCAAAACACTAGTCATTGCCTAGCCCATAGTACGCTCACACTGTATGGTGTATTTTGTTATTTAAAGCATCATTTTAGTAAAGAAAGTCATCAATCTCATGCAAATTTGCAAGCTGTAAGGTTTTAAATTGTAAAGCAAGATGTGATTTTCTTTGTAAATTTCAGTAGTTGATACCAGTGCCAACTTTTGCTGTCATCGCTACAGATTTTCAAAACAAAACTGCTGTTGAAAATATAGACTTAATTTATTAATATTCAAAGTAACCAGTTACAAATATAATGTAATAATTTCACTAAGAAATTGAATAAAAAAAATAAAGAAACATTTTAAACACAGTAGCTGTTTTTAGGTATCAGCAGAATTAAGTATTCAGGTTTAAACGTTAAAGTCAGCATGAAATTAACATTCTAAATGCATTTTATCGATCTTTTTATGAACATGTCCATGCGTTTATTTTTGATCTCGTCATTTTCAATCAAATTCATAGCTCAATCTTCCTGTGAAATGACACTACTCTCTGGTGACGTATGTCAAAGTTCTGCAATCATTTCCTCCACTTAACCTCTGCCCCTTCCTTACAATCGACTGCAAGCTCACATTCAGATCTGCCTCCATCCAGTCAATAACCCATGCAAAGAAGCAAGTCCTCGCCCTATGTTTTTTCTTTCTCTCCAATAATCCATTTCACTAGGATACACGTGACAATTTGGAAGAGTAGAATCCTACTTCTGTTTTATTGCGACTTTAATAAACTGGATTAAAATGCCGGTAATTAAGTGTAAAACAAATTCCATAACAGTACAAACAAAGCAAAACTCAAAACATTGACACGTGCCTGAATAAGGCTGTCATCACTTAGTGTATTCTTCATTTATGCCCATTGAAAAGCTTGATGATGAAATTTGTATGTGACTTATTCAAGCTCCTATTGGTTACATGCTGCTAAAAGCATTACTGAAAGGCTAAAATAAATGATTTCATTGTACAGATTATATAGACTAGCCTACAAGACTCACTGGTCAACAAAAAGGTGACATGTTTCTGTTATTCCTGCAGATTTCTGTACAGTTTATAATATTATACACTAATACCTGTGCCACGTTTGGCTAGACAGCACCTACTTGAAGCAGTCGGGTCCTTCTTTAAAACTCAGTACGAGTCTTTTGGAAGATGTTAATGATTCAGATCACATCAGGGGATAATTCGAGAATCCACGGGCAATTACTTAAGCAAACATGAACCATTTGAATAATGCTGTTTGGGGGGGCAGAGAGGATGTGTGCGAATAGTTAAGTATAATTGAGATGATAGTGATGATTACAGTGATGGATCTGATGCAGATGGCATAGATGTAAATCAAAGAGCTAATGACTATGATTTGCTTCCTTCACAGAGAGTCCAGCGAGGAGTGCAATGGAATTAGCGGTGCTCTCCCTGTGGAGCCCGCGCCTGGCTCGAGACTGAACGAGTGGTGTCCTGCCCCACCCCCTCCTGTCCCTCTGCCCCCGCTCCACCCCATCATTATGGGAGACGGCCTGGACGCAGTGCAGATGTCGGGGAGCAGCAGCAGTCAGGGGCAGCCCTCGTCCCAGGCCCCTTCCCTCTTAAACCCCAATCCCCCAGAAATCGCCAACCCTACTCGGCCCAAGCGTCAGACCAACCAGCTGCAGTACCTGCTTAAGGTGGTGCTGAAGTCTCTTTGGAAGCATCAGTTCGCTTGGCCTTTCCACTCTCCTGTTGACGCCATTAAGCTAAATCTGCCTGTGAGTGATCTACATCCATTTACAGTCCTGTCATGTGTGTGATGAGCAGGTCCTGTCAGACAGTTGTTGTTTCACTGATGTTTACAGCAATTCTTTTGCCACTGAAATGGTGCTAGTTGTCATGCTGGAGCAGGTCCTCTGTCTGATGTTATGCGATTTATTCTCTGTACTGCCCTGCATTTCCACTCAGTATGTTGCTACATAACCTTCTCACAAATAAAACGCATCAATTTACATCAAGTAGTTATAATCAAGCTATTGTGGGTTTTAGGATAGTCGGGCTACAGTCTTAACCCTGTAATTCTTGACATGAAATAATTGTCAGAAAATGCATTATGTACATTTACACGCATTTTAAAAGTTCAAATTCAAATGGACCACTGTCAAAAATGTTGCTTGCTGTTATTATAACATCATAAGGCCATTATGTTACGGATTGTGATGAGTCATGCTGACTTTTTGTAACCACCTCTCCCTAGGACTATTACAAGATAATCAAAAATCCTATGGACATGGGAACAATCAAGAAACGCCTAGAGAACAGTTTCTACGTCAATGCCCAAGAATGTATTCAAGACTTCAACACCATGTTTACTAACTGCTACATTTACAATAAGGTACTGGTTCACATCTCTGCTGCCATCATTCACAATGGACTGTGGTGTGATTGGGCATGTGGTTAATGGTATGTGTCGCCCCCTGCAGCCTGGGGATGACATAGTCTTAATGGCAGAAGCGCTGGAGAAGGTGTTCCTCACCAAGATTTCAGAGATGCCCCAGCAGGAGATCGAGATGTCGACCTCATCCGGCAAGGGTCGTGGCCGGGGCAGGAGGGATCCAGGTATAAATCTCATACTCTCTCTTACTTGAGGGCCACTCACACTGCTGCCCTTTTACGTGTCCTACTTGACTGCTGTATCGGCCAGAAGATCATCTGGGCTTCACTGTCTTAATGTCTCTGCACCTTTGCATTAACTTTGTGTCTCTGATGGTGTACATCACCTCAGATCTCCAGCCTTTATTTGAATGATGTTGCTTTGTTGCTATGAACTGCTGTCAGTGCCCTTTTATCCTGAATGGTGTAGCATCTGATTTTGATAACTACAGATTTTACAGATCTCAGATTATCAGATGACAAAACTGCAGTGTGCACTTAGAATAAACAATGTTGTTGTCAGCTGGTGTGGACACTAATATAGTTATCGTTATCTGTGTGAACGGGCCTTAATTCTTTTGTATTCTCTCTTTCTTTACATTATTAGACATAAACCTGAAGATTGGGCCTGTCCTTGAGTCTTCGCCCACAATCCCTCAAACACGTGGCCTTTCCGGTCTTGCCCCTGGGCCACAAACGAGAGGACCACCACTGGGTCCGCCTACTTTACCTCCCCAATCTGCCATGCAAGCCTTGCCCTCTCGAGTGCCCCCTTCGCTCCCTTCACTACCTTCACTCCCTTCACTCCCTACCCTCGCGCCTCAATTAGGGCCACCTTTTTCTTTGGGCCCCACTGACTGCAACCCACCGGCCCCCATCTTGACGGCTGTGCCTCCTCCCACTCAAACTGCCCTGCCGCCCGTGCACATGCAGCAGAGCACTGCTCCTATTCTACAAAGCCCCATCCCAATGCCTCCCAAAGTAAGTTGGCCCATAACATTCAACCATAGTCGATCTTTGTTTTTAAGTTGCGTCTTTCTCTCCTCACTCGATTAAATAAAACTTTTCATCTGCAGCAGAGAAAAAGTCAGAAAAGGAAAGCAGACACCACGACACCTACGGCAAATGACCAGCTGAGCGAGTCCTCGCCCGCCGAATCAAAGTCAGGGAAGACTCTGCCACGCCGGGATAGTACACGACCAAGCAAACTACCCAAAAAGGAGGCACCAGACTCCCAGCACCATGGGACAGTCGCCACTGGGACCCACAGCCCCAAGCAACAAGAACAGTTACGCTACTGCTTGGGCATCGTAAAGGACATGTACGCTAAGAAACATGCAGCATACGCTTGGCCCTTCTACAAGCCAGTGGATGTGGATGCTTTAGGGCTGCACGATTACCATGACATCATTAAACATCCCATGGACCTCAGCACTATTAAGGTGAAAATGCAGTTGCTGGATCTAAATCGAAGGATGAGCCTTGTTTGCTCTCCATGCTTATTTGTTCAGTTTTCTCTTTGGTTGTGCAGGACAAGTTGGAAACCAGACAGTACAGAGATGCTCAGGAGTTTGCAGCAGATGTACGGTTAATGTTCTCCAACTGCTACAAGTACAACCCTCCAGACCATGAAGTGGTGGCTATGGCACGCAAACTGCAGGTACATGGACACCTGCAAAATACTGTGTACATTAGGGCTTGCATGACGCGTAATTTTTTTTTAGTCAGACGTCTAGTCTGCTAGTCAATGTGTACTTTATGTAAGTGACTGGCAATAGACCATGCCAAAGTCATCATTACACTGCAAAGGTGGCACGTGAGCTGAATCTGACATGGCATGTTGATTTACACCGTTTAATGCTACTCAAGGTAGCTTAATGTAAATAGCCTACATTTTATAAATTATAAAACAAGAACAGGAGCTCATTAAAGGGTAGGGCTTCAATATTAGGACACAAATCATTGATTATTGCTCTTGATATTTTAATGATTATTTGTCAATTTAATAAAATCATTTTTTTGTGTTTGCTGAAACGGCACGTCATATACTGGCTACACAGAAAAAAACAAGCTAAGGACTATTAATGAATTAGTTTATTGCTTTTCATGCAGTAGAAATTGAAGACTTCACATTGGTTATTTTAGTAGCATGAAAGACAAAATGGTTATTCAAACTCAAAATAAACTGAATACAGAAAGCAAGCCAAGAACGTTCCCCATCACTGAAGCAGTCCAGCACTTTAGTCTAGCGCGAGTAATGCTCAACGTTGCATAATAATGCATAAAAACAAATGCAACCTGAGCAAATGTATTCTAAATGTAATGACACAATCAACACTTTTCACACACATTCACATTTCACTTTAATCGGAGCAGTCGTAATAGATTTTGTTTAATGGTGTAGGGGCATTATTATTTTTTTGGTAGTATTTTTGCCACAAGCCGCTGTTAATTTCCTGATTGACAGTGAAGTGTGGAAGGGGTTTAGAAATGTTCCACTTATAGGAAAATTCAGGTGTTCAGTATAGAAACTAAGTTGTGAAACTAATGTCATTGCTGAACTCTGAAAGAAGGATGAAAAGAGTCTTCAAAAGGTTCTCTCTTTCTGTAGGATGTGTTTGAGATGCGTTTTGCTAAAATGCCCGATGAGCCAGAGGAAATGCTGGCACCCGCTCCTGCGCCAGTGCTCCACCCGGCTCCTGTAAAGACACAGCCGCCCATGGGCCCTGCCTCGTCCTCAGACAGCTCCAGTGATTCCTCATCGGAATCCGACTCCTCCACGGATGACTCTGAAGAGGAGAGAGCCCAGAGGTTAGCAGAGCTTCAGGAGCAGGTGAGTTAGATCTTCTTTACGACTTGGCTTTTGCCAGCACGTCCCTGAAGACCTGGCCGAGAGATCGGTCACTATAGATATTGTGGATGTGTAAAAAGATGTGTATTATAGATGTGATGCTTTCTACTAAGAGACTGTAATCTCCCATTTTCTTGTTTTTTCTTTGTTGCTCAGCTGAAAGCGGTTCATGAGCAGCTGGCTGCCTTGTCCCAGCCTCCGGCCAGCAAACCAAAGAAGAAAGAGAAGGAAAAGAAGGAGAAGAAGAAAGACAAGCACAAAAGGAAAGCAGCAGTCATGCCTGCACTGGAGGAGATCCTGGAGCCGCCTCCTGCCCTTAAGGTTCAAGGAAAGCCTAAGAACAAGGATCCTCTTCCTAAAAAGTCCAAGAAGCTGAGGTAGGCTGAGACATTTGATTATGCAAACCCATTTCCTTAGAATTTTGCGGTCAACCCTGTAACCGTGTAGTCATGGAAAATGAGATGTTCTTGTCGTCTTATGCTCTATAGCAAGAAGGAGGGAGGTGGTAAGGGCAGTCGCTCCATGGCTCCCCCAGGCGCCGCCCCACCAATCCTGCAGCCTGTGGTAGGCCTGGATTCTGAGGAGGATCTGGGTCTGACTGGTGGAGCTGCAATGGCAGGCATGGCTGCTGGAGAGAAGTGTAAGCCCATGTCCTATGAAGAGAAGAGACAACTGAGTCTGGACATTAACAAGCTCCCTGGAGACAAGCTGGGCCGTGTGGTCCACATCATCCAGTCCCGTGAGCCCTCGCTCAAGAACTCCAATCCAGACGAGATTGAGATCGACTTTGAGACGTTGAAGCCTTCTACGCTGCGGGAGCTGGAGAGATACGTGTCGTCTTGTCTACGCAAGAAGAAGAAGCCTATCGGTGAGTGATCAAGAGCATCGCTTTCTTTAACACTGAGGCCCTGTTTACACCCATTAATATCGGCCTCTCATGTCAACCGCAAATACTCAGTTGGATCAGATGATTGGCTGTACCTACCTAGAAAAAACTCTTGTTTGGCATAATTGCATTTTGCATGAGTAAGTGTCCCTAGAACAGGGGTTTCCAATCCTGCTCTTTAGTTTGAGCTCCAACAGCCCTGCTTGGAAGTTTCTAGTGATCCTGAAGGCCTTGATGAGCTGCTTCAGGTGAGTTTAATTAGGGCTGGAGGTAAACTCTGTTGGAAGGTGGCCCTCCAGGAGCAGGATTGGACACTCCTGTCCCAGAATGAAGTTTGGGGCACATTCCTCACGTCCACAGAAGATTGTTTTGAATAATTGCAAAACACAAGCTACGTTTACATGCACCCAAATAATCGCATTAATTGTTCAATCGTTTTGAAAAGCCTTTACTCGGCTTTGTTGTTTGAGTTGTTTGAGCTTGATCTGAATGAAATTTCGATCAGATTCGAAGGGCTGGTGTAATAATCTGAATAGTAGGAACAAATTAAGCATGTAAACGCTTGAATCTGAATCAGAAAAAAAAAATAACTTGTGCTCCTGCGCAGTGCCATGATTTTATATGCCACAAGTTTACATATAATCTTACGAATGTCCATATGTTTATTTACATCTCACGTCTTGTGAGCTGGTCAGTGGAGGAGACTGAATAGTTAATAAATATTTGTCAAAAGAGTTCAGAATACATGTAATGCACATGTAAACGAATATGTAAATCAGGGTTCATACAGAACTTTCAGAATCTGAAATCATGGTTTCAATCTGAATTACGAAAATTAGTGGATGCAAACATAATGTGTTTGCATTGGATCCTTTTTACACTTGGTATTAATGTCCATCACAGGTGATGCAAAATGGACAGCATTAAATACAAGTGTCTACAAATTCGAATTGGTTGTTATTTGTTTAACATCCGTTAGTTCCAGAGAAGACCATGGAGGCAATGAGTGTTGCAAAGACAAAAGGCTCATCATCCGAGTCGGGCAGCAGCAGCGAGTCCAGCTCCTCAGAAAGTGAAGACTCAGAGACAGGTGAGCCCTGCAGCTTGATAATGTCTGACCAACTGATTTTCTAATGCATTTTCTATGTTAAATGATCCAAGAAGCTGCATTGCATAAAGATTTCCTCTTCACAAACTCAGGGGTGGCATCTAAGCCGAAGAAGAGAGGGAGGGGTGAAGGAAAGAAGGCTCATCACCAGGCGGTGTCTCTGGGCATGCCTCAGCCGCAGGTTCCCCATCAACCCCTGACCCCTGCGCTGCAGCCCAGCGCTCAGCTGAAACCACAACAGCATCCCTCTCCCGCCGCTTACATGCCTCCCGTCACGGCTCTGGAGCCCTCGCAGCTCCTGGAAAACCCCTTTGACCCTCTGGCCCACTTTAGCCAGCCCATCATGCACCTTCCCCACCACGCCAATGACTCGTCCTCCCCTGCGCCGCCTCACCTCAACGCTCACCCTCCAGGAGGCCAAGTGTCACCTGAGACGCACCCGTTCCTGAACCAGCACCCCATCCTCCCATCCCCAGGTGAGTGAAAGCTACTGTTTATTACATCAAGTTATTGTCCTAACCTGGTTTGATGTAGCGTATTTTTTCCAAAAGTATACCAGGTCAAAATTGCGTTGTTGAGAGAAAAGAAAACTGATAAGTTGCATCTGTTTGTAGAAGTGTGTTGGAAATTCAACTATAAGATTAAAGTCAAGCCCACTCAATAGTAAAATTATCAAACCAAATTTATTTCTGAAAATCGAAATTCAGGGTAGTCTTTCTTAAACCAAAACATATCTTGGAGAGCTACAAAGTGAGCTCCAAGCAAACCAGTCAAATCATACATATTTATTTTTTAGCAAACAAAGACTTTCAAAAATGGTTTGATAAACAAAAGAGCAGATTATCATAAGGCCTCCTACTTCTTTTTATCTTATAAGTACAATTTCCGGCGTCGACATCCCATAATATGCATGCACACCTGACCTTTGTGAATAACATCTTATCTGACTTCCTAAACTCTCCCCTGTATAACTGACCTTGACAGCAGAAAGAATCATTATTCCCATATCTCTTCTCACAGCATTTGTAGATTAACTTGTACGGCATAACCTCCGTTGGGCAGCGACATGCTTGAAACCTTCGATTTGTCCTCTAACGTTCTTAAACGGTTAATACTCTTTTTAAACCATTACTCCTTTTCTACTCCCTCTGTCAGAAACCATCTGTTCTATGGAAATCATTTCAAGCAATTGTACTATTGGTTAGACACCTATTGCCAGGCTACCATGTCACGTTGTCAAACTGCCCACATCTCATTGGTTCAAAGTGGTGCTCTGCAGGCTGCATGTTAAATGTTCTGATTAGCTATATTATTCTTTTAATACTGCATTTTGTTTTATTTGTAAGTATTATAAAAAAATTGCCGGTGATCTATATTGACCCCTTCCTTTTTCTATATTCATTGGTTTACAGCCCTGCACAACGCAATGCCCCAGCAGCCTTCACGACCCAGTAATAGGGCAGCCCCACTACCTCCTAAACCTCCTCAGCAAAGCACGCCCCAGCAGCAGCAACCGCAGCAGACCCTGCCCCAGCAGCTCCAGCCCCAGCAACCCCCTCCACCCCAGCACCACCTCCCTCCTCACCTCCTGCACCCTCCACAGCAACTGCGCCAGCGGCCGCTCTCCCCTCCCACACTCACTCCCCAGGGCCTGCTCTCCTCCCAGCCCCCACAGATGCTGCTAGAGGACGACGAGGAGCCCGTTCCCTCCATGCCCTTGCCCATGTACCTGCAGCACCTGCAGCCGAACCGCCTGCAGCAGCAGCAGCCGCCGACGTCACTAATGCAGTCTCTGCAGAGCAGGTCGCAGCAGCCGGGCCAGCCGTCTCTGCTGCAGTCGGTGCAGGTTCAGTCTCAGCTGGGACCCCCGCCACAGCTCCCCGTTCAGACTCAAGCCCAGCCCTCCCCGCAGCTCTCGCAGCACCAGGCCAGACACATGCAGCACTCGCAGCAGCTGAGCTTCTCTCAAGGCCCGGTGCAGACCACGCAAACGCAGGCTAGTCAACACAAGGTCTCCATGCCCTCCTCGAAAGCACAGCAGATCATCCAGCAACAGCCACAGCAGCATCACTCTCCACGTCAACACAAGTCCGACCCCTATAACTCAGGTAAAACAACAGCATTACAAAAAATAGCTGTTTAATGGTGTAACTCTTCCAGCAACTATTTACCATATTGTTCAGAATATAAGACCTTTTTTTTTCTTAGAAATACAGGTACTATACGGTTATCCGGACCACATGTGATGACCTACCCCAACCCCACCCCTAAACCTACCCGTCACTGGGGTTACGACCAACCAAGAGTGGTTGTGGTCACGTGTGGTCTGGATAACCGTATAGTACTGAAATACATTTGAAAAACCGGGTGGTTCTTATATTCAGGGTCTAGACTTTTACATGTCAATAATACACCCGCAACAATAGGTGGCAGCAAATACGTGTAAAACGAGTGTGCCAAGAAATACGATGTCAGAGTGGAATGTTAGAAGATCGCGAGTGCAAAAAGACAGCCTTAAAAACACAAACCGTCAAAGAAAAGCTTACCGTCTAAGATCCGTGTGACCGTGTGCCTTGCTGACGGGACCAACTTACCCCGTACGTGATTTTAAAACGCAAGACGGAACCCAGATTTCAAAACTACAATACCGATTTCACTTCTACTGTTTATGAAATTTTGGTAGGCTACATGGTTTTCACTATGAGATGGTTAGCCTAATTGTTATATAATTCAGATGGGCTACAGGTTATTTTTATGGTATGCCAAAGTGTTATTTTTTTAAATGTGATCGTTGGTACTTGGTACCAGTATTTGGCATACTTGCAATACAAAAATTAAAATATGCAGTATGTTTTTTCTTTATCAAAAAGTCTTTTTTCCAAAAGGTGCATCTTGAAAAGGGGTTGTCTTATAATTAGGGTCGTCTTATATTCGGAACAATACCGTATTTGTTTATTATTGTCTATTAAACTGATGATTATCACAGTTTGTGGTGTTTTTTGTTTGTTTGTTTTTTAAAATTGAATTTGCCCAAACATACTAATTTAAAAAAGCTGCATAGTATAAACACTATATATAAAAGCTTCCCTGACACATCTCCAAAGTCCAGACAGGTCGTTTGTTATATGTATTGGACACCATTGCAAGTGTTTTAATTGTGTCTATATTTTAACAGCACACATGCGAGATAACCCCTCTCCGCTCATGATGCATTCCCCTCAAATCCCTCAGTATGCTTTAGTCCACCAGTCCCCTCCTCAGGCCAAAAAGGTCAGTGCCATTTCCATGTTCTTTTTGCATGATGAATAGTTCGTGGTTTTCTAGATGTGTGTTCGGTGTGGTGTAACTGAAGCTTTGGTTTGCTACAGGAACCGCAGCGAGGTCCTTCAGCTTTGGCTGGCATTAAAGAAGAGAAGCTGCCCCCGTCACCTGTGATGCGTGGTGAGCCCTTCAGTCCAGCCTTGAGACCAGAGCCTCACAAACACCCTGAGAGCAAACCTACAATGCAAGGTCACAGCCAACAGAGTGAGTTTCAAAGCATGCAATTGTATGTTTAATTTAAGCACACTTTGTGCTGTTGTGTGCTGATATTTAAAATTGCATCACTCTTGCATGTTATATTGCTTTTATTTTATAAACAATTAATATGTAGTTTTTTTTTTTACATTTAATAAAATTGTTTAGAAGCATTTCACAAACAGAAAGCTGGTCTAGAACAGATTATGTAAATGAGTTGTGCCAAAAAAAAACGCTCTGCACCCCATGCAAAATCGCACATCTTTGCTTCCACTACGCACTGCTCACATGTTCCACAAACCGTGAAACATCCCGGCTATACTAAATATTACTCTTGGTTCCGCTCTGTCAATCAAATAAAAGGAGCATAACTAACTGTTTATCAACTCGTTTTAGGAGCAGATATGAAATCGCATGAAAGTTCCCGTCCTGTCATCCGCTCCTCTGAGCAAAGCGGTCCACCTCCTTCCATGCAGGACAAAGAGAAATTCAAACAGGAGCCCAAAACTCCTGTGGCACCTAAAAAGGTACAGGTGGGTGGAAGGGACAACTTTGTTTTACTTTTCCATGAATGCAACTGTTAACATTTCTAGAATGTTACGTTGTTTTCACGCCTCGCATCGTTTTGTGCCCAGGATGTGAAACTAAAGAACATGGGTTCCTGGGCGAGCCTGGCACAGAAATCCACCTCCACTCCCTCGTCTGCTCTGAGGTCCTCCAGCGACAGCTTCGAACAGTTTCGACGTGCGGCCCGAGAGAAGGAAGAGCGAGAGAAGGCCCTGAAAGCCCAGGCTGAGCAAGCCGAGAAAGACCGTCAGCGCAGAGAACAAGAGAAACTTCGGTAAGAGAGCTGAACTTGTCTGTTTTAATCAAAGGTCACTTTTAGCAGTTTCAAGACATCTTCTTGGTCTTGCTCTCTGAAGGGGACGTGATGAGGAGGACTCCATTGAGACGTCTCGAAGGCCCCAGGAGGAGCCCCGCAGGCGGCCGGAGCAGCAGCAGGTTCAGGCACCACCGCAGCAGCACCAAACTCAAACTCAGCCCCAAGCCCAGAACCCGGCCCAGCCGCCCTCGGCCCCGCAACCTTCCCAAGCCCCGCCCCACTCGCCCGCCGCCTCCCAGAGTGCACTTGACAGAGAGAACGCACGTCGCCGGGAGCAGGAGAGGAGGAGGAGAGAGGCGGTGAGTTACAGCTGCAGCTAGGGCTGTCCTGATTCCTCGATTAAAGAAAAAAATTCCTCGATTGCAATTTTCCCGTGTCAAGGAACCGGCAAAATACCGGAAGTGGCGTGTTCCACAGATGAGAATCCATGAACTGCATTATTACACCGTTTTCTAAGGCTACACGATATATTAAAGCTATTTAAAATGTGCTGTTGTGAAATCACAAAGGCTGCGATTCAGTTAGATAAATATATGCGCTGTTTGTTTGTTTTTCACAGAGAAGCACGAAGCATTATTTACATGCGTGCAGATTACGTGTTAAAAGTATTAAAGATCAAGTGAACATTTGAATTAAATGTTTGGCCAGTATTAAACAAGGATTTGATCATGCCGCAGTGTAACAACAACTATCACCAGGCCGTTGGCGCCTCTGCAGGCATTATAATACATAATGTACATTAGTTGTTTATATTAGTTTACATCATTTATTTTACATGTTGTTTGATAAAACCCATATGATTGCTTGCTTTGATACTTTATTTGAGCCAATTATTATTGCTTGTTATTATAAATTTGTATTTTAAGTAATTTTAAAGACTTTTTTTTAACTTGAATCTATTTTTAATACCACAAATTTTTTTTTTTATACGATTAATTGATGGAATAATTGGTGGAATACTCGATTACTAAACTAATCGACAGCTGCAGCCACTGCCGTTCAAAAGTTTAGGATCTGTAAGATGTTTTAAAAGAAGTCCCAAAACAGTAATATTGTGACACATTATAGTGATTTTAAGTAATTGTTTTCTATTTGCATATATTTCAAAATGTCAAAGCTGAATTTTCAGCATCATTACTAACCCCAAACATTTGAGTGGTACTGTCACTCAGTATAGCACTGGGCAGTTGAACTCGAGCAACAAATGTGTGTCTTTACAGTAACTCTTGAATCACTTTGCCATAAAAATGTGGATATAATTTGAGATTCAAAATGTTACATGTGCCAATGTTTAATTTTGTTGTTTTTTTCTCCACGTCTACAGATGGCAGCTACTATTGACATGAATTTCCAAAGCGATTTGATGGCTATCTTTGAGGAGAACTTGTTCTGAAGTGCGAGAGGAAGAGATAAACTGCGAAAACAGAAGCTCATGGATTCCTCTAGAATGAACTCAAAAAAGCAGTAAGGGAAAAAGACCCCATCTGACCACAAGAAACACTGAAGAGGCTGAACTAGCGATGGATAAGCTGAGGCCCTGAGAGAGGGAGGGAGGCTGTAGCTCTCCTTTTGCCTTAGCAGAAAGAGGGACCCTCACACTGGGACGGCTCCGCCTCTCCGGCATTCCTCCTGGATTTGCCATTGTGACCATGGCGGGAAAGAGAGGACTTGTTTGTGTGACTCTTTAATTCAGAATATGGGAGCAATGGACAATGCGATCGCCGGAGGAATATTTGAACGACAACAATAACATGTACTGATTCTCTAGTTACGGCATCCGTCGACTGCCAGACGTCTGTGGGGGAATAGAAAACGTCTTTGTTTCCTGTTTGATTTGGTTTCCTTCCCATCGTTTCGTTTTCGCTATATCCTCCCCCCTCCTCCCCTTTTTCGCGAAAACACGCAGGCAAATGGCAGGATGGGATCTGGGGCACTTAGATGATCTTCCTCGGGAGAGGAGGTACAGCTCGCCTTACACCTCTGACAACACAAACGATATTCACCAGGGGCTGTGACAAATGACTAAACATGGTGTGTTTCACACTGTTATCATGTGCAGATTTTTCATTATGTAGGATCTACTGTAAAAAGGTATTTTCTTAATTACTGTTTTTGGTTGATTGGTTGGTTGTATTTTTGTTTATCTTCTCCTTTTTTTTTTCTTCTTTTTTTTTTTTTCTTCGTTGTTGTTTTTCTTTTTTTAAATATTTTTAACTCTCTCTTACCAACACCTTTACCCTCTGATGTCTATGCCAAACACCCATATCCTTTTATGCTGATAGCCGAGACCCGAAACGCTTCACTTAACATGTCTTTCTAAATATATAAATATATTTTCTTGTTCTCCCCACTCGTCATTAAAAGTTTTAGGTAGCCTTGTAGAAAATAAACCCTAATATATGCATTATTCTGAAAAGTGTTAATTGAGGACAGAATCATGGAAGATATACTTTCATTGCTCATGGTTTTCATGTTAGCCTGGTGGGGGAGTCTCGCCACGGGCCGGAGCGTTGACCCATGTGGGGCAGTTTCTGAGTATCGTTTAGTTTCGAGTATAATTTAAAGAATACTATTTTAAGTGTATTATACATACAGAAGGAAAACATGCGACTCTGTGCAACTGGTGGAAGCGTCACGCGAACACCAGGCCAACGCGACGGAGCTCTCAGCTGGTTACTGCATGACTCCTCTTTTTCTTTTCACAGATCATTTTATTACAGCGGCACAGAGACAACTCCGTATGCTGTGCTAGATATAATTGCAAAAAGTTTGAAAGAAAAAAAAAGTTACAAAAAAAATCAAACCGTTCTGATTTATCATTGTTCTTGTTCGATTATAGTGGATATGTGTTCTAATTCTGTTATTTGACTCGGCGAGGGGGGCGGGGGGGGGCACAATTCGAGACCTTGGCAGGTCCTCTGAGTTTTCTCTTATAGTGTTTTCTCCAGTGCCTGTATTGTATTGCGATTCTAGTTGGCATATATTACGTTCTGGGAGGGCGAGGGAGGGGGCACGGTTGGACCGGGGAGGGGAAAATTGGGGATTTAGGTGCGAGAGCTTGTGTTTAAAAGACGAAAAAAGGAACGTAAACATTTTATATTTTACCCATTTACAATATTCAGGTTTAAATCTAGTTTTAGCTGGACTTCTTAAGTATACACCGAACAACTAGTTTTCATTTTCTCGAAACTGCTAAGAGGACATGTCCCATCGTCATCGAGTGAGTGTGTGTGTGTGTGTGTGTGTCTGGATGTTTGGATGTGTACGTCATGTGGCTGGGGAGGGTGTTCTTACCCTGAGGTTTAAATCGCAACACTTCATTTAAACGATATTGCTTTGCAAACTTTTTTTGTTTTCTTCCTCATGAAGTCCACTTATATAAATATCTATTTTTTTCTTTTTCTTTGGTTAATTTGGTCTGTACAAGTTAAAAGAAGAGCAACACTTCATTCCTTCAAGCCTTTAAATGTATTTTCTTTTCCATGGTAACAGTTGGACATTATGTGCCATAGTTTCGGATTCTCCGGAGAATGTGCTGACCTGCAGCTCAGCAGAGAGTTTGCTTTATTCAGGTATTTTGTTATTTTCTTTTTCTTTTTTTTTGTTCTTTTTTTTTTTTTTTTTTTTGGTTTGTTTAACATTTTCCTCGATTACTGTTTGGTATGTGCGTGGGCTATCGAGGTCAATGGTTCAATCTGTTATGATCATGAAATAAACTCATCTCTTTTATAGAAAATTAAAATTAAACAAAAATGAGTCTGTCTCCTTTTTTTATAATTCATCACAGTTCAGTTCTACACATTATGCATATGCTATGTTTTCCATTGTGTTGCTACCTATCAGTTTTCACTCTTCAGCTCGAGTTGAGAAGTTGACTGTTTGTTTGAAAATGGTGCAAAGAAACCTGTGCCTTCATATGCAACATTTGTTGTACTGCTCAGCATCTAATCAAAGCACACAAGAAAATGCTGGGTCATATTTCACCCTAAAATCAAGAGAAATTTTGTGCGAGGAAAATAAGGGACATTAAAGGGATAGTTCATTTGGTGTCCAAAGTCGTCATTTCTTTACTGTTTTCAAATGGTTATTTGAGATCATGGATCACGATGTTACAGGCCATAACACATTTTCTGTCTTATATAGGTGAACATTTTTCCATAATTTATTATTGTGTAATCAAAATATTATATTTAACTTTAATATTAACTTTTTTGGGGGGTAATATTTCATCTATTCTATTTATAAAAGCCCTAAATAGTCATTTTCCCAATTCTACAACATTAAATTGTTTAAAATAACATTTTAGAAAAAAATGTGTCCATAAATCTTGTCAATTCTGTTACTGTACCATACTTTGCCTTTGGTGTAATTCTCTCCCACAACTATGTAAGATACAGGAAATGACGTCACTTGACCTCACTAATAAGACCTGAAGCAGTGAAAGGTATGTATTTAATGTATTTTAATCTAAAAAGTTCTTACACCAACTGTTAAAACTGTTACCACAATATCAAAAGGAAAACAGAATTTATCACTGATCACACAGTGGGTTGTTTAAGAGTATTTTAATCATGATTTCATTAGTGCCATGAGCTCTTGTCATTTATGCTAGCAAGTGGAGTTTTTTACTAAAAAGATTAAAATGGTCAATTCTGTTACCGTCAAACTCTGTTTCCAGGGTAACAATGTTGACAATATGTGACAGAGTTGACAATTCTATGAAGAATTATTTTATTTTTGTAATTTAAAGAAAAAAGGTAGTTTTTTTTGTTTGTTTTTTTTTTTTAACGTTTTGAAATGCAAAATGTAACTCCACAGAATCACTCAACTGTCTGGTTACCAGCATTCTTCAAAATATCTTCTTTTGTGTTCAACAGAAGAAAGAAACTGGTACAGGTTTGGAACAGCATGGAAATGACAACATTTTCATTTTTGAGTGAACTGTCCCTTTAAGATTTCAATAGCAGATTTAATGTACTTTTCACCCTTTGATTTGGGGTGAAATATGACCCGGACATTTCTTGGCAGTTTCTGTGATTCACCCAAAAAAATGAGAATTCTGTCATTTACTCACCCGTGTCTTTACAACATGAGAATACACTTGCTTTGCAAAATAATAATAATAATAAAATGTATCATGTTTAATAAAATAACATGAGGGTGAGTAAATGATGACATATTTTTTAGACGAACTAACCATTTAATTGTCTTCAAATATCTTTAGATGTGGTTAAACAGAGGCGAATATTGGTCTTACAGTTTGATATTGTGTATCTGATGTAAAGTTACTGCATGCTTACATCATCATGTTGATGTACCAGCATCCGGTCAACGAAAGACCTTATTCAGAGCAGCGCCATGACAGGTATGAAAGTGAGGCTGTGAGGGATAGTCTTGCCTTGTTTCCAATGGCATCCGCTGTATAAAGCTCCTAGATTACTTACAATTTTACACAGCTTATATTGTCAGGAGTTTTTTGTCAACTGAAATTTCTTGGAAATATATTTTTTCCAGTGTTTCGTGAGCAGAACAATCCAAAAACACATTAAATAACACTACTGCCCATTGAAGAGAAGCATGTCTGTCCCTCACAGCCTCGCTTTCATTCCCATTAAAAATCAAAGATGGCGCTGCTGTGAATAAGGTCTATTGCACGCTGTTTCATAAGCCTGCCGCTGGCTTACGTAAGAATGAAACTGCCGTGTTTAGAGCGGACTTTTATTTTGACATCTTAAAAACAGGAAGTGCCTGCATGCGTGACTGTCAAGCTGTAGGACATGGGGGTTAAAATAGAGGTTTTTAGGGTGAGTTTGATTACGTTTAGACTTGTTAGCACCCCGGTCTGTCTATATAAACATAGAGACACAAACTAAACCAACTTTGGGGAGATACATAATGAATAAAAAAAAAAAAAACGTGCAGACGCTTTAAACGTCCCACTTTGCTAAACACTGTATTGCTCCTCACTGCCTGTCTAGCTATGTGAATAACCGATAAAAAAGTGAATGTATATATGAATATGCAGTGTTTATTTATTTATTTACACAGATGATGGTGTATCTGTCGTTTCCAGTGGCGATGTTTTGGATATCAAACCAAGCCGAGTATTTTGAGGAATACATCGTGAAGCGAAAGGTTTATAATTGCCCTAATAATCTAAGTCAATTATTATAGTATTATTCATTTAATACGTAAATATTTTATAATACAATATCAGCATTTGTTTAAAGTTATGACGATACTTACATTTTTGGGGATCTCTCTTTGTTTTAAAATCATATTCTGGTTTCACTAGGGAGTTTCTCTTATGTGTGTTATTTAGCATTTCCTATATTCAGTTGCTGTTGTATGATCACAATATATTATCACATTTTTCAGAGGGAGATTTTCCCACCTGATGAGAAAATGCATGTAAGTATTTCCTCTTTAATTTGATGCGCACAACAGATATTTGGGTAGATAATAGATATAATATATATTTCTCACACACACATATACACACAAAAAAAGTTGCTGTTTGGATTTAAATAGGCAAATGCTTGAGAGTCTATGACTGGATCATTATTGCAGTGATTATTATGTTTCTTTCATGTTATATGTTTGGCATCAGTTCGTCTAACCCTAATTGATGGAGTGTGTAGCTTTTCGTTTCTTTAACAACCATGTAGGAAGACGCATCACAACATTTATTTCCATCAAGAGGTGCATACATTTTCTGCATACAAGATCTTGTATTGTCAGTGCAAGAGTCCAGCACTCTGTAAAGTCTCCTCCAGAACATCCCAAAGACTTTCAGTGAATTTAAGGTCTGGACTCAGAGGTGCCGATTCATGTGTGAAAATGATTCTTCATGCTCCTCCCAACCATTCCAATCATATACTCTTAAGCATTTGCCTATTTAAATCCAAACACGGCCGGGAAGTGAATATAACATATATGAGAAGCGAGATGCAGTGCCACATGCTCTCTTTTACTTGTGCCGTTTCTCATTCTGGAACAGAGGCAAGAACTGGAGGATTTCAAACAGCGCATGAGAAACCGGAAAGAGCAGAAGATGCTGAAACAGATGGCCATGGAGTCTGAGGAATGACTATAAAACAACATCACATGCTATTGTGTCATATCACAACCTTGAGATCAAGCCTTCATGTGTGACATGGAAAACACTGTAATGCTTCTCTCAAAGTGTCAGACCATATAGTTAAATCTTTATTGTTTCTGGACATAGATTAATAAACGGGTGGGAAAATGTATATATTTTTTGTAAATATATGTTACAATTGAGTGGTTGGACTTCAGTGTGTGTGTAACTACTTTCTTAGTGAATAAATAAGAACACCGCTTTTTGTTTTTGCTGTTGATTTTTTTTTTCCAATTTGAAAATAAAAAAAATAATTTCTTTTTTAATCTTGTCTGCTGTCATTCTTTATTCATTTTTAATTCTATTATACGTTTGGTCATAATATATATTCATGTTGTAAAAGAGTATTATTTAAACTACATAACAGATGTTTGCTTAATGGAATAATTTAGGTTCAATGCAAGTTCATCTCAGTCGACAGCATTTGTGGCATAATGCTGATTACCAGAAAAAAAATATTCAGACTCCTGTTTTCCTTGTATGTTAAAAAGAGCAAAAATGTATGTTTTTGAGATTCTTACAATGGGAGTGAATAGATACGAAACTAATATATGTATCAAATTATTTAGATCCATTCTTATGTTAAAACATGTATTTAAGATGTAAAACTGTTTAAAGCATCATTTTTACAGTCATTTTAGTGTTTTTGGCGTTAATGCATTCATTGTCATGCAATGAAGTTGTAAAACTAGATATTACACAGAAACTGTTAGCAAGCGAGTTTGTTTCACACTAAAATCATAATACATATAGGCCCGGTTTCACAGACAGGGCTTAGATTAAGCCAGGGTTAGGCTTTAGTTCAGTTAGGACATTTAAGTAGCTTTTATAAACGTGCCTTAGAATAAAACATTACTGGTGTTCACCTTGAGACAAAACAATGGCACGGACATATTTGAAGATATGCCAATGCAAGTTGCTTTCAGTTAAAACAGCTCAAACGTTAATTTTGGTCTGGGACTAGCTTAAGCCTTGTCTGTGAAACCGGGGATAGTGTACTCAATGTCTTGTTGCTTTACTAATATTGAAACATTAAAATAGAGTATTATCTATTGAGATTTTTACGCTAGGCTTCTGTTTCATGTAGGTTCTGGAAACACTGTGCAACGCTGCCTCCTGGAGGAATATAATTACATTGACAACAAATTAGACAACAAATATCTAAAGGTCAGTTGCTGTTCATTCAATTAGTTCTGATAAACGAGGTCTCGATGTTCTTTCCCCAAGGAGTAATGTCTCTCTCTCTGAGAAATTACATGAAGCGCATTTTTTTCTCTCTCTGACCATATCAGGTACAAACATCTATAGGCCTAGTAGTCTAACTAAACAACACGTTTTTGCACAATCATTATCAATAAATGATGAAAATAAATCAACCGATAAATAGTTTGAATAGTTTATAAACTGTTCAAAATTGCTCCCAAATTCCTTTTCACAAAGGCACAGATGTCAGACTTGTACCATTACAGTCCTATGTTGAGCAACATTACGTGCCTGATGTGCCAAACGGTCACAGAGAAAGAAAATGCTCAACTTCTGGGTCATGTTTTCTTGAATTTAAATCTTCACATTGTGTTTTAGAGTATCTTTAACCAGTAGGCTACTGGTGTGTCCTGGCGGGCAGATCAACGAAATATGTAGCATTTATCATGGAGAAATTAGCCTCAAATTAGTCATCTGAATTAGAAAACAAAACTTGATAAATAAAGCAATAACCTCCTCACTCACAATGCACTTTGGCTTTGAACTGGCAGTTAATTCAATTGAAAATAAAACTATCAAGATTGAATACTAAGGACCCAGCGGGCACCTTGATGTCAAAATTACGTCACGAAATAGGTCAAAAATGAAAGTCATACTGACATCAGAGTGTCAATGTCAATTTGATGTCAAGATTTTGACCTCTGCTGATGTCATTTTGCCAAACAAAAAGGTGAAATGCATGGCCGTACACTTATTACCAGCTTCACTTAAAACTAACCAGATTTACTTTATTTAATTTCCATTTTAATTAAATCATAGTTCGCATTTTAAAGTCACCATGATGGTGGTTAGCGTTTGCTTTAGTTGTGCTCTTGACCCTTGACTCTTTGATATAAAATTTTTCTGGCTGCTGTAATTGTGTGTTTATAAAGTACAATTGTTGTAGCTAAAAAAGCCATGAAAAAATGAGATCAGCTGATGTTGGCTGATTATTGATGATGATGACAATGATATCATACAAGGCCATAAAACTGGAAAATAAATCCTGTATATCAACCCATATTTGTGTGTTGGTGCTGGAGCAACAGGTAATGTTATGTCGCACTAAATGCACATTGCATTAAATGCTGATTTTTTTCGGAGCTCAAACTGAGGTGTATCCTGTTGGGCTAATTGGATTCTGCGTTGAGAAAAAGTGGAATCGGTAATATAATTATTAAATGACATTGTTTGTACAAAACTTTTTTGTGTTTTGGGGAAATCCTGTCAAACAGAGTTGTGCACGAAAAGTAACAGCGAACCTAAAGGCTATGCTTTCGTCTATTACACAACAGTCGAGGCTGCATAATTAGCAATTCCATGCTAGATGGTATGCTGCTAAATGAACATCTAGTGTCTGTATGCCATTTTAAGCAATACAAGTGTAACAGAGGCCAGAAAGTGAGAGCTGTGCAGGTAAACCTCACTCCCCTGATCTCAAGAGGCACACTGGCGACTGACGCTACAGACTGCGGTCTTTAACGTCCTTGTTAGCGCACCCGCCTCCCATGTCGGAGATGAATCCCGCTTGGAGTGGGGCGAGTAGGGGTTACATTGGTGCCGTGACCAGTGCTCGAAGTGGGGCGGTACTCACCGGTACGCAGTACCGGCACTTCTGCATTTTACTCCAAAGCGTACCTGCACTTTTTCTTGCGTACCGCTACTTCACGCATGTAGCCGGTACTCTACCACTGACAAAAAAAGCGTCAGTGTCACGCCCATTTCACATATACTCCGTTTGCAATGCGTATGCGGTGCTTATTTTTTTCCGCACCCATATTAACAGGTTTGAGCTTTCACACTGCACGCGCATGCGGTCCGGCAATACATTCCAGGAGCGGTGCGTATACAGCAGTGCAACGATCATTTCTGCACCAAGTCTATTTTCGCTGTGCTGCACGCGCTGAATTAAAGTGACAACGCATGGTTCGTGGTCAAAATTAAAGGGATAGTTCACCCAAAAATCAAACAGCTCTCGGTCCCCATTGACTACCATAGTATCTCGGTCCCCATTGACTACCATAGTAGATATACTATGGTAGTCAATGGGGACCGAGAGCTGTTTGATTACAAACATTCTTCCAAATATCTTCCTTTGTGTTCAGCAGAACAAAGAAACTCATACAGGTTTGGAACAACTTGAGGGTGAGTAAATGATGACAGAATTTTCATTTTTGGGTGAACTATCCCTTTAACACAGAATATGACATGAAAATATAATAATCTCACTTTAAATGCATTTAATTAAATAAAATGTAGTAATCTCACCATAAATGTATTTTTGGACTTGCAGACTTGGAGTAGTTCCGTTTTCACACACACACACGACTTGTTTAAATACATTTATGTTGTTAATAAATATCAATAAATTGTTGTTGTACCAGCAATATCTCCAAGTTTTGTTTTTCACTGTACAAATCTCAAATGTCGTGATTACTTGCCAATGCAAGAGAGTACCGGCACCTTTTTTACCCCACTTCAAGCACTGGCGATGACCCAGATGGGAGTGAGGTTTAGGGGGGTGAGTGTTACAGAGGCCAGATAGTAAGAGCTCTGCAGATAAACTTCAGTCTCTAACCACCAATCTCTAACCGTTTCTCCTCCTAATCTCCTCCATATCGCTTTAAAATATAGCATTCTGTGCAGAAATCAAAATGGGTTGATATGTTTTCTGGCCAGCGCAAACTCGCACATTAGACCTGCTTAGCTTCAGTCTCTATTCATAATATAGGGGGCAGGACGCTTTAGATTCTAGAGAGTATTTGATTGGACAGAAAGTCTGATGAGAAGCTGAAGTGCAGAGTGATGTCATCAGAATCGTTGATAAATATTGATGGAAGTAGACTGTAAGTTTTGAGCGCTTATCTTCTAAATGTGATTTTCATTTCATTTCATTTTGTCATTGTTTTGGAGCACACTAGCTTATAGATAACAGTAAGGCTAACATATTCATAAAGTAAAAAAAAAAAAAAATCAATTTTGATTTCATGAGGACTTTAAACGTAACTTTTCCAAACACTAACTGTGTTTATGCAACTAGCCCCAGTATAAAACGAGATGGAGCCTAGTTTATGTTAATGTTGCTGTTGCTTTTAGTCTTTAATTCGTTTAAAAGAAACCATAGTTTCTATAAATATTGGTCAAGTCATCGTAACAAGAAGACATCTTCGAGGACTTTTATTGTGAATTGTATCTTCCGGGTGTTCTCGTCCATCAGGGTGTGGGAGAGTCTGCCTTCACAGCCCTGCTGGAGTCTGTCAACAGGGAAGTGTCAAGATGGCCCCGAGTGGACTAAAAGCGCTCGCAAACGAGAGTAAGTTTGTTTTAATCTCACAATACGGCCTTTAAAACATCTACTGACATTATATATAATGATTAAGTGTTTAAATATTCACATATTGCCCTGTCATGTGATATGTAATCATAGCAACAGGTGTACAATGAGCGCTCAATACGTCATAATGGACCAAACTTCCGTATGAGCTGCTCAAGTTTTTACAGAAATTTGAACTTTCATTTAGTACAAATTCAGGAAAGTTTAATGACTTTACCCAACACGTTTACTCCTCAGAAATGTCATTTATGTTAATGGAGGGGATAATAGACTTGTTTGTACTGCACGATTTAGAAAGTGTAGGCTATTGTGGTCTTGTGATCAACATCACGCCGGACATTATAAAAACACACAGCAGGAAATGTAAATTTTTTATGTAACTCTTGAGAAAATGCACAACACCCTACACAGTATTAATATATTACTATTGCATTTCACCAGAGTTATGTTTTATTTACATTTAAATGTTTCCTTCTTGCCAAATTTGACAATATAACACTTACTATATTTGGATAAGAAACAAGTCTGCATTTTTTGCAGGCTCCTCTGTATGAAATAATAAACACATTTCTGAATGTATTTATATATTTACTCACTTACACAAAATAAACCTGTATTAACCAGGCAGGTAATTTAAGAACCAAATCTTAAAGGGATAGTTCACCCAAAAATTAAATTACTGTTTTTAATAACTCACCCTCACGTCGTTCCGAACCTGTAAGATCTTCGCTCATCTTTGGAACACAAATTAAGGACCGTCAGTTATTTATTTCTTATTTCCGGTAGTCCAGAAAGACATTTAACCTGCTTCAGCAAACGAAAGCTTATCATCATAATACGCTTCATCATTGTAAATGCCATAAATATCCTGATTTTCCATATATCTGTCCTGTATTAAACTCCATACATGATATACATGATTGTATTTGTCTGTAGAAATCCTCAGTGGCGTCATCAAGAGTGTTAAGAAAGATGGAGAATGGAAGGTAATAATATTAGTATAATATTAGCACAGTAGACTGAAGTTATGTAGTTGTTAATCTGTTTGCAAATGACTTTGACTCTGTGTATCTTGGTTGTGTTTATTTAGGTTCTTATCGTGGATCACATCAGTATGCGGATTCTGTCCTCTTGCTGTAAGATGTCTGACATCATGGCGGAGGGCGTTACAAGTGAGTACATCTAATTTTTCTTTATTCTTTTCTTTCACAGATCAGTTCACTATTTCACTATGAAACACTTTCCATTTTAAAGTCACCAGTGTCAGATACTAAAGTGTGAATGATGATTTTTTTATTAGCATGTTTTTATTGCATAATGTGTCTGTTACACTTCACTGGTTATCCTATGAACCACTCGATGCAATCTTGACCTAAGAACACAAGATGTGAGCTTTCCTGTTTTTCTTCACAGTTGTAGAGGACATTAACAAGCGGAGGGAGCCGATCCCCAGTCTGGAGGCCATTTACCTCATCTCCCCTGTGCCAAAGGTGAGCCATCTTTACTAGCACATGTTGAAGTGTTAATGTGTTGCCTAGTGTTGTTAACGTCTCTTTGATCATTTTTGTTAACACTCATGGTCTTAAGCATGTTGAAATGGTCTCATATTTGTTTTTCCAGTCAATTCAATCTCTAATCGGTGATTTTCAAAGAGACAGCCTTACATACAAAGCAGCGCACATCTTCTTTACAGACAGTAAGGCTATTCATTTCACTATTAGCTTTGCTTCAGCTCGAATACAGTCTATTTTGGTTGCCTACTCTTGTGTGATCTGGATTTGTGTATTAACTGTATTGTAAATTGTACAGCTTGTCCTGATGGGCTTTTTGCTGAGATCGGGAGGTCGAAGGTTGCCAAGGTCATCAAAACCCTGAAGGAAATCAATGTGGCTTTCATACCGTACGAGTCTCAGGTGCGTGTCAGAGTAACAAGCACATACACTAACACTACCATACAAAAAGTTATTCTAATATGCTGATTTGTATTATCAGTGTCGAAAACTGCTAATAGATTTGTGGAAATGTGATGCAATTTTTCCATTATTCTTTGATTAATAGACATTTTAAAAGAATGGCATTTATTTGAAATAGAAATTTTGTAACATTATAAATGTCTTCACTGTCACTTACACACTATGTAACTATTTTTTCGCTCATACATCATCAATCCTTCTTCCAAAGCATGTTTTTGTCTTACCCTGATTCACTATGGTTGGCCTATTATAGGTGTTTATATTTTAGACCTGGCGGGAAGGTTTTTGTGGGAAATTGTGTTCATCCGCACAACCAAAACAATGTTTGGTAACACTTTAATTTAAGGTGACGTAGTTACACGTTACTACATGTACTTACTATAGTAATAACAGTAAATTATGCATAATTACAAGTAATTAACCATTAACCTAACCTTAACTGTGACTCCATAGTAAGAACATGTAGTTAATACTTAGAGTAAGTACAATGTAACTACGTCGCCTTAAAATAAAGTGTTTTTACGTAGAATGCATGCATTTTTGTTTTTTAACCGTTAGAGGGCCAAACGTCACATGGTGTATCTTTTATGCATCCTTGCTAAATAAAAGGATTAATTTCTTGTTTTAAAAAAATAAGTAAAATTCTTACTGAGCCCAAACTTTTGAATGGTTTTTGTTGCAGGTGTTTTCTCTGGACAACCCTAGTTCCTTCCACACTTTCTACAGCCCAAATCAGACAAATCTAGATGACAGGAGCAGGATGATGGAGGCCATGGCCGAGCAGATCGCCACACTCTGTGACACACTGAAGGAATACCCTGCCATCCGCTACCACCAGTACGTGTCAAGACTTTGTTTCCTGGTGTAACATGATTGGTTTGAAGTGTAAGTGTAAACCAACTTTGTTTCTCTAAGGGGCCCAAAGGAGAATTTCACCTTGGCTGAGATGGTGATGGACCGTCTGAATGCACATAAAGCAGACAATCCCAGTATGGGAGAGGTGAGATAATATATATATATTATAAACGCCTTCTAATATGTTGTCACACAAATACTTTCTTCCGTTTCTTCAATTCAAAGTGACACTTCCTGATTGTTGTATCATCTCTTACTCTGCTTTCTGGACTATTTTCTCTTCTCTCTGTTTTTTTTCTTCCTGTTCTCCAATGCCAGCTGGTATTTTCTCGAGGTTCAGGTGGGTGTCAATGCGAGTCTTGCTTTTGCTATCTCCTTGTGTTCTGTTGCATCTGTGTTCTTGTCGTATTTTTTTTTACTTCTAACCCCTCATCTGTTTTCTCTCTGATCCTGCATTTCATTTGATGAAATTTCACATTATTATTAAACTCAATTCCAGTCACCAGCGCTTGTTCCAAAACAGCTTTACAGACAAAAGAAAAATAAAGTAGAGAAAAGGTGAATAAAAATTGTCCCTTAAGTTAAAATCCTCCAGTGAACAAGCCAAATGTGAACTCCCTAGGATGTTGTTTAAATAGATGAGGAAGGAACCAAGACTCCCCTGGCTGACAACACCAGATATTGCATAAACTGAAACAATTTGTTACTGAACTGATCTTTTAGGTATTGCAATATACTCCCCCGGTTTCACAGACAAGGCTGAAGCTAGTCCCAGACTAAAATACATGTTTGAGCTGTTTTAACTGAAAGAAACTTGCACTGATATTAAAAATGTCAAGATTGCCATTGTTTTGTCTCAAGATGAACACCAGTTATGTTTTTTTTCTAAGGCATGTTTCTTAAATAATATTTTATAATAATAATATAGTAATATAATAATAATAATAATAATAATATTATAATTTTTGAGGCATGCATATTACTTACATATCCTAATTGAACTAAGGCCTAATCCTGGCTTAATCTAAGCTCTGCTTGTGAAACCAGGCCTGTGTGTTTTAAATTGCAATTTAACAATTTAAACTTATCGCCCAACCTTTTTTGATGTAAAAACGCTGTTGATAAATATACAAGGAATAAACAACTAAATAATAAATTTGTTACATGATTTTAACACATTTCTAATAAAAATTTGTTAACACATTTTTAATGAAATCCCACAAAATCTGTTTCATGGCGGATACGTTTATTTTGGAGCCTGATTATACACTACCATTCAAAAGTTTGGGGTCAGTAAGATTTTTTATTATTATTATTATTTAAAGAAAGAAATTGATAGTTTTATTCCTCAAGGATTTATTAAATTAATCAAAAGTGACAGTAAATTAATTTATAATGAATGTTATAAAAGATTTCTGTTTCCAATAAATGCTATTGTTTTGAACTTAATAATAATCAAAGAATCCTTAAATCTATCACGGTTTCCACAGAAATAATGAGCAGCTCAACTGTTTTCAGCATTGATAATAATAATAAATGTTTCTTGAGCATCAAATCATCATTTTAGAATGATTTCTGAAGGATCATGTGACACTGAAGACTGGAGGTTTTCAGTTTTGACATCACAGGAATAAATTACATTTTATAATGTATTCAAATAGAAAACAGTTATTTTACATTGTAATAATATTACTGTTGATCAAATAATGCAGCCTGGGTGAGCATTAGAGACTCCTTTCAAAAACGTAAAAAAAAAAGATATTTAGAAGTATTTGTGAAAGAAATTGATAGCTCTATATATATTAAAAATGACAGACAAGCAAGTATTAAAGGCACAATATGTAAGATCTTTGGATTAAAATATCCAAAAACCACTAGAACAATGTTATATATTTTGTTGATTTGTGTACTTACATTATCCCAAATGTTTCTAACACCAAAGTCGCTTTAATACATTATGTGTTTTATTAGACAGGTGAGCAACTGTTTGGATACATTCATCGACAGAAAACTAATCATTGTTATACAGCTCAACACAGTTAGTCTTTATTTTTTAAATCTTGTTTTCTTGATATACTGCGAGTACCATGCTTTACCATACCTAACATCGATCTAGCTCGCTGCAGTGTGTGACAAGTGTTTCATATAGTAGCCGCATAGTAGCGAACACACAGAGTAGCATTATAACATAACTTTCAACACACTCAAATATATCTAAACTGTTACCCCACATATATGACTCCACTGCTCTCGAGCCGAAATCACAGCGTCATCAAGCTACGCTTTTGCTTTGAATAGGCGACCTCTAGCGACAAAAAATGACATAGTGTGCCTTTAAGCAGATGTCTGATTAAGTCTGACATTGGAACCTGTCTAATATACTGATACACAACCCTGGTTTGCATGTTCTTTAAATGCTCACTGTAAGGAACTGCAGTTTAACAGCCTGTGTGTTGTTTGACTGACAGGGCACAGATAAAGCTCGCTCCCAGCTGCTTATAGTGGACCGTGGATATGATCCCATCTCTCCAATCCTGCATGAGCTCACCTTTCAGGCCATGGCTTACGATCTGCTGGACATCGAGCAAGACATTTACAAGTGTGTGATTGTCTACCGGCTCCCAATATAACTTTTGAGCAGTTAATCTGACCAGCGATGTATGAAATGATTACTGTTAGCCAGTGAACTGTGGCATGTTGCTGGCAGGTATCAGACGGCAGGGATCGGCGAGGCTCGAGAGAAGGAAGTGCTGCTGGACGAGGACGACGAGTTGTGGGTGCAGCTGCGGCACATGCACATAGCAGACGTCACCAAGTAAGAGCAGATCAACCATTACCTTTCCTGCTTGTCTGATGGGCTTTTGTGCTCACACCTTCTGCTTTGCTTCAGGAAAGTGACGGAGCTGCTGCGCACCTTCTGTGAGAGCAAGAGGATGAACACAGACAAGGTAAACACACATTCTTTGTCCACTAGTGATGATGTCACACCGCACTTCATCCAACGTGTTAGTGTTATCTAGAAGTTCAGATGTATTTGCATTGACAGTTAAACTTCTTATGATGGTTTATGGTTTAAAGTAATAAAATATGGCAACACTTCCACAATAAGGTTAACATTAGTAAATGCATTATGAATAACACAATAACTAACGCTTATTACAGATCTTGGTTAAAGGTGCAATAGGTGATTCTCTACAGAAATATTTTTTGTTATGCAGGTTGAAAGTCTCATCATTTCCTGAAAGCAATCACTATGTTAAGCGGTCTATGTTAAGCAACCTGACTCTCTGTGGTGTTTTTAATATACTTTAAGACAAACCATGTGCAAATTCATCAGTCAACACCATTGCTGAGTATTTTCTCCTTAAAACTGCAGTGAAAAAAGACAGTCTCAAAAACCCGGTTTGATCTCGCCCCTGTTTCCTACCATCACAAACACGTAACCAATCCCGAACTTTTCTCCACTGACTTTCAAAGCGTTTCTAAGGATGCAGATTTTTAAAGACGGCTGTCAGACTCTGAGATGGTGAACAGGAACATGGTTTGTGTAACATTAGCAACACATTATTAGCTGTTTGATAACGTAGTCAAGCAAAAGGTTAATCGTATCAATTACCGTTATGTGTCCGACATTGTAGAGAGCGATACATAAAACACATTATCATTCTGATGCATCGACTTGAGTACGAGCCTGTATAATTTGCTCTTCATCTGAATCAGTTTCTGATTCAAACATATATGGCTGAATTAAACCAGTATTTCCACTTGCCATTGTGCAGCGTTTATTACAGTAAAGTTGAGCGAGCTGATCAGGTAATCTGAGCTGGTGTGAGTGAGTGGAGGCGTGGGCAAATTTGCATATTCATGAGACTGCGTATACTAAATGAAGCAAGGGTGTAGAGTTACATTCAGGCTATTTTAACTCATGTAGGAATTCTTTTTCGGGAAAAAAAACATTTAAATATGTCATTTTGGTGATTAAAAATGAGTCTTTAAGGGATACAATTATTGACTACAGGGGGACTTTAATATTTGAAGTAAACGACAAGTGCGCATTCAATACAATTAATCGCACTTCTTTTTCACGAGGGTGGTTAACAAACCACGTTTTCTAAATAGCAAATTTTTTTTGAAATCTTGATGAAAAAGAACAAACAAATTGACTTTTAACAAACGCTCTCTTTTGCACCTGATTCATGCTGAAGTGTCATTGATGCGTCTTCCCTCAGGCCAACATCAAAGATCTGTCTCAGATGCTGAAGAAGATGCCACAGTACCAGAAAGAACTAAGCCTGGTACGACTTCTCTCTCACATAGCACAGCTTCCCTTTTTCCCCTGACGCTTGTGTGTAGTCACGACGACTTTAACGTGTTGTTGTTTGTCGACAGTACTCCACTCATCTGAACCTCGCTGATGCCTGCATGAAGAAGTTCAAGAACACATTAGACAAGCTCTGTGCGGTGGAGCAGGTCAGTGCCGCCTGCTTTTGTCAGATTCCATCACTGTATTTAGCAGTATTATTTCATTTTATGAGTTTAATATCTAAAGTTAGTGAAATATTTTGTGAGGCTACATTTAACCATATGTTCTGATGAAATGCAGTTTATACTGTTTATGTTTATGTTGATTTCAGAGGGTCTGTTACTATCTTTCACTACTATTTCTAAGCTTCTTATTGTCAATTTATGCAACAGCTTGTGCACTGAAGTTGAACTTTGATCTGTTGCAATAAAATAATGTACAGGAAGCCATCTCCCCGTTTTATGTATAGCAGATGGGCGATTTCTTTCCCTAAGTGCACCGTTCTGTGTGTGGAGGTATTATAAGCAGCTGGTTAATGTCTGGACATGACTGCAGCATATGCCGTTCTTTATGTGCCGTGTTTATATCACTTGGTGCCTTCTGATGGATAATCTCAACTTCCTCTTGTTTTGATGGACTCACAACTTATATAATTTTATGTAATTGTTATGTAAATATCTGCCTCAACATCTGGGGGTGAAGTTCTGGATATTTTAGCCAAATTTTGTATATATATAAATAAATAAAGCACAAAAATGACACACAATTGGTATTTCACACAATTGGTAGTGTGGATATGTTTTACCGCGGCAGTAAAATATTAAATGCATAATCTCGCTCCCTTGTTTTCTTTAAATTAACATCGTGAACATCTTATTCTGCTGATTTATTACTAAAAAGCATTGGAAATAGTTAGTTTGTCTGATTCATTTGTATGATTTTTATGATTCAAAGATGTTTAAATGAGTTTAACAAACAAATGGGGCCATCAAAACGTTCAATATTTTCACTTTAAATGCGCTTCCATTGTTTTCAGAAGTAATGCAACAAACTGTAAACATGCACTACTATTCAAAAGTTTAGAAACTGATCATTTTATTCAGCAAGGATGCGTTACATTGATCAAAAGTGACAGTTGAGACGCATACAATGTTAAAAAATGTTTCTGATTCAAATAAATGTTGTTCTTTTGAAAAAGCAACATTCAACATTGATAATAATAAGAAATGTTTATGATCATATTAGACTGATTTCTGAAGGATCATGTGACTGAAGACTGGAGTAATTATGCTGAAAATTCAGCTCTGCATTAAAGGAATAAATTACATTTGAAAATATACTCGAATAAAAAAACGCTTATTTTAAATTGTACAAATATTTCACAATTATCATTCAATGTCTGTAAAAAAAAAAAAAATTACTTTTCAGTCTTTCCTGTTCTCAGAAGTGGTTTTGTGTTTCCCTCCTCAGGACTTGGCCATGGGTTCAGATGCTGAGGGGGAACCGCTCAAAGATGCCATGAAGAGTATCGTCCCCGTTCTGCTCAACACCGAGATCGAACCCTACGACAAAATCCGCATCATACTGCTTTACATTTTCCATAAGAAGAAGGGTATGAACACTCGCATTTGCGTATAACTTTATTGAAAGCTGACAGCTTAAGCTCTGAATGAATTAAGCAGAAGTGACTCATCCTTACACACAGGCATTGGTGAAGAGAACCTCACAAAACTCATCCAGCACGCAAACGTGCAGAAGGACAGTAACATCATCACCAACCTGCAGCTCCTGGGCTGCCCCATCATCGCTGGGGTAAGATGAGACGCACTAATGTCTGAAAACAGGCCCATGTGCAATGTGTTGTGCTGAATTTATGGGGAAATCTGCAGAATGGATTTAACTATGATAAAATGTTTAAAACCGAGTTAGACACTGATCACACTGTAGAAATGGCTGTTAAGAGGCAGTCACCTTGTTAGATTTGTTTACTTTTAAATGTGCATGTGCATTAACTGGACCAGCCTGAAAAAGTAAGATTTAGGATGCCATTGCTTCTTTGAAATGTTTTTATAACTAATACTTTTGTTAAGAAACTTATACTTTTATTCAGTAATGATGAGAATCACGATTTTTATGTTTCAAATAGAGATCTCGATTCTCCCATGATTCCGAACAGACAACTGAACAAAATAACGTCATTTAGTAGAATTTCTCAAGTCAAGTCAAAATTTATTTCTATAGCACATTTAAAAGTTGCACCAAAGTGCTGTGCAATAAAACATTTAGCATATAAGAAGAAACCATGCAGCATACAAAATATAAACACTTTAAAAAAAAACTTTAATCTAATCTAATCAAGAGTTCTGACAGAATGTTAATTGCTGCAGTCTATTTTAAAAATGTTTAATTAACTTTAACAATAAAAAAAAAAAATCTGTTTGAATGAATGATTCAATTACTCACTCGTAAACACTTGTTTCATTACTGGGCGAATCAGAATTTCTTAATTGAATGATTCATTGAATACATTTTTAACAGTCACTTGTCGCCACCTACTGGTATAACGATGGAATTGATACAATCGTTATTTTGAAACGGCTCTCTGGCTCAGCTGCAGCGCAAACGCAAATTTGAATGTTCCGGTGTGGTTTTGTCAAAGGTTTAATAGACCCAGTTGAATCATTGAGGAATAAGAACTTGGATTTTTGACGTCACCTTATAACGAACGTTCTTTATGTGCTTAGAACGAACTTAGAACGCCATCTTATAACGATTAATCGTGCAACTCAATAAAAAACAATACTGAAAAATGCTTCACGGTTTCCATAAAAATGTTAAGCGGCACAACTGTATGCAACATTAATAACAATAAGAAATGTTTCTTGAGCATCAAATCATCATATTAGAATGATTTCTGAAGGATCATGTGACACTGAAGACTGGAGTAATGATGCTGAAAATACAGCTTTGATCACAGGAATAAATTACACTTTACTATATATTCACATAGAAAACAGTTTTTTTAAATAATAATATTTCACAATTATCATTCATGTCTGTAAAATGATGATGTTTCATTAATTTAAATTTCAGTCTTTCCTTGTTCAGGAACATAGGAGCTGTACTGATTTCTTCATAGGAAACAGCTGCTGAAGATCAGTATGATAACACATTACCAAACTGTTCTCTGTCATGTCTTTTAGGGCACTAATTCTGGTAAGACTATGCCTGACAGGAAAGAACGCACAGAATCCACATATCAGCTCTCCCGGTGGACGCCCATCCTGAAAGATGTGATGGAGGTCAGGAAACGCTGTGTCCGTAAGATTTTTATAATCGTATAAGAATGTAATGATTCTTATTTAAATTCGGCTTGCTCTGCAGAACATCATTGATGACAAGTGTGACAGGAAGCTGTGGCCGTTCCTGTCTGATCCCGCCCCCATCACCACCACCACATCAACTACAGTCAGGTACCAGCACTTCTCACAGCCAATAGATAAGCTGCACACTTGCGGTGCGGGTCAGGAATCAATAGGCACGGGCTGGTCCAATACCCAAGACTAACTCGGCACCCACTGATAGGCAACTGCTTTCAAACGGTCCCGTGCTTATTTGTGTTCACGCTCCGCAGTGAACGTCAAAGGTTTCTGATTACAACGCGATTTGCAGCGACTGAAGTGATTGACAGTTTCAGCCATTAAGGGAGTGCTCTTTGCTCGCTTTATGTATATAATCTATTTGCAATTTTAATAAAAGTTTTATCTTTCATGCTGCTAAGAGGATCAACGGCCATGTATACTGCAGTGTCAGGAGAGATAACCGCATTTAAATGCGGAGTGAATCCGCTGAAATGTCCCTGATATTATATGACAGTAAAGGCTCATATTTGCCTAAATGTTCTTTTCATTTATAGAGACCTCTAAGTGTCTGTATAGCCATATGGTGGGATTTGAAAAAAACTGCATAATTGTGCACATTTGTTCAAAAAAATCCTGTATGGACAGATCGTTCATGTGTTGTAGGCAAAAGTTTTGTATTGTTCATTCATACCATGTTGGCCTGCGTGTCTATTTTACGGAATTAAATTAGCGCTGCTGTAAATTAGCTTTGCTGGTTAAACGGCATGGGTATGCGATCAATCATTTTTTTAAGCAATCAATCAGTCATTTAAACGAGTAATCGTGACAGCCCTATCTTGTAACGAATGTCACTTCAGTTCTGCTGTCTGAGTATGAGACAAAACAACATAATGCAAGCACTGTGAAATGTTTTGCCACAAACTCAACTCCTTCATGCTGATATCGCAAGACGTCTTTCACCTCAATGTCAAATATCGTCCTGTGGTCTGACATTTCTCTTGAACCCTACTCCAGCAGTGCACGGTTTGGACACTGGCACAAGAACAAGACTGCCACGGAGTACCGCAGCGGCCCTCGCCTCATCATCTTTGTGATTGGCGGCGTGACCCATTCTGAGATGCGCTGTGCTTATGAAGTGACCCGGGCCACCGAGGGCAAGTGGGAGGTTCTGATTGGTAAGAGGAGATTACTTCTGCATTTGACAGAGGACTTCAACCCTCCTCCTGGAGACCCACTGTCCTGCAAAGTTTATATCCAACCTGGATTTCACACCAATTGTGATCTGGAAGAGTCTGATTCGCTGGTTCGAGTGTGTTTGATGAGGGTTGGAGCCAAACTCTCTGGGACAGTGGGTCTCCAAGAGCTGGGTTGAAGATAGCATTAATTGTCTTCAGTGTTGTTTAAAATGTCTAATTTGGTTTTCTTCTGCAGGATCATCTCACATTGTCACTCCAACCAGCTTTCTGAATGACCTGAGGGATTTGGACAAGCCTGCAGCCGTTTAGCAGCACATCCCTGAAGAGATTCATCCCACTGAACTCCTGTGAAACCTGATACTCTGAAGTTAGGATTCTCTCAAATGACCAGTGAAAAGACCTTTAGATCTAGCTTACTGATTGTTTGCTTTTAAAGTAGTCATTTTAATTACCCAAGCTAAACTGGTGGTATATGTATGTGTATATATATATTCATGCTGTTGATGACTGATGCTTAATTTAAAAGAAAAATTATATATATATGAGACGATGATATATGTGAAATTGTTTGAGGACCTGTTGCCGGAGTCTTAAAAATGTGCAGATATATGGATTAAATCTTGCCTTACACCCTTTGAACATCAGTCGTATCAAGTTCTGATGTGATTTGAAGACTTCTTTGGACCAAATGATCACCCTGGATTCTGAGACGCACTGTACCACCTGCCTTTACTTACTGTCTTACTGCTACTGTAAAGCTGCACAATGTGGAAAAAAGGAATTTGCAAGATAAGCCTGCTTATGGCACAGTTGTCCATTTCTGATTTTCAGTCAGGTTTTGTGATATTTTCTGCCCCCGTGTTGGTGAAGGCATGAAATGTTTTATCTCAGTATAGGTGTCTTTTTGTTTTTCATGCTCTGAACTTGTGCACTTTTTTTTCTTTTACTGTTACGTTATCACATATCGGTGGATGTGGTTCACTGGCTCTTAGTGTCTGTTGTCTATTTGTTAACAATTCTAAATAAATTTTGCTTATACCTCATTCCAGAAAGAGATGCTTGAGCAGTGTTGGGGGTAACGCATAACAAGTTTGTCAAATAGACAACTAACAAGTGATGCATTAGTTTTAAATTTACAACAAAATATCGCAGTTACTTTTTCAAAAAAGTAACACAAGTTACTTTGTTTTCCCATTTATTGACTGACAGCTCTCCTGTCCCCATGTTGAGAGAAATCAGGAGTAAATGCAGAGGCATTGTGTGTGCTGTGTGTGAACATGATGATTATTGTAGATCTAGACTAATGTGACCATTTACTCATATCACTCGCACAAAAACATTCGGTATTCCTCAAAATGAATGAAGAGTGAAATGTAAACTCAGAATATTACACAAACATGCAATAGTTAAATAACATAACACAAATAGACTTTAATCTCACTTTATTAACCAATGTCTTTGATGCTGACATTCGATGATCTGATTCAACCACACCAATAAGCAAAAATCATTTCACTGACCATTTGTTAAATAATAATAATTAATTTTTTAAAGAGTCCTATTTTTGTACATATTTGTACAATTGTTTAAACCTATTGTCTGCAGGTTTTTAGAAATCCATTGATCATTTCAATAGAGTTACCAACCTAAACACAGACTGATGGTGTCAGGAGGTCTCTGTTGATACTGATACTGATGTCACTGCTCCAATAATTGTCTCCCATGATAAAAGATCATCGCTGCATGATAGAGAGGATTAACTGTTTTTATCTGGGATTAAAGACTGCCCCCGTCTAGGTTTAATGGGTGCGGGTTTATATTCAAAGCTTAAGACCCTCTAAAAGCACTCCATCCATCCGTCCTGGTAGAGCTTTACTTCAGTCTGGAGAGAGAAGCTTGCTCGCAAGTTTGTACAAAAGTACTAGATTACACTATGACTGAAATTTGAATACATGTTCTAAAGAAGTATGCATTGATATTTGTATCTTATTAAGAAGAAAATCCAGATGAAGATAGTAGTAGGAGATGACATCTGTGGCGGACAACATGGAGGTATTTCATATTTTTTTTTTTTTACATTTCTAAACTTTTGACCCTAAACTTTTCTGCTGTATTTGATTATTACTTCATTGATATGAATCATTATTAACAGTGTATGTTTACTACAACCTGTTAACAATGTTCAAATTGATTGAAATGTTCGGTCTTCGCAGCAAGTTTCAGAGAAAGAGGATCAGTTGTTTTCCCTCGTTAGTAACGCTCAGCGTGGAAGATTAGATGAACAGCGCTGCACACTGGGTCCAACAAAACCTCAACAACTTCATGCCAACAGCCCAGGTCAGATGTCTTTGCAATTTTGGTAATGGTAATTAAAAATAAATAAAAAATAGGCATCACCCTATTTACACAGTTGATTAATCACAGCACATTTAGACAAATGCTTTTGTATTTCCAGTTTTCTAAAATGCTGTCAAATCGATTAATCGCGATTAATCAATTCTAACATAAAAGTTTGTTTATATCATGTGTGTGCGTGTGTGTATGTGTATATATATATATATATATATATATATATATATATATATATATATATATATATATATATATATATTTACACACACACACATAAACAAAAACTTTCATGTTAGAATCATGATTAAGCGATTTGACAGCACTAGATGCAAATGAAGCATTTTTGAATAGAACTAATTCACATACATTTCCATATCAGAAATATGAACATTGGATAAACCCAGGTTCAAATTTCTTTTTGTTGACATATTAGAGTCATTGGTTTTTCCAGAGGGGATTGTGATATCTCTTTTTTACAGAGCCTCTTACAGAGCCCTTAAAGGGACATGGTGGAGGGAAAATTATGGGATTGGGGGAAAAAAAGATTTCAATGCTTTTGCTTTCTCTCGCAAAACTTTTGCGTTCCACCGAGAAACGTTGCGTTCATTCGCAAAAAAATGCGTTCATTTCTCCGGGAAACGCAAAAGTGAAATGAAACGTTTGCGAACAAATGCAATTATCTTTTCAGAGAGAACGCAAAGATTTTGCGAGGGAACGAAAAGTTTCTCATGAAACAAAGTTTTGCGGGGGAACACAAACATTTTGCGAGCGAACGCAAATAACATTAAGAGAAAATGCAAAAGTTTATGAGTGAGCGGAAAAGTTTGTGAACAAACGCAAATATTTTTGCAAGAGCAAAGGTTACGAATGAACGTAAATATCTTTGCAAGTGAATGCAAATACCTTTGCAAGTGAGTGGAAAAGTTTATGAACGAATGCAAATATCTTTGCGAAAGAATGCAAAAGTTTGCGAGTGAACGGAAAGTTTCTCGGCGAAACGAAAAACATTCATGAGAGAACGCAAAAGCATTGACAAATAATTTTTCATCACATCTCATATTTGTTTCCTTCACCATGTCCCTTTAGGTTCTCCATTGAACTGAACCACTGCCAGCGATAAATTAATCAGAAAGTATTTGTCCAAACTCACAACAGGTTTTGCCCAAAAGTTTGCGAATGGACGCAAATATCTTTGCGAGCGAACGCAAAATTTCTCAAGGGAACGCAAAAGTTTTGTGAGAGAATGCAAAAGCTTTGAAAAAATGTTTTCCTCCCATCCCATATTTCCACCACGTGTCCGCGGGCTCTGTATTGACAGTAATATACCTGGTTTATTAGCAGCTAACAATTTTGGTGTTTATAAGTGCTGCTGAAGTGCAGGTATCTGACTGTTGTGGAAGCAAAAATAGCCCAAAATACTCAAAATTGACCAGTGCACAGGTTTTGTCTGTAGCGTCTTGCCTTAAAAGTAACATTTACATGTTCATGTTTCTTTGGACGACACTGCGGCAGATGGCGATGACTTTTTACAGTTCCTGGTCAAGAGTCAGAGTCAACGATTAGATGACCAACGAGTGACGCTCAGTTCATTGCCAGGGATGGAGGCATTCACCATCAGAGATCCGAAAGAGGGAAATGTACTGAAGACAAACTTTGATCAGTTTTGCAACATGGTCAGCAGAGCTCATGTGAGTTTTCCAGTGAACTTTGGAGGACATCTGATTTGTAAAACAAAGTTTATTGGAGCATGTTTTACAAGAAAATACTGTTTTAGTCTTTCTATTTCAAAATTTCACATTTAATTCCCTACGTTACTTGCCATTTCATTGTAATTATTTGTGAAACCCAGGTGAAAAAGACGTACTGTTAAATATATTAAAAATGCATTCAAGTATATTTGTATTGTACTAAAAACATACTCAAGTAGATTTTTTATATATTTAATAGTACGTATTTTTCACCTGGGAATTTACTAGCAATTTCTGAATTTTTAGTATTTATATTTGAAATTTAGTAGCGTTTTATTTTACAGCCCTGTTCTGCATATACATACTATGTACTTATTATAGTATATAACAACTACTTTCAACAAGTACTAACCCTGAACCTACCCATAAACCTAACCTCAACCCATGTAGTTATATTACCCAGTACTTTTTAAGTACGCTGTAAGTGCACGTAAAATTAACTGCAATTGTTTCCTAGCCTTTTTTCAAGTAAATCCTGCAATTTATTTTTGATTGTATATACAGGAAAGAATTGAAAAGAAAGTTTTTTATCTTCAAATTTCTTAACCTGCAATGTAGAGTTTCAGGAAACAGACCCATTCAAAAAACACCCTGACCCCTGAGGCCCCGGACTCTGTGAGAAGAGTGAGCTACAGTCCTCAACCTCCTGCTGATTCAGACACTTATAACACGCTCAGAACCAGATCAGCCTCATTCAACCCCATATCAGACAAGGACAGAATGGAAAGTTTTCAAGTGAGTATGAATGCATATATTTACAGTGGCCTCAGATACTTTCTCTCAAAACTTCCTACTTACTTAACCCATAAGAACCCGGACCAATTTCCCCTTATAGGAAAATTATGGGGCATATAAAACAGACTAAATGGACCACTTAAAACATGTTTCTGCAGTTGTTTTTTAAATACAACCACTCCTTGTGAAAGATCTGTAATGTTACATATATGTGACATTGGGCGTTTATGATAAATTTTTAATGTTACATATATGTCACATTGGGATTTTATTTCTCATTTGAAAAAAAATACATTTAGTCAATTTTCTTTCTAAATAACAGTTTTTTTTTCTGTTTATTTTCTTTTCCACAACATTTTCAAAATTATAACTTTTCTAGGAAGATAAATAAAAAAAAACTTTTTTAGAAGAAATAGTTTTTGTATTTTATTTGCTTTGCCACATATTTCAAAACCACATAACTGTGACCATTTTCAGGTATAAGGTTTAACCAGAAATACATTTTTAGATTATTTTTTCACAACTCCTAAATGTGAAAACTGAATAAAAATAAATAACTACCTCACACTGGAGGTAAACAAGTTGAACATGCATGTAGTGCAATAACATTGCAAAATTCTACCTTTTCAGGTATAAGGTTTAACCAGAAACATTTTTAGCTAATTTTTTCACAACTCAAAAATGCGTGCAAACTGAATAAAAATAAATAACTACCTCACACCGGAGGTAAACATGTTGAACATGCATGTAGTGCAATAACATTGCAAAAATGTGTATATTGTGCAATAAAACTGTAAACAAACAAACAAACAATACAATACAATGCTAAGTAAAAAAAAAAAAAAAAAAAACATCAAGATGTTTCCTGAATCTATTCATGTTATTCTCACTACACAAAAAGATAAAATAACCTTAAAATAGTACCAACATATGATATCAACACATGTTATACCTGTTTTATACCATATGTTGCATACAGGTTTTAGTTACAGGTATGCAAAATATTTTCAGAATACATTTCATTAACAATGTTATTAATTTGACATTTTTTTGTTTAAAATATGCTTTGAATTGAGCAGCAGAATATATATAACACTAAAATAATTGAATCAGCTAAATTATCTGAGCAGCTCATTTCCATTTTTCTTAATGTGACATATAGGTCACATCAAAATTCCACCTACTGTTTTACGGTTAAAAGCCTGATGTGACACATATGTCACCACATCATTTTCATAACTTGTTTTTTATAAATTTGTACAAGACATGTTTTAAAATCAGGTCAAGTGTAATCTAGGATATGTTATTAAAACATTAGAATTGTTGTATGGGTTGAAACATACCTTTAGTAACAAAAACAAGCATTTTTAAAAATTGCTGACACTGCAACATGTGCACACCGGGCAGGCCACCATTTTGGAAATGTTACCATGGCAACAAAAATGCACACATTGTCACATGACTGAACCTGGATGTTCCTTAAATGTCACTTAGGGACTTCCTGGGTTGAAAGTAAGGGATAATGCTTTAAAAAGACCTTTCCAGATAATCACCAGTGTTTGTGACACCCACGTCACAGTGGGTTCTTATGGGTTAAAGTACAAAAGCCTGTTATTCTTGTACTTAATTCATCAGGGTGACCAGGACCAGCTGTTGTGTCTAGTTAGTCAAACACAACGTGGACGTATGGATGAACAGCGCTGCTCCATTAACCCCTTATCGCCTTCACCCAGACATATGGAAAACAGCCAGTCAGGTTAGTCTGTAATAATAAAGTTTTATCAAGTTAATAATTCAACAAATGCATTAAAAAGCAAACCAATCAGAGAAGGTTCTTTTCTAAGCGCATGTTTGTATACACCCTCTAAACAGATCAAGATGTCGAGAATTTTTTTAATCTCATTTCTAACACCCAAAATCGACGGTTCGATGACCAGCGGGTGATGCTAAAGCCGTTGGCAGGAAAACAAGCACCTCCTGGGATGACAGCTCAGGAATCAGATCAGCTCTTCAACATGGTCTCCAGAATACAGGTGTGTAACGCTTCCGACATTTCAAACGGTTATACAATACGGTTCCAAAGTCTGAAAGAAATGAATGCTTTTATTCAGTAGGCATGCATTAATTGATCAAAAGTGTCAGTAAAGACATTTATAATGTTACAAAAGATTTCTATTTCAAATAAATGTTGTTCTTTTGAACTTTCTATTCATCAAATAATCCTGAAAAAATCTTTATATGAGAATGATTCATATGAGCAGCAAATCATCATTATGAGAATGATTTCTGAAGGATCATGTGACACTGAAGACTGGAGTAATGATGCTGAAAATTCAGCTTTGATCACAGGAATAAATTACATTTTAATTTTTTTTTCAAATAGAAAACAGCTATTTTAAATCATAATAATATTTCACAATATTACTGTTTTTACTGTATTTTTGATCAAATAAATGCAGCCTTGATGAGCAGAAGAAACCTCTTTCAGAAACACTCTTTGAAAGGTAGTCCATGTTAATGTATTTATCTGTCATTATTTATGCAGCTTATTTCCAATACATAGGCCTACATGCATACATACATACATATTTATTTAATTATGTGGACAAAGTTTAAAAAAGTTATAGTATATTTTCTTAGTGCATTAAAAATCATGGAAAATGTGATGAAACGACCCCTTTGAGATACATTTGTGAGACTATGCGCAGCTCTAATAAGGGCAAGAGCTCAAATATTGGCCAGCAAAAAAGGGCTTATTTTAAGATCTTAATCAACATTTACTAGCGCTCTCCTGTTTCCATAACTGGTACATGCACAGAAATAGAAACCTGGACAGAATATCATTAATTTAAAAGCACTCCGTGATAACAAGACACGCTTGTATTATTTTCTCTTTGGCAGGGCTCTCGGATGGATGATCAGTGCTGCTCTGCTCCCAAAATCCAGCTGGGGTCTCCTGCCCCCCCAAGGAAGACTTATTCTCAACCTGTATCCCCGAGTAACCCTCCATCTGAATCAACCAGGAGATCAGGATCATTCAGTCCTTCTTCTGAGGTGTTATATAGGCCTATATTTAATAATATTTATTTGACTGGATATTTCAAATGTTATATGTTTTATATATTTCATATTTTATATATTTTGTTGTCGTTAGTAGCATAAAAAAAGTTTACTTGCCTTTGTAATGACTTAAGTTATAGCTCTTAAGTTATAGGGTGTGTTTAAACGACAACAAAGTACTAAAAACGGTAATGTTTTTCCTTTTGGCATACAAGTTTTGCATACAGACGACAACGTTGTCAAAACGATCCCCGTTCACACGAATCCACGGAAAGAACTAAAAACGCTGTATTATTCATGCCAGGCCTGTAGTTGGTGATGTCACTTTGTAAAGAAACACTACCCGCCTATAGATTGAACACGTGATACGCATGCGCATGACGTCACCGTTTTCACAAACTCGTGCTTTTGTAGTTTATACAGAGACAACGGTGTTGTTTTCAAAAACTTGCACTTTGAAACCAGTTTTCAGAGGTTTGCATTTTCAGACCCCCAAAACACGAGATGGTCCTCACTGCAGAACACGAAATCCAGGGGGAGGAGTTGGATCCAGATCCAACTCCTCCCACCTTACATATACCTAAACCTACCCATCTCCACCCCCTGATCCCTAAACCCACCCCTAAACCTACCCATCTCCACCCCTTAGATCTGATCCCTAAACCCACCCCTAAACCTACCAATCTCCACCCCTTAGATCTGATCCAACTCCGCCCCCTGGATCTCATGTACTGCAGTGAGGTGCTACTGCAAAACACTGCTGTCGTGTAAATAAACGGCCAAAATGCATGAAAAGTTTTCAGTTTTTAGTTGAAAACAGTGACGTGTAAACGGCCCCTTTGTGTGAACATTGCAAAAGTTTTGCAAACCTTAGGGGCCGTTTACACGACACCGTTTTCAACTAAAAACTGAAAACTTTTCATGCATTTTGGTCGTTCATTTACACGACAGCAGTGTTTTGGGGGCCTGAAAATGCAAACTTTTGAAAACGATACTGTTATCGTCTCTGTGTAAACTACAAAAATGTGAATTTGTGAAAACGGTGACGTCATGCGTATCACGTGTTCAGTCTATAGGCGTGTAGTGTTTCTTTACAAACTGACATCGCCAACTACTGGCCTGGCATGAATAATACAGCGTTTTAATCATTTTTGTAGATCCGTGTGAACGGGGATCGTTTTGACAATGTCTGTATGTTTGTACGCAAAGGAAATATGTTTCCATTTGTAGTACACTGTTGTAAACGTACCCTTATACAGTATATTTTGACTCTGTGGTCATTTTTTTATTCTGTTGCAATTTTCGAGCATCTTTGTAGCATCTTTGTCAATTTGGTATTGTTAAATAATTATATAATTACATAATATTATATATATTAGTGCTGTCAACGTTAATGAATTAACGCATGCAAATAATTTTTTTCAGTTTAACGCATTTTTAACACGCAATTAACGCAGCGTAAAGTTTATCAAAGAACAAAAGTAACAGAAAATTACTCACTGCTCGTGACTAATTTTTTTTTATAGCTTTAATAAGGATTAATCTGTGTTTAATTTATAATTTATGCAGTGACTGTTTGATAACTTCATTCAATTCCTAGTTAGAAAAGTAGGAAGGACATTTATTCAAATTACATTTATTATGGGTTTATGTGAAAACTCTTTTAAGTTCACCTAGGTTAAAAGTTGTTATATTTTTGAAGCCTAATAAATGTTAAAAAAAGAAGATAGATTTCAATTATCACTGTAATGTTAAATGGCTATAATTAAAGTTTAAAATTGGGGGGAAAAGTCATTTTCATTGAGACATTAGTTGCTGTATTAGTAGCAGTGATACTGGCCTTCATTCACAAAAAGATGCTATTAAACAAATATTTTAAATATACTGCCTTTTATGTTGTTTATACATTAATTTGGAGATTAACTGTGAAATTATTACATTATAAAATATATATATTTTTAAAAACGTCTAAAAACTTAAATGTTTTTAATTGTGATTAATCGTAATTAATCACAGAAAAAATGTGTGATTAATCTAGTTACATTTTTTAATCGATTGACTGCACTAATATATATATATACAGTATATATATATATATACATATATATACATATATATATATATATATATATATATATAGATATATAGATAGATAGATAGATAGATAGATAGATAAATGATGTGGGTTCAAAATAAGTCTATGGTATGCTGTCAGTTACTATAGTTTTTCTTAGGATAGTAGAATATGTCTGGTAAAGGTAGAATGCCCCTGAAAATCATAAATTCACATTGATTCATATAGTGTTTTCTTTCTCTGAATCAGGTACAAAATTGTATTGATCAGGACCAGTTTTTTTCCCTGGTGCATCATTCACAGCATCGGCGAATGGACGACCAGCGGTGCTCATTTGATCCCTTTAGAAAACCTTCCCCCTCTCCGAATAGCCCGAACGCTAATCCCACAGGTAACTGAAGTCTGCTCGGATAATGATGATTATTAATGACCGAATCATTGTAATTCAGTCACTGTACTTCTGGCTTGTTGCATACAGCGGAAGATTCTGAGGACCTTTTCAATCTACTGGCCAACTTTCAAAGAGGACGACTGGATGATCAGCGTGTGACACTTGGCGCATTGCCAGGCCTCCAGCCCTCCAGAATAGAGACAAAGAGAGAGACAAATATAGCAGCCCCACAAATCATGCTGACCCCCGCATCACCTGCTGCACCAAAGAAAGCTTGTCCCAGTCCGTCCTCTCCCTCTCTGACCGTCTGTGACTCAGACACACCTGGCAGGCCTCCCCCCAGATCGCCCTCATTTTGCCCAGCGTCAGATAGAGAGAGATTACCGTATGATGACATGTCTGCGCAGGTGAGGGACTTCTTTTTTTCAGCATGTACTGCATCTATTTTTGACTTTGATTCCTGAAAATTGAGCTGAAGTGGTTGATATTAATAGCACACTCTTGTTTTACAGATATCATTTCAAATTTCCATGCGCTTCCCTCCACATCAGGTAAGTGCAGTAAATGACCACGAAACGTGTTTGTCAGAATGAAAGAATATTAAGTGAAAAGTTCTCATTAAAAGTGTGAAACAAGGGAATGCCTGCAAATTACACAAAGTCAGCATAAAATAAAAATTCACCATATCTACAGTATATTCTAAATGCATTAATTGATCTCATTGTGAACGATTCATCGATGTAAGTTTATTTTTTATAATTCATAATGTTTAATCAAAATGTCATAACTCAATCTTCTGGTGAAATCGACAGACTTCTCTCTGGTGATGTATGCAGGACTTATCCAATTATTTAATCCGCTTAAACCCCGCCTCTTTTAACGCCCACATCTCAAAATCCAATCAACAATAGAACCAAGTCCTGCCTTACATCTTATTATTTTTCGATAATCCTAAATAATTTTCACTCAGATGTATGTCGCAACATGGAAGACAAATCTGTCTCTACTTATGTTTTATCACAACTTTAATACCTAATAATACTTACGATATGTAAAATGAAAATTCTGTCAGTATTTAGTAGCCTATAACCTTTATGTAGTTATAAACCCACAACCATAAAAGCATTATAAAAGTAGTCCATACAATACAACCCTTCTGAAGTCATATGATTTGTGTGAGGAACAGACCAAAATGCGTCAGTGTTTTTTGTCAGTATTATGACAGTCAGTGGGACCCAAAACTTTCAAGCTCCAAAAAAAGAAATCATCTGAGTTTTGAATAACATGATGGGGAGGAATTTTCCTGTTTGGGTGAACTATCCTGATGAGTTCAACTAACTTAATGATCTGGTTGCAACATTGTACCTTAGTTAAAGGGATAGTTTAGCCACAATTGAAAATTCTGTCATTATTTACTCACCCTCAAGTTGTCCTGAACCTGTATGAGTTTCTTTCTTCTGTTGAACACAAAATAAGATATTTTGAAGAATGTTTGTGACCAAACAGTTGATGAGTCCCATTGACTTCCATAGCATGGAAGCATAGCAAAAATACTATAGAAGTCAATGGTGCCCAACTGTTTGGTTACTGTATATCTTCTTTACTGTTTATCTTGGTTACAAAATATCTTCCTTTGTGTTCAGGAGAAGAAAGATATTCATTCAGGTTTAGAACAACCTGAGGGTGAGTAAATGATGACCGAATGTTCATATTTGGGTGAACAGCTCACTATAAATAATGCATTAATAACGACATCAATTTGGGTCTGTTCGGCATCAGAAGACAATATGATGTAGAGCAATATATCACAAGAAATGCCTATAGACCACTTTTATGAGGCTTTTTTTTTGTAATGTTCATAAATAAATATCACCATAGTGGTATTAGTGATAAATATCACATCACTATATTAACTGCTTGTATGGAAAAGACGTTTTATATAAAATAAAATAGCTTTCTATAGGCCACTGTAAAAGGTGGAATCTTCATGGTAACATTATTTGCCAAAAGTGATGTTCATTTCGTTAAGCAAAACTTAAAGTCCCCCTGTGGTGAAAATCAAGGTTTTAATGTTGTTTATATGTCTAGTGGTTACAAAAACAAGTGTCTCACCATTAAAAGCCATGTCCCAAGCACACAATATAATGATCTATAATTCTATGTTAATTTTAGGTAGCCTATATGAAAGACTTATGCAGCTGTTGCACTTAACCATATTTTCCTTTTTGAAGTGATTGCAATCATATTTCAAGCAATTCAAAACCATCAGGTTGAACAGTGTGCATCTGAAGTGTCTCAGCTGAAGGAAGTAATCCATTATTTATCGGCTTTAAGATATTAGCCAAATTTTCTCATCGGGCTGATAACGATAACATTAAAACTGCAGTGATCCAAAGACAGTCTCAAAAATGCGGTTTGAAATCGCTGGTGTTTCTGACGTCACAAACTACCTTGTAACCAATCAGGTCAATGTGTGATCGTCAATGAGTGGATCTCTGAGCCTGTGTGAGTGAGTGGAGGCGGGGATAATTTACATATTCAAAGAACCGCGTATACTAAATGAGGCAAGGGTGTAGAGTTACATTCAAGCTATTTTAAGGCATGAAGATTTTTTTTTTCAAGGAAAAAACTTTTAAATATGTAATTTTGGTGATCAAAGATGAGTTTTAAGGGATAAAATGATTGACTACAGGATAAGTACACTTAAGTAAAACTTAGTGCACCTTCAAGGAAGTGCTAGACATGAGCTGATCTTGCAGCTCAAAGTAAACTTAGGACTTAAATATTGTTTTCCATGTTCCAGATGGCTACTTATTCATGACTGAACATTAATGTCTAAATGCAGGAGTTCTCAACTCTGGCCCTCGAGGTCCACTTTTCTGCAGAGTTTTTCTCCAACCCTGATCAAGCTCACCTGCCTACAACTTTCTAGTAATCCTGAAAACACCTCGATTAGCATTTTAAAGTTGTGTTTGATTAGGCCTGGAAGTCCAAAGTTGAGAACCCCTAGGTCTAAAGTCTATTTTTGTGTCTCCTTCAGACTCAGGGAGTAAACAATCAGCCGTGTGCATTCCCTGAAGTCTTCCTCACAATCGGACAACCAGGGGAGACTATAGTGCTTCCTCTCAGCGCTAGGCCTGGCAGACCAACCTCTCTCAATGTGAACCCACCCAAAAACCATCGCTCCAGGTCTCCGTCCCCTCGACGGTCTCCTGCCAGACAGAAACACTCGAGACCCTCGACTCCACACCCAGGGGACTCGGCCAGTCCAATCAGCCCACATGAGGACTACTTCTCGCTCATCCAAAGAGTCCACAGCGCTCAGCTGCAGCAGAATAATGGACCCGACAGAGCAGAGCCCAGCAAAGAGGCTAAGAAGGAGAAGGGAAAGAGCAGTGGAAAGAAAGAGAAAAAAGAGGGAAACAAAGAAAAGAGAAAATAAGACGCTTGTTTAATGTATGTGTTTCACATCACCTGGATGAATGGCAGAGTTACAAATAAGCGAAACATGTTTTTATTTGTGTGTCTGTATTAAGTGAAGGTGTAAATGTGCAGTATTCAGATAAATCTGCTGTGATGATGGATGATCAAATATGCTTGAGCTGCTTCTGTTGTGTTTGACATAAATAAATATATATTTGTGTGTTGCTTTATACCTGTTTTTCAAATTACATACCGTTACTACCAGCATTTGTGTATACACTTTAGTATACTTCTAACTTATTATGGAAATTATATGTTTAAAATAATATACATAAATGCTTTTCTGTACGTTTAATTCTATGTTAACTTCAATGAAATAAAAATGTATTATAGTTTAAATTGATGTTAAATGCAATCAGCTGAACTTAAGTGAAGTGTTTTTTGACATAGACTATGGTAGGACTTAAGTACATCTTAAATGTAATTTGATAATTACTTCTATGGTCTTATGAAATATGGTTGAAGTGCATTGCCGAATGTACAGACAAGCATTTATGATCAACTAAAATATAGTTTAATGGCATTTCAATTGAAACTTGTCACATATTTAAATATATTTGTAATTACATAAAAGTACATTTTAAATACATTAACTTTAAATGTAATGTCAAACAAACACACTCCAGTTAAAATTATAATCAAGTGCTTTACATGTGCTTTAGTATGTTAGTCAGCACATCAAAATTGACATGCACTTAAGTGGCCTTTATTTCTCTAATATTATAAATCTGCAAGCAAGTAAAGATTTGAATTGCACAGCGCACTTTTTTCTCAAGGGTGAAAATCCTCATCGACTCTACTACTACACTGATGATAATAGCCTATAGATGAGTGGTTTACCACAGTTAATTCTCAACTGTAATAAAAAAAATATATATATTTGTAAACTCCAAATTTAGCTCACTGCAGAAAATAATGGAAAAGACGTTGACGATTCAATTAATTTAACAAGGTTATTCAGAGTACTGAAGCCTCTCTTCCATTGACTTCCATTCAAAGACGCACTAAGGCTCCCCCTAGAGGAGAAGCCCTGACACAACCTGCCTGTCCTGCCCACTGTCCACCTCAACCAATAGGAAGCGACTTCACTCGGAAAGGGCGGGGCGTTTGTATTCAACGATCTCAGCACGTTGGGAAAGTGTTTGTTTTGTGAAGAATTTCACAGAGTTTTTAGCACTATTAGACGGATTTTCTCTTGCTGATGAAAATGCCGACTCTTAACGGAAAGGCAGACGTTATATTCGTAAGTATTTGAGTGTCTTAAATCAGTTTCGTGACATTTAACCGAGCCTGTTCTCAGCTAGCTGTGATTAGCTTGCTAATAATACGAGAGTATATAACGTTAAGATAACAACTTTATGCCAAAATAATGTTTGAAGATTTTTATTAGAAACATATGTGATTTGTTACCTGTCAAACATCAACTGGAGTGTCGTTGTTTGCATTGATTAACGTCATATTTAATAAGAGTTACAGTAGTTAGCATATATGTTTGGTATTGTTTTGATTAAACAATTATGATTCTGCTCGACATTTTTCTTGTTCCCTTATATAACTTGTAACCATTACACAAACTTGATTTGATCTTTTTGAGCATCTGTGTTTCATAAAGCTCTTGTGTATTTTGCAGGAAGATGATGATTTGCCTTATGAAGAAGAAATCATCAGGAATCCATATTCAGTAAAGTGTTGGATGCGTTATATTGAGCACAAGCAAAATGCTCAGAAATCAGTGCTCAATATGATCTATGAAAGAGCTTTAAAAGAGCTGCCTGGCAGGTACGTACGTGTCATCTTGTTCTCTCTTACAATGAACCTGTGTGCTTGATACACATAAATGATGTTTGTTTCTTTTCTTATGTTTTTTTCTGTCAGTTACAAGTTGTGGTACAACTACCTGAGAGAGAGGCGGAAACAGGTGAAAGGCAAGTGTGTCACAGATCCAACATACGAGGAGGTGAACAACTGTCATGAGAGAGCACTTGTGTTTATGCACAAGGTAAAGTTGACATTTCATGCATTTTCATGTTTATTTGGCGGCAGCACTGTGTGACAAACTTACTAGTGTTATTTGATGGTTGCACATTCATTTTCTTTTGTTCTCTGTCTCCTCAGATGCCGAGGATATGGATAGACTACTGTCAGTTCATGGTGTCTCAATGCAAAATTACACGGAGCAGACGGACGTTCGATCGGGCGTTACGAGCGCTGCCCGTTACCCAGCATCCTCGCATCTGGCCCTTGTATCTTCGCTTTGGCCGTAACTTGCCTCTCCCAGAAACAGCTATTCGTGTTTTCCGTCGTTACCTAAAGGTAAGGGACGGACGTTATGCTGAATACCAAATACACGCTTGATTGCCTGTATAAGTTGACATTTCAAGCCTTGTGCTTCGAGGTGCTATACGATTTCTTTCTGCTTGCTGTGTTGCCTTGTTTAAGAGCCTCTGTCCTGTCTGTAGTTGTCTCCTGAGAATGCAGAGGAATACATTGATTACCTGCGTTCGGTTGGACGTCTGGATGAAGCTGCGCTCCGACTGGCAGCTGTGGTCAACGATGAAAACTTTGTTTCTAAAGAGGGAAAGTCCAATTATCAGGTCAGAAATTGACATGTTTTACATTTTGAGTTTGTCCACCTAAACATGTGCAGTGTAAATATACTATTGTTCAAAGGTTGCAAAGGTTTAAAATAACTATTTTCTATTTGAATACATTTTAAAATGTAATTTATTCCTGTAATCAAAGCTGAATTTTCAGCATCATTACTCCAGTCACATGATCCTTCAGAAATCTTTCTAATATAATCTGATTTGATGCAGAAACATTTGTTATTATTATCAACGATGATGACAGTTGTATTTTTTTTTTTAAATATCATTTTTAGTTGAATAGAAAGTTCAAAAGAGCATAATTTATTTGAAATGGAAATATTTTGTAACATTATAAAGTCTTAACTGTCGATTTATTATGATCAATTCAATGCATCCTTGCTGAATAAAAGTATTAATTAAAAAGAAAATCTTACTAACCTCAAACTTTTCACCGTTTGATTAGATTATTTTGGCATAATTCATGCTGGAAGACAAAAATGCTGAAGACACAAATGTAGGTTGCGGATCTTGATTTGGTGGCTTAATGTCAAGAATTGTATTTTGGATTAAAAATGAACATTTAATACACTGGTCATTATTATAGGAATTTTAATTATTAAAGTCCCTAATCAATTCATGCAATCTTCATTCTGAGGTCAATGCATTGTTATGCATCAAAGTATTTGCATCTATCTTTATGTCCATTTTAATCAGATTTGTGAATTATACACTGTACAAATATATTATGTATTATATAAATTCTCCATATTTTTACATGAAAAATAAAAACTTGAAATTCAATTACAGCTTTGGCACGAGCTCTGTGACCTCATCTCACAAAACCCGGACAAGGTGACCTCACTAAACGTGGGAGCGATTATCCGAGGTGGTCTCACCCGCTTTACTGACCAGCTTGGCAGACTCTGGTGTTCTCTGGCGGATTACTACATCCGCAGTGGACACTTTGAGAAGGTACATGTGTGATATCTGAGGGCTCGTTTACAAGACACCGTTTCCAATTAAAAACTGAAAACTTTTTATGCATTTTGGCCGTTCATTTACACGTCGACGTATAATACATTTTACACGACCTGTGTGAACAGCGATCATTTCGACCACCTTGTTGCCTGTAGGCGAAACACGCGAAGGAGAAACTTTCCTGTTTTTAGTACATCGTTGTCTTGTAAACGCACACTTAGACTCCTGAATATACTAAATCTGTTCACACACAGGTTGGCACCATTAACTATCTTGTTTTTGTTTTTTTCAAGGCTCGAGATGTATACGAGGAAGCCATCCTAACCGTAGTCACAGTGAGAGACTTCACCCAGGTTTTCGACAGCTATGCGCAGTTTGAAGAGAGTATGATCGCTGCCAAGATGGAGACCACGTCTGAACTGGGACAAGACGAAGATGGTGAGAGATTCTTCTTACAGACCTTTACAGCAAATAAGCCTTGATGTTGGTCTTACAGAAATGCTGATTTCCCAACTGTAGAAGACATCGACTTGGAGTTGCGATTGGCCCGTTTTGAGTTGCTGATAACTCGACGGCCGCTCTTATTAAACAGTGTGCTGCTCCGTCAGAACCCTCACAACGTTCACGAGTGGCACAAGAGAGTCAAACTCTACGACGGCCAACCTCGACAGGTCGGAAACATCATTTACATCATTAAATCAGTCGATATTTGTCTCGATGCAACTGTCGTGTGTGATTTACACATCCTATGTTGCTTTGTCCTGTAGATCATCAACACATACACAGAGGCTGTGCAAACAGTAGATCCCGTGAAAGCCACAGGAAAGCCTCACAATCTCTGGGTGTCCTTCGCCAGATTCTATGAGGATAACGAACAGCTAGATGATGTAAGAAACTTCCCATCGATAATTACTTGGCACATTACTGTAAACTGATGGCTAACTATTTGACTTGAACTTCAAGGCTCGGACTATCTTCGAGAAGGCCACAAAGGTCAACTACAAACAGGTGGATGATCTTGCTGCAGTGTGGTGCGAGTATGGAGAGATGGAGCTGAGACATGAGAACTATGACCAGGCTTTGCGTATATTAAGGGTAAGAGACAGTGTCACACATTACCACTAGTGCTTTAGTGCAGCGGTTCCCAACCATATTCCCACTGGTACTTCTGGTGTAATGATGACAAAGCTGTAAAACCTGTTATTATAACATAAACTAGGAGTGTCAATAGACTCAAATAATTAACTAAAATCGATTTCACGATTCTAGAAGTTTCAAAAACGCTATGTTCCTCAATAAAGGAAAGAGTTGTTGAGGGGAAAAATTAAAGTAGAAAATATTTCAGCTTGGAAAAGTGACATCACCCTTTATTCAAAAATTATTACAAATTTGTAAGCATATTGCGTAGTTGTGCTTGGAGTCATTTGTTGCATTTGTAGTAATGCAATGAGACGTGTTAGATTCTGCCAACATCATTTTTGGCCAGGCTATAAAGGTAAAAGAGTAGCAAAACTTGAGGGCATGTAGATGTGAATTTGACAACTTACAAAACATATTCATACACTTTAATGCCAATTTACACTCACAGCTTCAATGTGAAAACTTGTAAAATACAAAAAAATCTGAATTTGAATGTTGAGATTTGCACTCCCAAACCTGTATTCTGAATTTTAAGTTGCAGACAAGTAGTCTAGAGATGCGCGGTTGGCGGTTACAGCCGCGGACTCCGCGGATAAACCGCGGATCGGGCGGATGACGTGACGAAAAATAATATTTTAATTCAATTCGGGCGGGTGGCGGGCGGTTGAACCAATCAAATGAAAAATATTATGTATACAGCAATCAGCGGATGGCGGGCGGTTGCGGTTTTGAAAATTGGTCAAAACGTTGGTGCGGATGGATGGCGGACGGATGATGAGTTTTGTGATGCGGATGAAATAATAGCCCATCCGCGCATCTCTAAAGTAGTCACAAATGTGTAAAATGCCATTCACAGAAAAACAATGACAGATACAATCTTTTAGTACATATTTGCTCTTATTCTTACATTCTCATTCGCAGTGCAACCTCAATCAGGCACGTGCAACTTGTCCAATCTGTCAAGATTTATTAAATATGAATACAACCTGTATCTGTAGTTTTGCTAATTTTGTCAGATGAATACCTTAACCAAGTTTAGTGTTATGTTCTTCCCTCATATTTAAACCATTTAAAAACTGTAACACATTTTCCTCATATTTTGATAATTTAATTGGAAAATTGACCACTATGTATATATATCGAACGGCTATTATTGCTATTGCTATTATTAATTATTTTATATTATAATATTTGAAGTCATTTTGCAGCCCAGTTTCTTTGCAATAAGTGATACATTTGGAGATCAGTGACAATTTTCATGTCATTAAACTTTTTCCAGATGTTGACCATCTTTTTCTTCTCAGAAAGCAACAGCGATTCCCTCAAGAAAAGCAGAGTATTTTGACGCATCAGAACCGGTGCAGAATCGAGTATATAAATCCCTGAAAGTTTGGTCCATGCTTGCAGATTTGGAGGAGAGTCTTGGCACATTCCAGGTATGCGACTGCATTTAACAAGCTAGATTTAGCAGTAAGACTCTTAGAATCTTGATGCAATGTTGTGTGTTAATGGAACTGTTGCTTTTGTCAGTCCACAAAGGCGGTGTATGATCGAATCATTGACCTCCGCATCGCCACACCTCAGATCATCATTAACTATGCCATGTTTCTTGAAGAACACAACTACTTTGAAGAAAGCTTCAAGGTAATGGAATTGAATGGACATGACCTTCTGTTCTATTCATTATTATTTCATTCTTTTGGGAATTTATATATTTTCGCTTTAACAAACATGTTTATTTATTCATCAAATCATATTTGTTTATAAATAAATCTGGATTTAATTTTGATTGTAGGCATATGAGCGTGGCATTGCCCTCTTTAGGTGGCCTAATGTCCATGACATCTGGAACACGTACCTCACTAAGTTCATCGACCGATATGGAGGCAAGAAGCTGGAGAGAGCACGAGATCTGTTTGAGCAAGCGCTGGATAGGTGTCCTCCTAAATATGCCAAAAGTAATAATACAGAAAACACAAAATGTTATGATTAACTGCATTCGTTTAAAATGTTTGTCATAAAATCTAGAATCCATTTGATCAGCTCTAACTGTTGGAAATGCATAGCCAACTCTGTTAGATATAAAATCCTGATTTAATTTGTGGTGTTTAACAGCGATCTACCTGCTGTACGCTAAGCTGGAAGAGGAGTACGGTTTGGCGCGACATGCCATGGCTGTGTATGAGAGAGCCACTTCGGCTGTAGAGCCACAGGAACGCCATCAGATGTTCAACATCTACATCAAACGCGCAGCAGAGATTTATGGAGTCACTCACACAAGAGCCATCTATCAGAAAGCCATTGAGGTAAACCACTCAGCTGGTATCGCTTAGAAAATATATCAGGATTTATAACATGTTTTGTGCTGTAATGAGTTAACTTGGTCTGGTGCAGGTCCTGCCAGATGAACACGCCAGAGACATGTGCCTGCGCTTCGCTGACATGGAGAGCAAACTTGGAGAGATTGACAGAGCGAGAGCCATCTACTCTTACTGCTCTCAGATCTGTGATCCCAGGGTAAATCTTACCTCACCGTTGCACATTACTTTGGTCATGTTGTCTGTGATGCTGGATTTTGAACGCCCTCCCGTACCATTTCTTGAACAGTTGACCGCTCATTTCTGGCAAAGCTGGAAGGAGTTTGAGATTCGCCACGGTAACGAGGACACCATCCGTGAGATGCTGCGGATCAAGCGCAGTGTGCAGGCCACATACAATACACAAGTCAACTTCATGTCCTCTCAGATGCTCAAGGCAACCACTAATGCTACTGGAACAGGCAAGTTTCATTCATTAAAGGCGTCATGACATGAACAGAAATTAAATTGAGATTTTGAGGTCTTTGTAGCATTAAAAGAGTTTCATAGCTTAACGTCTTCCTTGTGTAGAAAAAAAGCATTTGTGGAATCAAGCTTCAAAAAATGGTTCGTTTGGGTATTGTGGGATCTGTGACGTCACATAGGAAAATAGATTTGCATATGACTGCCTCTAGAGCAGGGGTCGTCAAGTAACTTTGGCTGCGGGCCAATATTTTTTTTAGCCAGTAGATGGCGGGCCAGCTACACAGAGTAGGCCTATGGATACAAATTAAATACTCTTATATAGGCCTATAATCGCAGAATATGATGGGTCCGTCACTGTCCGTGGATCATTCGTTCAATCGTTTTTTTCAAATTAAAACCAAAAATAAAAATATGAAAAACGACTTGTTTTTCCATTATTTATTTCCTAAACTAAAATGAAAAAACAAATAACGATGGGTTTTCTGATTTTCTGATTGTGCTCAGATCAAAAATAGAAAAAATGAATTACTGGATTAGACAAATTTTAATTTTGATTTTTAGTTTTTAATTTAACACCTTAGGGATATATCAAGGAAATCATTTTAAACAGATCAAGTACTATGGTAACAGATTACAGCCATTTTAATAAAGGTGTGAATAGCAATCATACCTCATTCGCTTACAGTCCGACTTTTGAACTTTATTCCTTTTTTTTTTTTTTTTTTATTCGGGACACACACATACACACCTAAGGTTTAAGGAGGTCTGCGCGGGACTGTTTTTTTTCCGTCCCGCTCCCACAAGGTTCTATTCAGCAACCGCTTAAAATACACTCGGTGTTCACCCGCTTTATTTCCCGACCTGACGGTCCGCAAAATTTAGATCTCGTTTCCATAATCTCACATTCAAATGTCTCTAACGGAAAGAATGAGATTAAGTAGCCTATAATAAATGCTATACAAAAATTGTTCGTGTCAATTAGGCTATTGTAACATTGTACTGTCAGCAGAGAAAAAAAATGCCACAGAAAAAAATGATGAAATATAAATAGCCTAACATAAATTAAATAGGACAAAGCCTATCACTCAAATTAAAGCAACATAAACGAAAATCATATTGCCCTACTGACAAATGAAGTAGGCTATTTTCTGCCGAACTATTTCAAACATCCTTGCAAAAAAAGAATGTTGTTGACTGACAATGGTTTCAGTACCAAACAGCTCCTCAGAGCTAGGTGTACAGGTGGTCAGAATGAAGTGCGGAATCTGCGGATACGCTGTCAAAAGATGTCGGGAGTGGGCTATTGTCAGTCAGACCGCCCGCTCCGTCCAAAGTACACCAGAGTTCTGACCGCTACCGTCTTTTGACGCGCGAATGGACACAAAGTGGTCAAGCGTATAACTAGACGCGGCAGGCGCGAATTTGACGCGCTATTCGCGTCCGGTGTGAACGCACAGTTATACTTTAAAATGTAATCCCGCGCCGCATGATTCCCTATGGGTGTTTCACACAGTATGCGGCGGTGAAATCGCCGCGTGACTACGGCTTTTCTCAAGTAGTGGAAGAGTTTTGTGCAGCATTTAGGACTTCCAAAATAATCAGGCGGGCCAGAAAATATTGCTGGCGGGCCAGTTTTGGCCCGCGGGCTGCCAGTTGTCGTTCCCTGCTCTAGAGCAAGACATCGACGAATCATTGTACACCATCACACAATTAGCCCCGCCCACTGGTGTTCAGTCGGTTAACACTTGTCAAATTCAAATAAAACCCATTATAATCACTGACGCTGTCTACACCGGATACCGCATCCACCTTAGTGTTTAACATAAGAGCAGACGTGGCCATTTTTAGCTTAAATAATGCTTCATCATTAAATTTCACAACACTTAATCTTGTGCAATAGAGAGTGGGCGTTGATACTGTTTCCAATGCAATGACGTTATAATCATAACAGTGGCCGTTTACTGACAAGCCTTAAAGGAGCCGCCCCTTAAAAACGTGTTAATCCAGACAGAGGGTCAGAATGAGGGTTGAAAATAATCGTTTTCTGCTTATATATATTTGGGTTTTAAAAACCTTTATTAATATGAACCTCAAGGAACATATTAAAATGAAAAATACATGTTATGACCCCTTTAAAGCCAACAGGAAATCAAAATGTATTGTTTTTAATATGTTCTTTAGGCTTGAACATAGGTCAAAAGTTGATTTGGGCTACTGTTGTGGCTGTTGTTTCATGTTCACTTTGCAGGAAAAATGTGTCTTTATAAAAACAGTTGATTCTTCCACACTGATAACTGGAGAAGTATTTCAATTGTTAACTAAATTTGAAAACAAATAAAAATTGGTTTTGTTAATTGAATTAAGGCTGAAATAAAATGAAATATAAATATTAGAGACAACTTAAAAAAAAAAAAACTTTAAGTTGAAGTACTCAAGCTTATAACTATGTTTAGTTGAAGTTTTAAAAATTAAAACTGAAAAGTAAATTAAAGCTACTATATATATATATATATATGTGTGTGTGTGTGTGTGTGTGTGTGTGTGTGTGTGTGTGTGTGTGTGTGTGTATATATATATATATATATATATATATATATATATATATATATATATAAATATAAAAATTACATGCATAACAATTACTAAAACTTTGAAATGAAATATGAAAATATATATAACAATTAAAGCTAATTAAAATATTAATAAATACTATAATAGTATATATATTATACTAAAATAACCTGAGAATGGTGCAGAATCTGTTATTTTCTAGAATGACAATCTATATTTGCATGTGAAATTTATGTGGTTAAGCAAATGGGTGTTGGAGTAATCCACAAACTGAGGTTATGTAACAGCATATTATCAGTGTGTGGGTAAACGTTTGTGTTGTGTGTTTCAGTGTCAGATCTTGCTCCGGGGCAGAGCGGAGTGGATGACATGAGGCTGCTGGAGCAGAAGGCTCAGCAACTGGCTGTAGAGGCCGAACAGGACAAACCCAAACCTAAAGACAAGATCCTTTTCGTCAGGTGTGTACTGCTGTGCCCTAGTCTGAGGCGGGGCCACACAAACCAATCAGAGCAGAAGCCTGACACAATGGCTTATTTAAATGATTCTGCCCTCTTTGGAAATGATGTTTCTATTGTGCTGTTTACATCACTTGACATTTGTTTGATTTGTACAGAAGTGACACCTCTCGCAGTGAACTCGCCGAACTGGCCAAACAAGCTAATCCTGATGAGATCGACATTGATGATGATGATGATGAGGATGCAGAGGATGGGGAACCGGATGGTTAGTTCAGATGAGACATGATTGTTTTGTTTTTTTCCTAGATACTCGAACACTTCATCAGCATTTTGATTTTGAGTGTTCTGTCTTTGAACAATTGCTGATCAATTTGCATGCTTGTCATTTCAGAAGTCCAGTTGGAGCAGAAGTCTGTCCCTACTGCTGTCTTCGGAGGACTAAAGGAGGACTAATTTTGTTGCAGTTCAGTAACCAAGAAACAGTGAAAATTATTAGCGACATGAATTATGTAAATGGTTTGCTACACTTTAGCAATACCAATTCAGACCACATGGTGTCACTCTTTGCAGCATTTGTATGCTTTATTTTTTTTTCATGATGACATTGGGTAGATAAAATGTTAAAGCGCTAGAATTGCATTGTTTTCCCTCTGTCTACTGTACATTAAAAGATCAACCCCCATGCATGGCTTCTACAAATTGTTTGTTATCAGATTGCAATACTGCAAAGTCTCAGAAGGCTCTGCCCATCGTTGCACAGACACATGGGTGGAGCTGTTGAATCTGAATGCTGTGGTTTCACTAATATGTCAGTTTGGCACATCTGGTTATTGATCACTCTGTCTCTAAACTTTCTTTTTGTTCAAGTTTCTTATTCTGTTTGTAATGGGATGCACATTTATTCTTTTAAAGATGTTCGAGGCTGTTTATATCAATAAGCATAATTGTATTTGTTAATGAGCAGTACATTGAGTGCTGGTTCTACTACAAAGAAAAACGGAGAACCAAAGAATGAGAAAAAAACAAATTCACTGCTCCTCCATAATTAGATTAAAATAGTTCTGTGAGTTAATCTTCTTACAAAGTTCCAGCAGTGGTCTCTCTAACATCATGTGACCTGGACCTTCAGTGAATTCTGTCCTGTGTTAACTTGGTGTTGTTCACAGCTGTACTTCTGAACGATTCTCTGGGAAAGTCCATTTAAGTGCTTTGTTTTGGTGATTTAAGAGGGTTTGATAAAGTCTGCACTAGTTTACGACATGCTGTGGCCTAAATACAGGTTTATCGAAGTATGCTATTTTATGACATATCGTGCTCGCTGGTGTGAAGCAAAATTATAGCCCATAAGTTAACTTTGCAACAGAATAGGTCTTGATATAGAAAATCCTCCCAAGAAACAATGAAACTCTTGCTGTTAATACTGCACTCAGTTTAGCATTGTAAAGCCGTGCCAATTATATGTACAACGCTGTTCATAATGACTAATATTTCCTCGTCGCACTCTCCTGGGCAAGTTCTACCTGTCCTGCACCTGTTTCCATGAGTTAAAGCGCCTTCCGACCTGCTGCTTGAGTTCACAAGCTTAGTCCCGCCCCCTCAGCGCTGTCTCGCGCACTCTTGACACCTGATTGGACGCCCGGCAGGATGATTGACAGGAGTATGGAGTACCTGGAAATCAGTCCGGAGCGTATCAGCTAGAGCGATGTGGACTCTGAAGCGGGGTCGAAAATAGTGAAACATCCCCTGGAATATCGCTGAATTTGTCGCTCCGATAGACTAAAACAGCCATATACACCCGCCAGCTACACTGGATGTATTAAAAGAAGATCTAAAGAGGAATAAATTGTGAATTACTTTATTATTATTTTTCGCCGGAACGCCAAGTTACCAGAATCATCGGCCGTGCTGTGGTCGCGTGAAAGAAAAGGATGAGCGTTTGATTTTTGTTTCATTCCTCACCGCATCGCCTTCCTCTGTTTTTCCCGGCCCGTCTGTTTTGGACCTGCTATGGTGGACTCGAATGCAATGAGGAAGACTTTTGTGGTCCCGGACATAAAGCCGTTGGATCAGTATGACTCGAGCAGAGCCAGAATCTGCGCCAGTGTCGGGTGGCTGCTGGCGAAATCCTACGGCAATGCAGGTATGAAGTGGCTGTGTGTCAAACCCTAGTGTGCTACCTTTCTAGAGTGCTATTTCTTCTTCCGAGTCAGCTGAACATGTGTAGGCAGCACGAGAGCCCCAAAACTGCGCAAAAACGCCAAAAGCCAGTCTAGCTAACGTTAGGCTGCTGCTATGTTTTTGAGACGCAGCCCATTGAGTCTGACACATTTTTGTTTCCTTCTCAAATCTTCTGTTCCCTCTCACCTGTCTGTTTTGAGAGCAGCGTTTGCTCATTGTTCAGTGACTGCGGAGGAAAGCATGTGTGAAGGTGAACAGTGTGTAAACTCAGCGTTTTTCACAACACAAAGACCATATGAGAGGTGGAAAGCTGTTGGTTGTGGCCCAGCAATGTCTTACTATACGATACGCGTTCAGTCTGGCTCTCTTAATGAATTGAACAGAATAATAGTCTGTTAAAATGTCTAAAAGTGTGCTTTCTTCCACCCATTGGGCACCGAGAACATGAATAATCTGATGGGATGTTTATAATACTAACAGTAACTACAATAAAAAATTGTATCAAATAAAGGAGTGAAGTCAGGTTGATTGGGTCCCTTTTTGCCATTGAGATGACTGGAAAAAAGTGTCCCAATCAACCTGAATTCACCCCCAAGTAAAATACATATAAAAACGAACTATGCCTTAATATGAGGCAGGATACAATTTGCCCGTGATCGTTTTCCATGAGGACTTTAATCGCACGTGCTTAATCCTTTCAGCAGACATGGTGTTGTCTGGGAATTATGATGTTATGATGTGATGAATATGAATATGTATCATGTGAGCGCGTGCTTCGCCCACTATCATGAACCCCTTTGTTAATACACCCACAAAGATGATGGAGGTCTTGAGCAGACAGCTGATAATTACACTAAAGTGCTCGGTATGTTTAAATTTTTAACTTAAGAAATAATAAAAAGGAAACTGTATAAACTGATCGATGCTTGATTACGTCAATCAGTGACAGCAGTGTCCTGCAGTGACATCATTTACTCCATCTAAAACCTCCCCCTCTCTCTCTCTCTCTCTCTCTCTCTCTCTCTCTCTCTCTCTCTCTCTCTCTCTCTCTCTCTAGGTAGGTGATTTGTTCCTGAATTTTTTATTTTTTTTTGTTATGCTGGTTGAAAATATCTTCCCATCAATCACTAAGTTAAATGGTCTAAATGTATTTGTATATAATCTGTAGAAGGCGTAGGACCATAAAATGTTCGTCCTGTGAGTGTATGTATTTCCACACCTCTGTGCACCTGCTCACACAGACATCACTCTTCATCAGCACGTTTCATGCTATGAGTTAGACAGACGTCAGTCACGAGCACCGCGACCGAAACAGCAGCCGCCTTTTAAAGTTCCTCCTGAACCAAAACAACCAGCGTATGCTGCGTTCACGCCAAAACTACTGTAGTTTGGAAGAGATGGCAGCCCGTGACATTAAACTCAGTATCAGATAATGTCAACTCTATCAAGGCGAAATGAATCTGCAGCAGTCAGGTGGTACAGGTCAGAGCTCTTTTTGTTGTTTATGTTCATTATTATTGAAATGTTATGTGCTTTGAGGTAGTTTAACTCAATCTTTCGTCTTGTGACGCTTTGCAGACTTTGCTGTGTGTGTTCATGTGTTTTGAAGAAGGCGTGGCTTTAGAGACACTCTGAAGGGAGGGTGGGATCTTATGCTTTCAAAGCTAGCTCACTATTGCTAGCCGCTCTGAAAATTGCCTACCCTACCTTTAAGGCAAGACCACCATATTTCCCTAGTTGGCCAATCACAGTACATTAAGACATACTGTGTATTGCAGGTTAACATTAGATAAAGCCAGGTTCAAATTTCTTGTTTCATTTTGATGGCATGTTAGAAAGGATTTTACTGAAGGGGATTTTGGATATCCCTTTATATCACTCCATAAGTCAGGGACAAACTCCTCTTTAAAAACCTTCAGAATAACTGTAAAGTCTAGTGTGTAAGTGTAACCGAAGTGGAGATTTCTGGTTCATTTATGGAGAAACAACTCAGTTTGAGACAGTTTGAAATGTAGGCTAATAATTAAATAAACACTTAAATGTGTATTTTGGATGTTTTCTTTCTACTAGTCTGAATGAAGGTGTGGAAGTAAAATAGCCCAGAATCTTAAAATTGACCAGTGCATGAATAACAACAACAATCGTTTTACCTGTAGCTTCTTGCCTTAAAAGAAATGGTGATCTGTCCGAGTGTCTAAAATATGCAGTTTCACTTTATATATGAATATAAAGGAAGATTTGCCCATGTAATTTGTCAACTTAATTTATTTCACACTGTAACCATGCACCAATGCAGCCTTACATAATCTGTTACTGTTTTCCCCTGTTGCGCTTGCAGTGACATCAATATTGGTTATCAGGTTTAAAAAAAGGCCTAGATGATGCATCACTCTTTTTGTTTCTAGGCCTTTTTTCAGTGTGTAACCTCTGTGTTTCTCATAGTCAGAAGAGGAGGGTCTCTCTGGCAGATCCTGGCCTGAGATTTGAAACACACAAGATTTGTTTTTCTTTTTGGGTGCTGCAGACGGGCTAGTGTGAGTGTGTTTGTGGATTGTTTTTAAAAGCCTTATTGTGTCCACCTAATGAACCACCGTTAATTCAGATTGTAAGTCTGCATTCCTGTACTTGCTTTAGTCCTTGTTTTGAGCCCATTTTGTCTCGTTTTTAGAAAGACATGGATTTAACGGTTCACATTACTCATAACATTGAACTCTGAAACGGGTGGATAATTAGGCTAGAAGATAATTAAAGATGTTTTGTGTTGGCATGAGTAATGTAATATGCAATCTGCAGTCTGTAATTTTCAACTACAAACTGATTTCGATGGAGTTTCAATTGTGTGACCTCTGTATTAGAGCATTACATTTATGGCATCAGGGAAGTCAAAAATAACATAAAATATCATAAATAACCTTACATAAGCTTTAGAGCTATGCTGTTTTGTTTCTGATAAGATATTTCTGCCCAAGATTTCGTTGCTTGGTTAAAGCTGCAGTCCGTAGTTTTTCCAGTTATTTACGGAATTATCAACTTTACGTGGGTTGTGCGGATGAATCCAATGTTTTGAGGTGTGTGTGCGCCGGTGTGGATACTGTCATTCGGAATCACAGATTCTACTTTTTGGAAGTATGACCAACATCATAATTTTCACCGGAAAATGTAATCTGAACAAGTAACATCCACTTTCGTTCTGACCAACCAAGGGAAAAAAAGCATTGCTGTAAATCGCGCTGATTAAATCTAACGATCGCTTATCATATCACTTATCAAATTATACTCTGTTCTCAAATTGTTAATGTTAACAAAATCAGCATTGCGTGACTACATTTAGGCTAATGTGTATTAGGGCTACCTGTAGTTCAGTTTCCATTTCTCTGCAGTCTAATTTCTAATTGTCATACCAACAAATTAATGTTCCTTAGAACTGATTCTCTTTGAAATACAAACACAAGTGTTGTGAGTAAAGGCTATAAATCTCCACCTCCAACATCCTCACATGCAATATAGCCTATTAGCTGAGACTCCTTCTTTATACAGATGTGACGTAATGACGCAAAGACATGTTCAAGTTACGGACTGCAGCTTTAAAGGAAATAAACATTTTATTAATGAAAAATATTGCTAGAAATAGTTCAATGTAATTAAAAATGGTTTTTTGTGCTTAAAGTTTCCCACCGTTAGCTTAGCAACATGATAACATCCACATCAAGCTCTGCAGCACTTGTGTTCCAGGAGTAAAAATCCCATTATTTTTCTACACAGGGAAACTTATTTTTTTAATGATAACTTCTAAACCTTTAAAGACAGACCTACTGTGAGCCACGAGGCTGTTAATCAATGTTATATGCTTTTGTTGAAGATATCAGCCTGCATTAATTTAACTTATCTTTTTTGAAATATTTGTGTTTGACAGTATTCCTGGGGGCGTATTACAGAAACTTTCTATCTTAAGTCGTAAGTTAAGATCTGACAAGTTAATTTAGGATTTTTCACAAATTTGTATTACAGAAGCAAATCTTAAGTTGATTTAGGATTCTTATCCTATCTTACAAAATCTCATCTTATCTGTAGATAGGAAATCTTAAACCCCTCCATCGAGTTCGGTAATCAACTCTCAGGTCTGTTACCAATTACCAAGCAACTATACGACGCACAAACAGCTGCTGTGTGAAGTAAAACAGAAAAAACTCTAGAGATTAGAATGAAGAAATAAAATAAGGAAGGAGGAGGCGGGAACCGGCGAGCATTTAACAACTTTAATAGTCATAAAATAAATAAACACAAAACGAAAGTAAAGGCAACAGCCCCTCACAGCCAACTGCTGCACACACATAAACTAAACAACACATTATATAACATAAATAGTCCAGGCCTGGTCCTCTCTCATCACTCCTCCTCTTATGGTTCCGCTCCTCTGTGAGATTTATATGAGACCGGTGCAGGAACACTTATGTCCACAGGTGGCGCTCATCTCGTGCCGTTTTCTCAACGGCCCTCGACCACGATGGTGGTGCTTTTCATTAGCCTAAATTAAGTTTTGATAAGCTTGGTAGAAAAGGCAAAGCCCAATCGTTTTATTTCATAGGAGTCTGTAATTATTTGTCAGAGTTTTGTCGTCAAAGTGCATCATTTGGGTGTTCACAAAGTCTTTCCACCATCAAACATCGCTGTTCTTCATCTTGTATCATTATTAAATGTGACGCCATTCTCAGACAGGGCTATTGTTATGAGATTTTTATAGTTGGCTTTCAAATACTTTTGAAGTTAGGACACCATTGGGGTTGTCCTAAAATTAAGACCGTTTTTAGGATTTTTTTGTGGAGTTAGGATGCTTCTGTAATACCCTTTTCCTATCCGTAGTTAAGATAAGATTATGCATAACTTTTGTCCTAAATGAGGTCCTAACTGAAATTGCCATGGTTACCAAACAGAGAAGATCTTTCTGTAATGTGCCCCCTGGTGAAAAACTACATTACCAACGATTCTGCGAAGTAATCTCCAACAATCAGAGAATCAAAACAAACAAATCGTGCTAAAAGATTTCTTTAGAGCCCACCCACTCCCATGAAGCACTGCACATGATGTGATAGTCAGTCTCTTCTGTGCTCTCAGACTGCATAAATATTTGTATGCAAATTTTGCAATAAATGCAAAATATATTGTTTCTATATATTAAATATTCATCTTTAAATTAGGGCTGAACGATTAATCACACTTGTAATCGCACTTAAATCGAGATGGCTTATCGCGATTTTAAAATCGCAAAGGCTGCGATATTATTATTATTATTATTATTATTATTATTATTATTATTATTATTATTATTTTTTTTTTATAAATGCGCAGCTTGTCATTGATGTACAGCTCTGTAAACGCTGCTCCATCTGAAAACACTGTGAGTTTGAGTCACTTTTAACGTGCATTTGAAAAAACAACATGAGTCAAACATCTTTCCAAAACATGAGAAGCATTTATGAACCTCTTGTCCAACAACAGACAACATTTAATAACATGCATTTACTCCAAACTCACTTCATAACAACAGTTGAGCTCATCCTTCTGTGAGATGATGTGAGAGATTCTTACACAGAATAAGGCAGTCGTGTATTTATAAGTCATGTTTAATCAAAGCGTTTCAGTCTTCTGTTTTTTCAGCTACAACGATAGGGATTTCCTGGAATGATGCGCATTATTGTACTTCTGCGGCGGGGCATATTTAGCGTGTCTGCGTGAGAGCGCCCTCTGGCGTTACTACCAATCGGCCGCACTCAATCGCAGCCTTTGCCCAATCGCGTGCAGTTTTATTGTGATTAATCATTCAGCCCTACTTTAAATCAATAGTATTGTATTTCTCCATTGATTTTGGTTTCATTGTCATTCGCAGTGCTTAATGGGATTGTAGTTCTTTGCCTCATTAAAGCTGTTAAAGGGATAGTTCACCCAAAAATGAAAATTCAGTCATTAATTACTCACCCTCAAGTCGTTCCAAACCCGTAAGACCTTCGTTCATCTTCAGAACACAGAGAAAGATCTTTTTTATGAAATCTGAAAGCTTTCTGTCCCTCCATTGACAGTCTACACAACTACCACTTTCAAGCCCCAGAAAGGTAGTAAAGACATCATAAAAGAGACTCCAGTGGTTTAACCTGAATTTTATGAAGCAACTTGAGTGCTTTGTTTACAAAATTTACCACTGTATTTTCAAAATATTAATCTCCAAACTCCAGTCGTGTTCATTTGTCTTTTTGTACAATTTTCAAATACTTTCTTGCTTCAAATCAAAGTTTGTATTGTTGTGATTCACCTCATAGCTGGTTCTTTATAACGCTTTAGCAAAGACTTTTTTCAAATCCTTATAGGAAACACGAATGGGAAAAATACTTCCGGAAACAATGTTGTGGCAATGTTGTTCTCTTGGAATCAACTGTAAGTCATGGCTCCTGTGCCGAGGGCTATTTGAATGGTGCGTGGAGTTGCAGCCTATGTAGAGCGTTTCAGGACTGTCGCTCATGAGACTCCATGATGGTCAGGATACTGATTGTTTAGGAAAGAAGTAAGCAGTGAGGCAGCTCTCTAGTTTTTGAGCATGGCTCAATCAGTCACAATATGATCACAATTATTTAAATGCAATATAGAAATGTCTTAAACTCTGCATACATTAAAGGGGACCTATTATGCCCCTTTTTACAAGTTGTAATACAAGTCTCTGGTGTCCCCAGAATGTGTCTGAAGTTTCAGATCAAAATGCCCCACAGATCATTTTATTATAGCTTGTCAAGTTTGCCCCTATTTGGGTGTGAGCAAAAACATTTTGTGTGTGCCCCTTTAAATGCAAATGAGCTGCTGCTCTCTGCCCCCTTTCCAGAAGAGGGCGGAGCCTTTACAGCTCATGCTTTGGATACTGGCAACAACAAAACTGGAGAATGTCACGCAGCCAAAATGTCTGAAATTGTCAGTAGCGGGGTTCAGCCTTACGCGTTCGAACTGGAGTCGGACACTGATTGAGAGACTCAGGAAGAAGTTACAACTTTTAGAATGCAACTGGATGTTTCTGATTGGTTAGTCGATACATTTAAGTTGATTCAACTCATTGACTAGCATGTACCGTCATGTTAATCAAAAAGGCTTTCAGAAACAACTTTGTACAAATCCAGCGTTGAACTGACCCTCGTTTGTGAAGCAGCCTGGCATAAAATGATTTGCGCAAATGTATAACTCTTCAACGACTTTCTTCGGCTCATTTCCTTCATAAATTAAAGATGCCGGGAGTCAGTGGAGACTCTTATGTTTGTTGGTACATCCAATAACAGAACATTTGTAATGTTTATGGTGTAGACGTTGTATATCTCCAGCCGCTACAGCGAGGAAACAGAAATGGCGGACTACTGCGGCTCACTCAGGGCGGGATCTACGCTGCTAAGAGGGCAAATCGTAACCGCTCGTTTGGAGAGACTGTTTATGAGTTATAGAGATTATAAAAAAAGGAGTGGCTGTATCTTTTACCAATATAGGCTGGTTGTTTACATACACTGTGGACACACATCTGTGTTCAAACACAGATGAATTTTGCATAATAGGTCCTCTTTAAAACCTCCAGGTTTTCTCACAAAATGTTCCAAAATGATTAACCGCCACACATAGTTAGGATCTTCCCTGAGTGTGAGAAACTGAAATCTCCCTAATTCACCTGATGTATAATTACTAGGTTGTGAGCTCTAGTGTGTGGCTCCAGTGTTTGTCTTCACTCCCTGCATCAATAGCAGACCTGCACGACCACACCCGCTGGTCAAAGTCACACACAGCCGAGCCAGAGAGAAATCAGACCAGATTAAAGAGGCTTGGCTGCAGCAGAGCAGCGATGGCTGGATTTCAGCGTTGAGACAAGACTCTGTGTGTGTGTGTGTGTGCGACCTCAGACCTCTGATCCAGCGCTGCACTCGTTTTCCTGCTTGAACCCGATGACATCATCACTCTCACTGCGAGTCTGTGATGTAGCCCTCGTATTCATACCAGAGCCCTGGTCCCGCGCTGAGCTGTATCTCTGCAGTGAACCCATGCGGTGCTGCTAATTGCTACCTGTGTTATCAGCAAGGTTTTTTTTTTTTGGTTTGTTTTTTTAATGTGTTTTTTGGCCAAAGCTTCACTCTGGATGAACTCGGCTCAATAAAGATCTATCCTTGGAGTGCTGTCCTAGATGCAAGAGCTTTGAGTTCAAGTACAGCCTGAATGCAGATGATTGAGCCAAGGCAAGCATGACTGCTATTGTTTTGTTGCATGTGTTTGTGCTGAGGACGTAAATGATCCCTCAAATCACGCAGCTTGTTAAAGGGAGAGTGCGTTGCTTTTCTAAAGGCTGGAATCACTACACAACTTTTCAAATCTGAACAGATTTAAGGTGGCTTTCACATCGGCTTGTTTGCTGCGGTCTCCCCACAGCGCTGGTCTCGTTTCACACTGGTGCATCATAAAAATGCACGGTGCATGATAGGAAACAGAACGCAGGTGAATATACTGTGTTTTTAAAATTAACTTGGCATTATAATGTGCAGCAAAGTGAACGACACTTGCATTTACTGTTAGTCACAGGGCTTTGAGGTGAAAGCTGATTGCGAGCCGTTCATTTGCCATCTGATCGCACTCACTCTGCACAATGACTATAATAATAAATGATTATCAAACTTTCATCCCCTGTATGTGATTTATTTAACTAATGACATCGTCATCTGCTCAAATGCATGCACAGGTTACTTTACTTCTGAACAGGTTACTTTACCTGAACAAATGTGCACCCGAGTTGCTTTCACATTGATGCGAATCGAGCCACAGTTCGAGTGCAACCAAACTCAGGCAACCTCCTACAGGTAGTCTCAGGTATGTTACCCCGGTGCGAGCCTGAGTCCGCATGACAGCTTTCACATTACCAGTTTTTCCATTGGACTTTTACTCATCCAGACTGTAAATCGGGGGGAAAAAACTGTACAAAAGTCGTGTATTGTATTCCAGCCTTTAGTATTTATACAATTTCTGCTATAAGCATCAAGCATGATATTGGAGGTAAAACATTGGCCATACTGTCAAAATGAAGAGGATCTTGCGCATTTTTTAATCCACATATAACATGATTCCAAGATATTTAAATCCCTCTAAAAAGAGTAAAGAACTCAATACTTGAAATGTATTTGCTGCGTATCCATAAAAAGATTACATGCAGAGAAATTCTTTTAATATTTCATGTGCAAAAATATTTCAGTATTTCAAATATTTTCAGTGCATTTAATTTTTTGTTTTATGAAATTTATTGCATGTAAACTTACCTAGTGTGTAGTGTAGATAGATTTTTTTTTTTTAATGATTACTGTGTGAACTGATGGTACAAATGAATTTTCCTGCTATTGGTATCAGCTGCTAACATCTACTTATGTAAACTTTTCAGAACACTTTAGCAACCATATATCAGTGCCCATATCCATATATAGCCCAGTTTTACATGGCTACTCATATTGTCTACAGACAATGTAAAAAATCGACTTTGACTTTCATTCTGTGAGCCTGGATGAATTCGGCGGCAGTCCTTGGAGCTCTGTCCTAGTTGTAAGAGATTTCAGTTCAAGTATAGCTTGAACACAAATGATAAAATAATCTGGTTTCAAGCAAGGCTGTTAGTAGGGTAAGCGAAGCGTACATTGATACTGGTACATCTAGCCCCTTAAAAAGGTTTTACGCACATCAGCAAGGAAGAATGATACAGTTTCACTGATAACGTGTTCTTCATCCACCAATGTTTAAGGATGGCCAGTGTTGTTATGACCCAGTAGGCTTGTTCCTCTCTAATGGTCTTGTGAGTGTTTTGCCTGTATTAGTCATGCTGGAATCATTAGTGTGTCACTGCGGTGACTCAACAGGTGATGTGGCGCAGAACGACTGTGGCCTTTTTATCATGTTGTTTAGGTAATCACTCGATGAACACGCCCTTAAAATCTGAAGTCATGAAAGCTAAGATTATAATGAGACTCCAGTGTCGGCGTCTTGTCGTTTTCCCAGTGAAGGTTGGACACACAGTGGCCACTTGCATTTTCTTTTTGGTTTCCTGACTCAGCCTTGCTGTGTTGGTATTTGTTAGAGATATGAAGAACGCTTTGTTTGTGGGCATACCTATGTATGTACATATGCTGGTCAAACACTACCACAGCCTTCAAAGTAAGAAGTTAATTAGGGTAGATTTGGAAAAGAAAGCCTTTTGTCCAGAAACATTAACTTAAAATAGAGCTTGTCTGGTAAAAGATTATCCACAGAAAAATTCACCCTTTAACATCATTCATGTTTGTGAGACCAAAGGCATTTCTAAATGTTTATAAGAAATTTTTTACTTTTTACATTACTAAAAATAAATGCATTTATTTGATGATGAACACAGTAAAAAACAGTCAAATTGTGTAACATTTTTACAATTTAAAATAGCTGTTTTCTATTTGAATATATTTTTAAATTTAGTTAATTTATTCCTGTGGTCAAAGCTGTATTTTCAGCATCATTGCTCCAGTCTTCAGTGTCACATGATCCTTCAGAAATCAGTTTAATATGATGACTTTAGTGGAAACTGATTAAAAAAAAAATCAGGATTCTTTGATGAATAATATAAAAAAATAGAAATATTTTGCATCATTATACAGAAAATGGCTTAATGTGTTCTTGCTGAGAAGTATTAATTTTCTTTTCTTTAAAAAAACCTTTCTAACTCCAGACTTGTTAACAGTAATGTAGTGCACATACATACATACAAGTACACATTTCAGTCCAGCTTATCCTGTTGCGAAATGTAAAGAATGTAGATTCCACAGTAATATGTTAATCTAAAAAGACTTCTGTGTATTTTAGGGTAAGTATTGTTTGTGTGTGTGTGTGTGTGTATGTACAGGTTTGGCTGTTGAGGGCCAAATGTCCTCACTTAAATAATGAAATATTATGACAACCGACTAGGTTATTGCTTAATATCAGTGTATCTGAATTGTTTTTATCAAGCACATACTTACATTTTGTTGATGAGGTGGTCTCGTCACATTAAATGGATTATTCCTAACCCGAGAGGTCAGTAGACCAGAGCATGGTGGTCATAAAAGGTCTGTGTGGTCCTCTGATTGTGCCCGCTGGCCTTTAATTAAAACAAAAAAGGACTTTAATGCTCAATGTTCCCATGACAACCCTCTTCAAATCTGAGGTTGACCCTTCTCTGTAGTGTAAAGAAGCTTATATTGGAAACTTGAAACAGTGGTCTTATGATAGAGATCATAAAGGTGTAATGCTCTTTTGTTGGCTTTAGCTGTCCGTGTTTGGAGACGTACTGAGACGTGACAGTTGTGTAAAGCTCAGCTGACCCGTCAGTCGCGTCACCGCATGAACTGTGGGTGTGGAGACGCTACATCCTATTTGCTGATGTCTCTCTCTGCAGACTTCTATGTAAAATGTCTGTTTGCTTTTGGAGTCCTGCTCAGCTGACTTTTTAACCATTTTCTTCTGACCATTTTAATGAGCGATCGTCTCCTTTCGTTTATTGATTCCACGCTTCTGTCCACTGCCACCATTGAGCCAGACCTCCTGAATCTCTTGACCTTTCACCTCTTCATTGACTAAATTTAGAGAGAGAGAGAGAGAGAGAGAGCGCAAAAGCACATCAGATAGAGTGTGTGTCGAGGAAGAACAGGGTGATATGGGTAATGTTTACACATTTAGAGCTGATGTTTGCTGTCATAATAGTTTCTAGGACATTGGTGGTGGTTGTCATCTGACCTCTCTTTCCTTGCTGATTCCCTTTCTTCCACTTGTGATGTTCCTTATCTAAACCATAGCCACATTTACATGGACACCTTTTGCATCCAAACAGTGTAGACATGAACGCTAAATAAAGCTTCAAGCTTCAATCCCATCAAGAGTTTACAGATCCTAACGAACAGATTAGAAGAGGTTTATACAATCTGAATGAAATTTAAATTGGCTTTGGTCAATTCATTCCGATTGATGTTCCGACTGTCCTACTAGTCCTATTGCAAAAGGGCCCATGTAAATGCAGCTAGTATGCTTTACTAACTGAACTGAACTAAGTTTTGCTTGGCCATTCATTCAAAATAGTGTCGCTTTTCCAGTTAGAAGCTTTTACATGTTAGAATTTTTTACTGACCAAGTTTGTCCACATTGAATGTGAAAATGCTGCATGACAGAACACCATTACAGCCAGACAGAACATTCTTGATGTTTAAAATAAGTTTGTCTGGTATTTTTTGACCAATGAGATCTCACTGCGCGGAGCTAGCTTGCATGATGCAGCAAAAATGAAACCATAACCAAAACATCTTGACACTGAACATGAGTCACAGCCCGTGTCACAGGTCGTGCCTTGTTTTGACACAGAGGAATGGTGTGGTTGAAACAAAACACATTTTTACCCTTTGGTGACAGTTAAGATTTTTCATCGAATGTTTCTTGAGCAGCAAATCAGCATATTCGTGGCAGTGGCTCAGTGGTTCATACAAACCGGAAGGTGGTTCAATCCCCGGTTCCACCTGACCAAGTGTCGAGGTGTCCATGAGCAAGACACCTAACCCCAGTTGCTCCCGACGAGCTGGCTGGCGCCTTGCATGGCTGACGCCGCCGTCGGTGTATGAATTAGTGGGTGAATGTGAGGCAATATGTAAAGCGCTTTGGTGGCCATGGGTCTGTTGAAAGCGCTATATAAATGCAGTCCATTTACCATTTACCATATTAGAATTATTTCTAAAGGATCATGTGACACTGAAGGATCATGTGACACTAAAGACTAGAGTAATGATGCTGAAAATGTGAAAATTCTGCTTTACCATCACAGGGATAATTTACATCTTAATAATATAGATTTTAAATAATTAAATATAGATAAATCTAGAAATACATATTTTAAATAAATGCAGCCTTGGTGAGCATAGTAGATGACTTTTAAAAACATTCAAAAATCTTACCGACCCCTAACTTTTGAACGGTAATTTACATCATATTTAAGTTCATTTGGGATGGTTTTGATTTAACCAGTTCAGAAAAATACTATTCATCTAACTGCTTTTTAGGACTACTTTAAATTGTGAGTAGCTTGTAATTTGATGAGCTACAGTTCCAAACTAGCTTCACCAGCCAGCTCTCTCTCTCTCTCTCTCTCTCTCTCTCTCTCTCTCTCTCTCTCTCTCTCTCTCTCTCTCTCTCTCTCTCTCTCTCTCTCTCTCTCTCTCTCTCTCTCTCTCTCTCTCTCTCTCTCTCTCTCTCTCTCTCTCTCTCTCTCTCTCTCTCTCTCTCTCTCTCTCTCTCTCTCTCTCTCTCTCTCTCTCTCTCTCTCTCTCTCTCTCTCTCTCTCTCTCTCTGTGTGTGTGTATCCAGCGCTTGTCCCATTAAATTCTGCCCTAGTTTAGCGTCGCCCTCTCTGTTTTCAGGTATTACTCTCCCATCTTTTCTCTGAAGATGCAGTACAGACCAGTCATTCATTGACTGCCAGTCCTACAGGGAAATGAAGCCTCTATCAGCCACCCTCATCTCGCATCGCTGCGGCCTTTGCATCCTGCTTTGCATTCTGGGTTTGAGCTTTATGTGTCACCCAGTCGGTGGGCAATGTATTGCTGCCCCCTTTATTTTAAGAATTCTCATTATCATTTATTTATTTAATTATTTTTGGCTTAGTTGGTTGCCGATGTCACATTGCATGTGCATAATGTTATCTGTTAGTTATTTTAGACACCCACTTTTTATGATCAAATCAATTCATATTGGATAAAATTAAGTGCTGCTTTATTTTTTTCTCATCCCCATTGAATCCAGTTTCACTCAAAAATACACTACCGAGCATAGGTTTGAGCTTGGTATGGTTAAAACATTTTTTTTTGTTATGTTTATGGCAGACCTCAAAGGTCCGGGGCATTCCCCATGAATATTTTATAAGTATATTAATAAATATTGTACAGTAGGGGTGTGCGATTATATTGTCTATGATAATATCATGATTATTGTTTTAACGATGTGCAATCTGACATTGAGTATGTCTCACTTCACAAAAACACATCTAGAGTGCACGCATGCACTACGTGATGTAGTCTAGTAGGTTATTAGACTAGTGAGCTTGCACAGTTACAGTGCATGCTTTCACTGCATGATTTAGTCCATTTAGAATGCATTTAGAAGGCCCAAATATTAAAGATAAGGGGGCAAAATACCTCCATATGTCTTTTATATTTATATCATTTAATATAATTAGTCAATATCACACGAAGAGTGCCGGGGTTTTTTTTCTCTCCAAATATCAGCATGATTACAAATGTGAGATTGATTTTATACAACAGTTCAATAAACAAGAAATTAAGTGACTTCTATTTAGACACAGTATTGCCCACAGTATATTGACTCTTCTGTGTCTCTGAGCAACACACGGCAGTGTTTTCTTACTGAATGAACAAATCGTTTGAGTGAATGATTCAATGACTCACACATTAAGACAAATGCTTTGTTCTTGAATGAATCAGCTGTTTGAATGAATCTGTTGATGACTGCATTAAATAACTGTGTAAATGCGTCTAAATGCCACTTTAGATGCAGCTTCTGCATTGAAAAGATGAATTTTGTCGATACTGATTTAATTTGATTGGTAATGGTAACAGCCCTATTGTGTCTTATTACTCTAATTTAAAGGAGAACTCCGGTCAATTTTAACATTGAGCTCATTTTTTTTGTAAATTTGGAGTGCTGTCAATACAGAGAACAACGACAAAAATCGGTGTTGCCTACACCATGTTATCCTCTTTTTAAAATGTGCACCCTGTTGACTTCAATGGGGCAAGTTTTAAACCTGCTTTTAGCCTCTTAACATCCTTGATGTGTCATTACAAGTGCACAGCCAATGTGAGTGATTCCTTCAGAGTGAACGCGGGTGAATCTGACTGCAGTAGATGTGAAAGATATGAATAAAAATGATGTTATTTCAGCCAGCGCACATACCTGTATTTACTTCCTGTTTTCGGGTCGAAGTCCACAGTAATCAATTGTCGAGTTCACGAGCATAGGTTTAGTACCTATGATCACGTGCGTGAACTCGACAATCGTCAAATTTTAGCCTCTTAAGTGCACAAAGCCATATCGCAATTTGGATTTAAGTTTGATCGACGCTTTACCAAAGCAATGGTACAAAACACAACAACTGTATCAAGAGAGGTGTAAATATATTTTCGGTTCATTATGAAACTGTGGCGAGACAGATTATAGTTATTGGGAAACACTACTCACCAAATTCTACATTTATTTAATCAAAAATACAGTAAAAACTAAATATTATCACAATTTAAATTAACTACTTTCTATTATATATAAATTCTATTATTCTATTAAATATCTATTATATCTAATATATTTTACATTTAATTCATTCCTGTGATGGCAAAGCTGAATTTTCAACATCATTACTCATTACATCATTTTCATTACATCATTACAAGTACTCATGTACTTCAGTTACATTACTATCATTACTGATTTGATGCTCAAGAAACATTTCTGTTTTTGTTAATGAAAACAGTTGTACAACATTTTTTTCAGAATTCTTTGATGAATAGAAAGAAGAAAACAAATAAAAATACTGACCACACAGTTTTGAATAGTAGTGTACTCCCATAATAGAAGTAAAATGTTTCATGTTGACTTGGATGACTTGTTGACGATGAATTGGTGTTCCTGCTGGCATGAAGCTCTGTGTACAGGTGTACAATTACATGATTCATAGTGTAACTGTGTTACGGAGTGATCGGCATCTTCAGGATGGGTGGGATTTACTGATCGTACGCATTGATTGCAATATAAGGTCAAATACAAACTACATTGTTTATGTACACTGGTATTTTAGCTGCTCCTATCATAGGGTTTTTGTCCTCTAATGTGTCCTAGAACTGGTCCCACGACTTCTGGCTGCTGGTTAAACATGGCTGTGGTGGAGAGGTGCCATTCTTATTGTGGATTCATAATTGGCCCTGAATGCGGCAGAACCGGTTCACAGTGGGCGTGTGAGGTGTACATTTCAAGTTTGCGTTTCTCAAGGTTTTGTGTGTGTTTTGTCTCACACCAGCCCAGGAGCTGTCTCCCTTTTCTGTCCTTTCACGGGTGTTGACATTTAAATTCAAACTCTCTGCTTGACAAAGCATGAGTGTGTAAAAGAATCATTTATTGTGTGTGGCACGTATGTGGATCGTTGTTCTTCAGTCGACGTGCTTCAGATTACACACCTCACTTGGTCTGTCTGTAGGGCCCTATGAAATATTTTTTTCCCCAAATTCCATTTTAATTTTTTCCATAAACTTCTGTATTTGGTTGTATGGTTAAATTAAATTTTAGTAAAAAAAAAAAAAAAGCATGTCTAATGATTTGAAATCATGAAACCTAATGTACAACACTTTATTGACAGTATAATAAAAAAATGACATTTAGAGCCCTTCATAATCCATTTTTAATTTCCTTTTTTTTATAAGAAATGTTGCGTTTTCCATTTTAATTGTTTAATTAAATTTTATTGATCAAAAACATCAAACATAAAAAAAAATCACGAAAAATACAATTTACAACAATTTTAGTAAAAGAGTAAAAAAATCTATCTTTGTTTGTTTTATTTTTTAATCAAATTCTGTGTTTTCTGTTTACATTTTTCTGAATTCCGTTTTAATGGTTTAATAACATTAATAATCAAAAGCAGTTTTTATCAGTTGAATTCATTAGACTTTAACAATTCAGTCATTTTATAAATTTTTACAATAATAGGGCCCTATGAAATGTTTTGTGCTGTCTTTTTTTTAATACTTTTTATGGGTTTATGATGTAATTATTGTAATACGAGTTTATCAAAAACGTTGGTAATCAAATCAGGCATGGGGCACTAATCTAATTAATCTTTTAAAAATTTAATCAATTGAAAATTTAATTACAATTCCTTTAATTTGTTTGCCAACAAAGTGCTGGTTTACTGTTAAAATGAAAAAATGTTGTGATCTTTAAAAAAATAAATAGTTTATGATCATTATTATTATTATTACAATAGTAATATATTTGTGCCACATCACTGAAATCATCGTGTTTGTGTGAAGAAAAGAGAGCCAGACTGGTTGGATCTCTCCTATTGTACGGCACATCAAACGCTCTGCAGACGATACACACCTGCATCTTATTGGCTCCACAGACCTCAGCCCTGAACTGCTGAGCTTTTGAAGCCATCCCGGTGTGTGTGGCTTTCTAAAACTGGGCTCTGCGTGTGTGTGTGTGTGTGCACTCAGCTGTGGTGCACCCTGGGGAAAGTGATATCACTGTTGCCCATAGAGCCGATTATTGGAGAGGCAACGAGTGGAAGCAAACGACCAATTAGCAGAATTGGGACCAGGAGTGTCTTCACCATCACATCTACTGCTTCAACTCCTGAGTGTCTGTAGGTTTCTGGCGACATGCGTGTTCGCGTGTGTGTGTGGTTTGTTGAACTCTCGCTCTGCTCACTCGATCAGATGATTTGGGCTGTAGGGCATTTCTTCATCACTAGACTTAACGTGTTTTCTTCTGTTAGATGTTTTCCCAGGTTGTTCTAATGTTGTTAATGAGTGTTTATGTACAGTATACTGCCATTCAAACGTTTGGGGTCAGTAAGATTTGAATGCTATTCTTTGAACTTTCTATTTCTTCAAAGAATCCATTACAAACACGCGTTGCTGTTTCCAACATTGATGATTCCTGAGTATCAAATCAGCATATGAATATGATTTCTGAAGGATCATGTGACACTGAAGACTGGAGTAATGATGCTGAAAATTCAGCTTTGATCACAGGAATAAGTTACATTTTAAATATATTTAAATGGAAAACAATAATATTACTGATCAATATTACTGATTTTACTTTATTTTTGATCAGATAAATGTAGCCTTGATGTGCATAAGATCTCACTTATATCTTGCTGACCTTATACATACAATAAAATGCTGACAGCTATTCAGTTCATCATAAAATCACTTCATTATAAAAACACAAAAGTCACGTTTAGACTGATTATACTATTTAAAAGCCCCCAGGTCATGTAAATGCCTTAAACACTGCTAAAGTTGCATGCAAAGGTATATCTTGATAGCAGCTGAAAATTTACATCTGTTGATGAGGCTTGCCATCATGACACAATCTATTTTTTGGGCTTATTATTAAGCATAAAGTTTGCACATGTAAATTCTCTGTTCTGTTGTTTTATTTTTTCATGACACTCAGATCCACTGTATCTAATCACATTAATAGGGCTGATTGCTACATACACTCCCAGTTGACCTACTTTATTTGCCAAAGTGTGCAGCATGTGACAAGGGCACACCGTCCTGTATACTCTATCCCACAATTTTACATTTTCATTCTCAATAAATGGGATCAGGACAAAATTTGAAGGACTTGTTTGTTTTTTTTAAAGATAAAAACCAGTACAACTTTTATCATACTTTTTTTTTTTTTTTATCATACTTTTTTTTTATAAAATATTTTTTTTGCATATTTTTGTGTATTGTATAGTTACATTTTATTATATTGTTTGTCATTTTTAATGTGGAATCTGCCGTGAAATAGTCTGTGAAGCTGATACAATAAATGACAGATAATTGCAAATTAACTTGAAGCAAAACAATTATCAACAATAATCATGTTTTGATAATCATTTTTTTTGTTAAAGTCCCTAGAAAAGTTACATTTGATTCCATAGTGAAAACTAGATGCCTTTTGCAGATGTAGAACACTTACAAGTACAAACTCAAGTGCTTTATCGCTTTATTATTGGCTAATTATAAAAATTTATTGTTTTGTTATTTTATTAAGCAAATTTAAATGTCATTCTTCCACTTTAAGATGGTCTTTGACATGTAAACTTGAGGTGCTGCACAGTGATGGAAACAAGTAGCTCGGCAAACGCTCCTTTGTGAAATAACATGACCAATCAGCACTTCTATGATAGAGTTTAACATGGTTTGTTGCATATTGTACCACATAGGCTACTGTTTTAATAAATTGTATACAGTATATACTATGTAGTATGCACTCTGAACACGTCCTATTTCTCTCTCTTGCGTGCAGAGAATGTTCCAGTGGAGCTGCGAGAGCCGTTCTACTGTGATCAGTATGAGCAGGAACACCTGAAGCCTCCCGTCACGCGCCTGCTGCTGTCCCCTGAACTGTACTGTCGCGCTTACGGCCTACTGCTGGGGGGAAGCCCTGGGGCCGAGGGGCCCCCCAAAGACATTCCAGCGCTCCTACAGGTCCTGGGCAGGAAGGGCTTGGCACCCAAAGACCAGAATGCCCCTGTGACGGAGGCCGAGCTCCAACAGAAGCCCATCAAAATGGTAAGACGTATGAGCGGAGTCAGCACATTCCTGTCTGAATTATGTGCAGAGCTGAGTTTCATTAAACAGAAATGTGGAGTTGATACTGTAGCTTTTGTATCTCAAAACCCAGATCTGACTTGCTGTCTGCTGTCGAATCGAATTTCAGCCTCAAGTGCTCTCATGTGCACCACATTAATATCCTTCCGCTTATGAACCGCCTGGGAGACTGAACTATCAATCACGATTGATTCTGATGGTAGCTAAGGTTAAGAGTTGATAGGCCAGTCACATTTATGCAGTGTTTTATACAATACAGATTATTTCAAAGCAGCTTCACATTAATTAACAGGAAAATAACAGTGTTAATGTTATCAAATTCATCAAAAAGCAGCAGCTGAACAGAAGGTAAGTGTCATTATTCAGCTCAATTTAGTTCAATGTTGATTCAGTTCAGTTCAATAACTGTCAGTGTTGCAAAGTTGCATCAATTATGAAATGAGTTCAGTTCAGCCATAAGGTGAAAATATCATTTATTGGTTTAATGTTGATTCAGTTCAATAACAGTGTTGATGTTGCAAAGTTAGTGTCCTTATCCAGCTCGATTTAATTCCAATTTTTGTTCTCTTCCGATCGTGTCCGGACACGCAGTTAAATCAATAATATTACTAAATATTCATTTTCTTTTAAATCCTGATGCTCTAAACACTATTCATAGTGCACTTATGTATTGAATGAAATGGATTTTAACTATTTATTTAAGGGCCTATACAACCTGGTCACTGCATGTTTTTTTCCTGATCGGATAGCTATCAGATTTGTTAAAGTCCGCGTGAACCGGAAGTTGCAAACGTCTTTTCTCCAGTGCTGTGACGTATTTCCCAGTGAAAAGGAATATTGAACAGAGGGCAGGGTTTTACTCTAGCGCTCCTCCTCTCCATCTCTCGCTCATAACAGACTAACGATTTGAGGGGAGTGGTTAAGCGTTTCCCAAACCAATTCTTCAAACCTACGTCATCAGAGAAGGGACGCCATTCCAGACCGGAAGTAACTTTTCAGACTTTGATTAAAGATTACAACTATTTTTTTCTGTGTTTTAACTTGCACGGATTAATTGTTCACCATAAGACTAGTAATATGCGCTAACAAAGTAAATAGGGTAAATTTTGATTTCAGTTGGACTTTAAAACTGTTCCATTTACACTTAACCACATGAATGTATCTCTGCAAAATTAATATAAATCTGATCTTCAATTTGCACGCTATATACAAATCTAACAGAGTTCACGTCAACAAAAGCAACATATATGTGCTGCATTTCATTTATCATCTGCTAATTTCAAGATTAAAGACCGCAAAAGGTGAGAGAGTGGCATTAGCACTGGTAAGGTAATTTAGTAATTAGAAATTTAGAAATCGCATGTGTGTATTAGATCAGTGTATTAAAGTGAAAGCAGCGTTATATACTGTGCCTACTGCTATATATGCTGTTCATATGGAAAAACATATTGAGTGAATAACTTTAGTAGCTTTAATAAGAATACATTTCTTTCTTGAATGCTGCTGTTTAATGCTCTGGCGAGGAGATAAACATGGCAGACTGTGTACAGCTCACTCAGGGCGGGTCTATACTAATAGGGCGGAGTCTGTCAGCAGTTGTGGGCGGGGCCTGTACAATGTGACACACATATGCTAGAATCTGCAAAAGGCTTGTTGTGAGACACTGCTTATGATTTATGGGGATTAATAAAAGAGGAGTGGGTGGATTGGTGGTGTACATGCACTGCCGACACACATTTGTTCAAACACCATGCAAAGGTGAATTTTGCATAATAGGTCACCTTTAATGTACTGAAATTGGAGAACCAAATTCAATATGATTTTAATTGATGACCCATGGTGTCATACTGCATCCTCGCGCGTAATCCTAGAATCTTAGATTCCATTTACACCTGGTCACATAAATGTGTTTTTGCGAAACGGATATAAATCCGATCTTCAATTCCCGTGCTATATGCAGATTTAATGGAGGGCATGTCACTGAAAGCAACAGATATGAGCTGCATTTTATTGATCATCAGCTAAAATTTCTAAATCAAAGACCGTAATAAGAGAGAGCGGCAACGGAACTGCTAGGATTTCGTTTCTTTACTTTTAATGATGATGATTGTGTGTTAAGCGTCTGTGACTTACTTTCACTTTGATTTGTGATAGTTTGCTCTTTGGCTTGATGATCAGATGCTCAGCTGCTCGTCTGCGGCGATGCGTGTTGCAGTAGCGTTGTCATATCTGGCTATAACATTACATATAGCCTATAACAAGCTCTCACATGTTTATTTTTTGAGCATTTTTGGGGGAAGTCAAATTTACATATGTGGTTTCAACAACCAGATGCATTTACACTTGTCCAGTTTCGTCTGGAATGCATCTCAGACCTCCTCCTGAAGTGGTTTGAGCGATCGGATTCAAATCCGTCTCAAATGTGTTTCGGAGGGCATTTACACCTGGTCTCTTCACGATCGGATTGCTAAAGCGCATGAAGTGGCCAGGTGTAAACAGCCCCTTAGAAGGCCATATTAAGAATCTAAGATAGGCTTTGTATCAGGAGCTGCCTATGATGGCAAAAAATGTTTTCTAGGTAGGAACCTCAGTAGGTTTTGAGACACGACGTATGCATCTGTGATTTATTGAGCATGGGTGACTCATTACAGTCCACCAGTTCAGATCAATGGGAAATCAATGCTGATTTGGCCTGCCAAAAGTCACAACCAATTCACCTTCTTGGATCAGGACACAGGGGGATGGTTTCACTGCAGCACTGGGGGATGTTTTCTGGAGGTGAAGGGGCTTCTGGGGAGGGGCGACTCCTGTTTATGCTTGATTTCCAGGGATTATAGCATCTCCCCCTCTCCTGCAATTCCACTGAGTGGATCCAGCTGTAAGGGACAGGACAGTTATTGAAAGACCGCATGCTAACCCCAGGCTCACTGGACTGGAGTGGGTGTGGAGAGACACAAAGGAGGGGCTGACAAAGAGTGGCAGGGTCGAGGGATCAGGCCTTAAAACAATAGACAAAAGACAGCAGACCCTGTACTGATGTAGCACTTTCCTCCCTGTCAGAGAGGGTCCCTCTCACAGCTAGACGGGCTTTAATGGACATCAATGGAGTGTTTAATTCTCCTTGAGCTTTTAACATTTAACTGTAGAGTTCTTCTTACCAAGATTTAACCAAAACAAACTAGGTGAGAGACGTCAGTGTTGTTGTCAAATATAAATGTCATGATTAGTGATGCAGTTGTCTGATTACTTTGCCCACTTGCTCTATGTGTCAGGTCATAAATCTGCCAACATATCGATGGGTACTACAAATTTTGTTTTCAAATAGTTTCAATAAGTTGTGAGAATTTTTTTTTTTTTCGTCCCACAAATTGCTCGTAGATGCATTGATTATAATGGCAGTGTTCATACTGAAGACTTTGCAAGAGCTTAGAAACCCTGCATCTTTTGGCAAATTTAGCAAAGAGAGACCCTGGTTACAGCCCTACAAGTCATACCACTTCATTTTGTTTTGTACCATTCTCCGCAGTGACCCAATTCTTGCTTTGTCTCGCCCCCGTTATACCCATATTCAATTCGGTGTATTTGTTCCAGCCTCAGTTCTCCAACAGAGCCATCTCTGAGTGCTGACTCTGCTGAGATTGCCTAACATCGTGTGGTGCTGGAGGCAGGTGAACGCTCAGCGCTCCGCTGCTTCTGTCTGGGGCTCCCGGCTGCGGGTGTCCTGCTGGTGTCATGATGCGCTCGCTGAGCGCTGCCGATGCTCTGGGCTCATCTGGTGCTGTCTGGCTGCTTGTGGTGCGCTTCCCAGGCCTGGCTGTGGGGGCGGCTGGCTGGATGCTGTAGCAGCGTGATGAAAGTGGGTCATGATGTAGTATTAGGATTGAGGCGCAGCAGTATGAGTGAGCCAAGCCCAGTAAACGGCTTTGGAGTAGCTAAAGTCTGTTTTAGCAATGACTATGTATCAAAACTCAACATATCAGCATACTTCCTGCATAGAAAGTAGTGATAAATAAAACTTGATGCTCATATGCTAATGCTGCATTCTATAGGACATGGGCAAAGCCACACTTGTAATGCACTTGCATGGTATAAATTATTATTTTTTTTTTGGACATGCACCTTGTGAACACAATGGTATTTGTATATGGTAGTTGTTCAGTTCTCTTGTATAAATTAAAGTCCAATGGTGTTGGCATCTTTGCGTAATTGATGAACTTTGCAACATTGACTCTTAATGATCTGAATTGAATCAACTTTGATCTAAATTGAGCTGAATAATCACACTATTGTCTTCTGTAGAGCTGCTTTAATGCTGAAATTGACGTCATTTCAAAATTGATGAATATTGCAAAACTTATTTTCCTGTTTATTTATGTGAAGCTTCTTTGACAATCTGTATTTTATGAAGCACTATACAACTAAATGTGACTTGACTTGATGCAAAAGCAGTTTTTTGTAGGGTCCCCACTCTGTGTGGAATAGGGAAGACTTAATCTCTTTCGAATGAAGGAACATCTGGAGACACATTGCTCTGACCTCCTGTTTAGCTGTTCACCTCTCTGCAGGTTTGACATTTTCCGCTCGGATGCGGTGCAGAGCCCAGCCCCCATAGAGGATAAAGATCTGTGAAGATTAGTGATAATCTGTGATCCAGACTCGCCGTCATCATCCAGCTGAATATTAACAAACAGACATGTCACCTCTCAGTTATGTTGAACTGAATTGAGAGGTGACATTTTTAATACTATTTTTTTCTTTTATATTTTATCATTTTTTTTCTTTTACAAGGAAACTATTACAAATTTGCTCACAGATGCATTGATTATAATCTGTAAGGCTGTTTTTCTGTTGTTACACACATGCTCCATATGTGTAGATCCAGGAAAGCCTCAGGTTGCTGCTGCTGTTTTGTTTTGTTTGAGGTTTTCGAGAGGAAATCATGTAATAAATGCTGGAGTTTGTGTAACCTGAACTGATCAGGGGAATTTGGAAGTCAGATTATTGCCATCTACTTCCTGAAGTTCCTGTACAGCTGTGAGACTCAAGGAACTGCAGTAATTCAGTATTTTAGCAATGCTTTGTGTTCTACTCCTTGGTCTTATGAATTTCCACATTAGAAATGTTTTCAGTATACAGCGCGTGTTTACATAGAGAATGTGTTTACATAGAGAATGAGTTTACACCATCCGAGGCTGCCAGGTCTCCCTGTAAATCCCCCCTGCTGTGCCCCTGGCTCTTTTATCCTGCAGTTTGTGGGACACCGAGGGCCGGGGGTTAGAATAAGAGTCCATTTTCCCCCACAGTTACAATAACCACAGTGAACTTTGTTTTGCTTTGTCCTTCCAGTGGAGTATTTTGGCAGTTGTCACAGGACTGCCCCGGTTTGTGGTGACAGCCGAATGTTATTAAGAGTAGCTGGTGTGTTACCTCAGGATTTCCAGCCTCAGGGCTCGAAGCTGTGGTGAGGTGCATTATGGGTCACTCTGGTTGTTATGGTGATTTGGCAGGCTGGTCTTGCTCTGTCTTCCAATGTTGGTCCCGCTCCCCTCTCATTAGGGAAACTTGTGATTCAGCTTTGCGAGTCCTGGAGTGTCAGGACGGGAAATCCAAGCCCCCCCTCCCATCTCCTCTCGCTTTCATTCCTCTCTTTTGTCGTGAACTGCTCTCCGCTCCCTCCTCGGTATAATTACTATACCGCATAACAGACCAGAGCTTGTGACCTCTGCAATACGGTCTGTAGTTTCTTACTGATCTAACAGAAACTGCATTAAATCTTTCTCTTTTTTCACTTATTTTGGGCGGAATTCTGTGGAATGTTTTTAACATTGTATAAAATAGGGCTGTAGTGCACTCTGATTTCCAGCTATAAGAATTGTAAAATTAGCCAAAATATACAATAAATGTATGCACTACTGCTCAAAAGTTTGAGGTTAGTGAGGTTTTTTAATGTTTTTAAAAGAAGTCGCAACAAGGGTGTGTTTATTTAATCAGAAATATTATATTATGAAATTATTATTGTTAATATGTATATTATTATTATTATTATTATTATTATTATTATTATTATTATTATTTTTACTGTTAATATTTATATTACTATTACGATTAACAATATTATTGTTTTTATATATTATATATGTTTTATGTATTACTCCAGTCTTCAGTGTCATGCTGATTTGGTGCTCAAGAAAAATTTCTTATCAATGTTGAAATATATTTTTATGGAAACTGCAATTTATTTTTTGATGAATAGGTTATTTTGATGAATAGAAAGTTCAAAAGAACAGCATTTTGTAACATTATAAATGTCTTACCGTCATCATTTCTGATCAATTTATGCATCCTTGCTGCATTAAAATCTTTTTTGAAAAATGCTCTTTTCCCAGACTTTTAAAACTGTAGTGTAAATATATATATATTTTTTCCTTTTTGTCTAAATTTCTTTCCCTGTTGCTTCCATCTTACCAAACAGCGTGTAACAGCTGCCCATGAGCTTTTCTTGTGTCCTCGGCCACACTGTTGCTAATTTATGTGTTTCAAAATGATCTTTGGCACTTTTATCGCCACTGAAAATGACACTTCCGTTATCGTCCGTGTGCACCAGAACATGTGCCCAGAGATCGGCTGAAGCCCTCCCACTGTGGCTTATCCTCAAACATGGGCCCCCTGGCTGAGCCAGTCACTGGAAGCCGAGGTATAAATGCCCTCCGACAGGGCTGCTCCTCCCTCAACACTGCAGAGGTCAGCACTTCAGTTCACGCTCGGAAACACACCACCGTTTGTCACTGTACTGGACAGGATAAACGCGTTTATGGGTGGTTGCGAAGGATCAAATCTGCCTGTATTGCGTGTAAGGGGAAGACACTGGTTGGGACAGATTAGCATTAGCCGTGTAGAGGTGGCCCGCATCAGGGAATGTGTTCCTCTGACCTCTTTGACTGTTTGAGAGTTAATGATTATAGCAGACTAAGCGTGGCCAATACGGAAAAAAGCCAGTGAAGATATTCAGGTGAGGGCATTTACTGTATGTTCACGAAACGGCAATGGATAACGCAACTGTCGAAGGCAACGTGCGTTCTATTGATTTTTGTCCAAGTCTTTTGTTTTCATCTTTAAAGGAATGAAAAGAAGTCAAATGGCACTCTGAAAACGTCTGGCGTTGCTCCAGCTGATAGTGAATGATTCGGTTTGGCCTTGTTTGTCTCAATCAACCAAGAGGAAATCTGTTAGTTTTGTCCTTGAAAAATTGTCCCGTCTTTACTGTAAAAACTCATCCTCTGGCTAATTTTGACTATGGAAAGAGTGTTCCCTCATATTGATTCAAATGTCCCCTAGTCTTAACAGAATCGCCCTAGTGACATTGTGTGCCCACTGTGACGCTATATGGATGAATATCACAGTCCTATTTTTATCCAAAATCAAATAGATTGTATGATTATAATATGTATGTATACTTACTGTCTGTCTGTCTGTCTGTAAAAATTAAGCTTTAGGACATTACGTTTTTTACTGTAGTGTGAAGAAAAGCTACTT
>NC_139963.1:40310407-40438470 GCF_963993115.1 Abramis brama | reverse complement strand
ATTACATTAAGCGCATTAGACCAGTGTGCATAATGACAGCTGTGTTTTCTCCGTGTTCTGACACTCCTGTTTGTTTCCTCTGATTCGTTCAGAGTGCCCACTTGGAGTTGATAGATGCCTTAATGGCAGTGGGTGCCATGGAGACGGTGAGCACAGTCTTGGCGAGTGGCGGATCAGAGCTGCTGGGTACAGATGCAACCTGGGACAGAGCCCTGCTTTACTGGGTGAACGCGGTGAGTCTTGTAAAGAACCACAGCCACACAATTTCTTGTAGCTCAAACAACTCTCATAAACTCACAGAAGCCCATAGACTAATCTGAAAACTGTCATTCACAACGTTTAAAAGAATAGTAAAAACAAAAAGGTGTACCATCATCATTTACTCACTCACACTCATGTTTTTCCAAACCTCTATGACTGACTTGTGTGGGCCACAAAATAGGCTTACCATAATATGCAATATTCCAAATTTCTATATCCGTGATAACACTCTAAGTCTCTTAAGAAATAAATCTCACACTAAGCTATCACATTGATTCAGAAAACTTGGAATATAGTCATATGAATTACCTTCATAATTTTTTGTTGTCTTTTTGGAGATTAAGATTTTCAGCATTCACTTTAATTGGTGGAAAAGCACCTTTAATGTTCTGTTGAATATTCTGTGTTCTATAGAGGAAAGAAAGTCAAACAGGTTGGAGCAACATGCAGAATTTTCATTTTGGAGTGAACTATACCTGTAACATTTATACTTAGACTGTTTACATACATGCTAACCCATAATACAGTACACAATATTATTGGTCCTAAAATAGAGCCTTGTGGAACACCTTCACAAAAGACTCTGTGGGTGTGGTCTTCAGAAAGTAAAGTCACATGGACTACCTTGATGTTTACTTTTGATTTCATTTCATTGTCATAAGATGTTTTTTGTTTTTCTTTTGTGTAGCTGAACCAAAAATTGAAGGAACAAACAGAAGGTACACAAAATGACACCTCTCAGCCTAGTACTGAACCACAGCCTGTTCAGCCTTCGGTAAGAAACACTCATAAACAAACTTGCTCACAAAAAGCTCAAAGGCACATGTGTACAACAACTTGACCTCTACTCCTCTACAAAACAGTCACTCATTTCCTTAGCAGCACTGTCTTTTTCCTCAAGGTCTACTTTGCTGTCAAAATACCTGTCCTGTCCTCTTGCTGCTTCTCACTTCTCCTCCTGCCTCTTTCTCTTCTCATGTTCCTTCACTTCTTTCTGACAGTGTCCCACCCGCTGGTACTGGAAACTTGTTCTGTAAGTCTCTCTCTCGTCTTCCATTCACCCTACTTTCCTCCATTTTCCTGTTCTAAATCCATATAATGCTGTCCTATTTCGCCCCCTGCTGACTGCAAAGGTTACGTAGATGGAATTTGACTTAGACCTTTTGGGCAATTACTTTAAATCAGGTCTCAATTTTAGGATCCCCCATATTATAACATGGACAAAAAATACGTCGATAATGTTGTCAAATATTGGATGAAGCGCAAAGTCATCAGATTATTACCAGAATAAAAAAAAAAAAGAGTTGTATCAGTTGTCTCAACATCCTTCATCATCATTTGCATTACAAAAAATAAACCAGATATAAACATGGCATGACATGTAAATTGTAGGATACCATAGTATTTGGTGGTTAAGTGAATATAGTGTGTCTTTGTGATATTAGTGCACTTATCTGCTAGTGTATGCTGTATGTGTATCAAGTGGAAAAGGTCTCGATGTATCAGGTGTTGGCTGTTCACACAGCTGCCTCTGTTCTTTGCTTTGACCTGTTGAAGACTAAGTCTCTTGAGTATTTGCTGTCCCACTTCCATTAACAACGTCCTCGCTTTTACTACATTTAGTCTTCATGCGCTGTTTGCATGGATTCTTTCAGCTTTTTTTCTGTTAAACATTTATTGTTGTCTCTGATTGTCAGTTGTATGCATTTTTCATTTAGTGTTTGTATCTTGGGTATGGGACATGATGTTTCCATCTCTGTTTTTGCAGTTACATAAAATGGATAACAGTTTTGTAATAGTGTTTTTTTTTTTTTTACTGTTTAACAAATGCACTGTCTGCTGTCAATGAAAAATGAACAATTTCACAATAACAATTTTGAACAACAAGCAACATGGCACTTTCTCCATTATTGCTGTTCAACTGTATATTTTTATCTTGTTCAGATCCGGTACAGGAAGGACAGGATGCAGTCTAAGCTTAAACCTTGTTTTCCTGTGGTGAATGAAGTGAAGGATCTCTCAAACGGATGTGCCATTGCTGCTGTTATTCACCATTACTGTCCTGGTCTACTGAGATTAGAGGGTACGGTCACATCTCAAATCTGCATCTGTCACTGAAAAGATGAGTAAGACATTTATTTCAGTTCCTTCCTTGTCTTTTCAGATGTATGTATGAAGGACTCCATGTCTGTGGCTGACAGCCTGTACAACCTACAGCTGATTCGAGAGTTCTGTGACAGCTGTTTGAAGAGCTGCTGCCCTCTAGTGTTGGAAGATTTACTCTACAGCCCAGCAAAATTAAAGGTATAAAGAAAACTAAATTAAAACATGAAGAGGAGAGGGAACCTGGATAGTGTAGTTCAGTTAGTAAAGTAAGGACAAAGTGTACTGTGCTGACTATTTTTTATAGTTTGTGCTTTTAAGTATGCAGTAGGCTAGTGCACCAAAAAAAAAAAAAAAGTAATGCAGTGGTAAATCAGACACCTTTAGGTTAGTCTTTAGACCGATCAGTAACAATGACCAGTCCTAATGAGTGAGATTTAAGCGGTTAAATCCACAAATTATATTTTTCTTCTTGGGTACATTAAAATAACTGCTGAAGAAACATCACCCGTGGATTCGCTAGATGTGATTTATAATGGGATGGGATCATTAAAATACTTTAAAATACTAACAGAAATAGTGCACCGTTCAAGCACCTGTCACGTGCAGTTGCAGAGTAGGCACGACGCAGGAGAATATCACAGAAATCTTCAAACTATGAATACCCAGGAGATCACAGAGAAACACTGGAGAAAACAACCACTACACATATACAAGACTGAACAAGGAACTGAGGGAACTAACGGCTAACTACATGGGGAGTGATCATTAACTAGAACAGAACAGAAATGCAGGATTAATTAATAACCAAGGAGATTAACGAAGGAACAGAACTCAGGCCAAGCAGAACAGGGAACAGTGAAAACGAAACCAAAACACAACATGTTACAGCACCTTTTATCTACGCTTTTGAACTTGTGATTTTGAAGCTCTAAAGCCACTTTATATAGGACAGAGGGTATGCGAATTGAGTTCACTCAAGAAAATTAGGTTCATCCCCCCATTAATGTTCAAAGACAATGCAGATGGACTAGATGAGACTCTTTATGCTAATTTAAAAGTCTGCATTCCCGATGTGTTTTATATGCAGTGTTTTTTTTCTCTGTCTCTAGACAAACATACTGAGCTTTCTGGCAGAGCTCTTGTATTGGTTTGAAATCTCAAAGCCAGAGTTTGTTCAGCCCTTGCAGGACACAGAGCTGACTGGTAAGTATGTCTTGAATCTCGATTTCTTTTCTTTTTGTCTTGAAGAGCTTTTAGATTTTTAGCTTTTAGATTTTTATTATCCCGTAACAGTCTGTTAAAAAAGGATGTGCCAGATAAAGTACTGTTCTATTCTTGTAGAAACATCTGGAAGGAACAATAATGGCAGCAGCGAGTCCGGCAACAGGTATAACAAAGGTTTTTTTTTTTTTTTTTTTTTTTGTGTGTAAAATCCATGTTTATAATTTGACACTTCTTTTTAAGAATACCCAAAATTATACCGATCAGGTTTTATAATGATCTGAATTGTCAATGTTTTTAAAAATGATCACCTAAATGAACCTTTATTAAATCAAAGCCAAAACTTAACAGCAAGTTATTTGTCCTTTATGTGCCAGTGGTTCCCCCTCTATCTTCAAAAAGCCTTTTCTGCCCATCTCTTCCTCTGTGACTGCAGCAACAGGTGAGGAAAACACACTGTCTCTGTGTCCCAGGTCATCAGCTGCCAATATGTGTCTGTTCCATTCTTTGTGTTGTATACGTGTACACGCTGTGTTTATTCTTGTTCGGCAATCACATGGTCTGTGTTTGCATGTTGTATTTGTCACATGGTCATGTGTGTGTTTGTGTTGTCTCTATGATCAGGATCTCTGACTCAGTCTACCTCAATGTCTCATGTAGAGGCAGCAGGACGAACATGGAATAAGAAACCTCTTAGGTAAGGTTCCTCAATGTCGTTTTATGCATTTTACTTTTCTTAATACTTTCTGAAGGCATTCATCTTTTTTTCATGACTGCTCTTCAGCCGTCCACTCTCCTCTGCGGTGTCCTTCAGTATCCCTTTTGGTCTAGACAGTGATGTTGACATTGTGATGGGGAACCCTGTTATAACCCGATCTGTCAGCTCAGACAATCTCAACCCTACTGGTCAATCCATGACACATGTCCCCTACACACCTCCAGAGGACCTCAGCCACTTCCTGAGTAAGCCCTCTGGGCCCAATGGCCCTCAAAGAGCTTCCTGGGCCACTCGGACTCGTCCTATGCTGGCAGAGGAGAACGGCATTGATGAGAGTGAGACAGGAGAGCTACCAACAATTGAAGAGGCACTGCAGATCATCCACAATGAAGAGAAGATGGAACCTCGTCTTCACCCTGATGGGGCACCCGATGGTTTCTTCCTGCATTCACCAGATGATCCAGCAAATGCTAGACGCAATAGCAGCCCAGTGACTCTCAGCTCTTCAGCCCCATCCCGCTCAGGAATGCTCTACCATCGATCCTCAGGAGTCCCACCAGAGCCCAGTCGCACCAGACACCCCTCAGAAGGATCCAGAGATGACGACTCCGTGTTAAGAGATGGAAGCGTTGATTCGGATGCCTCTGAAGATCTTCCAAAAACCCATTCCACCCCTGCCACACCCGCTTCGGGCCCTCGCATAACTCGATCGCGTGGTGAAGAGACACCGGATAGTGGCGTGAAGATGACCAATTTTGCTGAAAGGAAGAAGAAAATGGTTCCAGAGCAGGTACGAACCAATGAGCCACAGGCCTCACAAATGACTACATGGGCCAAGAAATCAGAGGAGAGTCCCAGTAAGAGTCCTGCTCTCAGCACTGAAATGTCAGAGCTGGGGGCGAGGCTGGAGGAGAAACGGAAGGCCATTGAAGCTCAGAAGAAGCGTATAGAAGCCATCTTTGCCAAACATCGGCAGCGGCTGGGAAAAAGTGCCTTCCTACAGTTAAAGAAGGAGCAGGAGGATGGGGATGGCGAGGAAGGACGTCAAGGGGAGGCTGGCACCTCCTCCATAGAAGATGACCTCAGCCGTTTGGCACTGGAGGAGAAACTGGCACACTTGGAGAGTGAGGAGGAGCAACAGGAGGAACAGTTGAAAAAGAGGTCCTCAATAGAAGAAGAGGGAAATATCAAGCCCAGTGTCCAACAGGACAATCCAATAGAGAAAGACAAATCTGGAGTAGGAATTCCTGGAGGGAAAGGCACGGCCCCACTGGGTGATTACAACAACGCTGTCTCTAAACTAAGCGCTGCTCTTAATTCTCTCCAAAGTGATATGCAGCGCCTCTCGGAGCAGCAGAACCAGCTGATGAAGAAGAAAGCAGCTCCTAACAACCAAGCTTGGGTTATCCCACCCAGCTCCAAACCCTCAACAACTGCACCTTCTCGTTTGTCAAGGGAGTCCAATCGTGACTTGCCCTCTACCTCCTCCTCTCCTTCCCCATCTCGCAAGATTTCAAGTCACACCGCTCCGCCAAAATCACCTGCGTCCCAACGTAGGGCACAGTCTGCACCTCCGAAGAGTCCCAAAATGCCTCACCACCCTAGACCTGCAGAGCCCAAGACGCCAGTTTCCACACGATTCATAACTGCCCCTCAAAGTGTGGAAAACATTCCTCACTTAAAAAGAGTGTCTCCATGGCAATACAGGGATCAGAACTCGTCCACTTTCAGCATAGGTACACCCAGTCAGAGTGAGTCCCGCTCCGCTTCATCCCTGTCCAGACCAGAGGACAACTTCTCAGACACCGGTTCCAGTGAGGACCATACAATCTTCAGTATGGATCTAGAGGGTGGATTGTCACAGGTTCTGTCCCAAAAGGAGCGTCGGGGTGTGGGCAGCAGCTCAGGAGCTCCTTCCGAGTGCTCTTTTGAGAGTGACGTTCCTGCAGAGGCTTTCAACGGCAAGCGCAGTAGCCTTATCGAGATCTCACTGTCCTCTCTCAAAGCATTAGAGGGTGAAGAAGCAGATCCGAGCCAGGATATCTTCTCAGACTCAATGAGTGACCAAACAGAGCCAGAAATGAGGGGTGGAGTTGGATTCTTCTTTAAGGTTAGGGGAGAATCATATGTAAACTTTGTTTAGATGTTTAGCCTAAAAGGTGTAGCATTCATTTAACTATCTAAAATGGTCTCTGTAGCAGGATGAAGCTCGACCTGAGGATGAGATGGAGAAGAGGAGAGCTGCATTACTTGAGAAACAACAAAAGAGAGCAGAGGAGATAAAGAAACGAAGACAGGAGCAAGAAAGAGAGAGGGAGGCAAGGTGAGGCTTAAAACAAAGCTTTGGAAAGTGACCACGATGTGTGGTATAAATGAAACCACAAATCATTACACTTATTGAGGAGGTGTATGCTTTTACTTTCTAAGAGATTAGCTTTGTTGGATGATAAAACATCTTTACATTAAAGGAGGGGTCTGGGCCATATGTGGAGACAATGCCAAGCTGAAACAAACACCTTAAGAAAATCCTTAGTTATAACAGTGTTATAACCTTAGTTATAATGGCATAAAGAGTATTTTTTGCAACTGGAATCAGCATATCATAGAGACTCGGGTGCTTTCTTTTTACTTGGTTAGTAATTTCCTAGCAACAACCAAGAATAACCTACCGCATAGCAGTGCATGGAAATCACTCAGAGCACCTTAGCAACTGCATAGAAATTTCCTGGCCACCACCCACTAGCAGTGTGGTGGTAAGTTTTGTTTGGGCAACAAAATAACAATTATGCATTCCATCTCAAACAAGCACACTTAATGGCCCAGTTTCACAGACAAGGCTTAGACTAAGCCAGGAATAGGCCTTAGTTCAATTAGGGCATTTAAGTAGCTTTTATAAACATGCCTTTGGAAAAAAATATTACTGGTGTGCATCATGAGACAAAACAACGGCACTGACATATTTTAAGATATGAGATTTAAGCCTTGTCTGTGAAACCGGGGGAATATGTGCTAATCCCTTTGCAACATTGTACCTTTATCAGTGCTGTCTTCATATGTAACAGCAGGCCTTCTTCGGTGGATGAGCCAGGTAGAGGAGAGGAGAGACCCAAAACTCCTTCTACCCCTCCGCCTCCCCGCACCCCTCCGCCAGATGGCACTCCTCAGCGGCGTGGAGACTTTACCCGCCAGGAATATGAACGGCGGCATCAGCTGAAAATAATGGAGGATCTGGATAAAGTCCTCCGTCAGAAACCCACTACTGTCAGAGGTGTCAAGAAGCAGAGGCCCAAAACGGTGTTCAGAGACGACTCTGATCTCTCCCGCAGCCCTGCTAAAGGGTTTATGGGCAAGTTATTGGTCATCTGGAAGATTTATTTCCTTTCCGTTGATATTGTAGTAAAGCCAATGTCATGTATCAACTATTTTCTCTTTCAGGTTCTAGATTAAATAAAGTTTACTCCCATTCAACAATGAATCTGTCCTCTATGGCTAATGACAGTGGGACACTTACTGTCAGAAAATCTCCAAGGTAAATCTGATCTGTATGTTTTCTGGTGAGAAAACACCTGCTCCTCCTTTGTGACTTCACCTCTGAACATATATTCCTTTCCACAGTCGTTCTCATTCACCATCCAGACTGCTATCTCCAGGCCGTTTTGCTGCACAGAATGGGGACTGGGAAAATGCATCTACTATATCGTCTCCAGCCTCCATCCCAGAATACACTGGTAAACTGTAAAAATGATATGATTTGCAGTATTATTAGAGGTGCTTCTAAGGCCATTGCTCTTTCTCATACTTGGGGTTAGGTATTTGAAGAACCTCAAGAATTAATTTTAGTGAGCTACCTGTGGCGCACAGTTTGAAGATAAATGACACCTCAAATCCTGCAATATTGTGGTCTGCAGGTTTTGCATGGGCAAGCACCATTCACAGAAAATTAAGCTATTTTGAGTTTAACGGTTATTTAGATTAGGTCATGTGATCATGAACTTGCTTTCTCTTGTTGAAGCATCTGTTTGTCAGGATCACAAATCAAGCATTTGTATCTTAGCAATGAAAATTCTGTTTCAGGCCCTAAACTCTACAAGGAGCCAAGCTTCAAGTCCAATAAGTTCATCATCCATAATGCCATCTCACGCTGTTGTTTGGCAGGAAAGGTCAACGAACCACAGAAAAACAAGATTGTAGAGGTGAGTAACCTATCAGTCGACATCTTTAGTGCACTCTGGGCTCTCATGACTCGTTGCGGACAGCCAACACATATTTGCATGGTGTATTTGAATGTATGATGTAATGGTCTCACATTCAGTTCATTTGTGTTTTTCTCTTGTCTGTAAAAGGAATTAGAGAAAAGCTCTGCAAACCATTTTCTCATCCTCTTTCGGGATGCTAGCTGTCAGTTCCGAGCGGTTTATACCATGAACCCTGAGACGGAAGAGATGGTTCGACTTACAGGTATTGGCCCACGGATAATCGGTCCCAATATGGTGGAGTCGATCTACAAGTACAGCTCTGACCGCAAGCAGTTCACGGCCCTCCCGTCCAAGACCATGTCCATGAGTGTGGATGCCTTCACCATTCCAGGCCACCTATGGGAGCGCAAGCGCCCAGGAACCCCAAAGAAGCTTGGGACCCCAAAATAAAGCCTGCTGGAAATGCAGCTATACCTGAGCTGGCCATGTAACCCTGGGTTTCTGTCCCGACTCCGGCAGTGCAGAGAGGCGTGCATGCCAGAAAAAAAGAGTTGGATAACAAAAAAGAGGCCCAAAATCCTAAAATAAAGTGCCCTCAGAGGTGTATAGCTGGTGACTGTGTAACTACAGGTCAAGTTACAAAAGATTTATTCAGAAATCTCCATTGCCATTTTCTTCGGGTAACTCAAGTGAACTCAAAAGTCATATTTCGAAGAAAGGGGTCTGATTGATTTTCTAAGATTGTAGGAAAATTATTCTTGGCATTCTAATGTTAAAACGTTAGATGAATCTTCCAGTCTCATCATTCAAGTAAAATGAATGTCCCCCACAATAGAGAGGAAAAAGATCCTCAGAAACATTACTGTCCTCCAGCTCCTACCCTTCTTTACTCAATAAACTGGATCCTTTGGTGTGTAAAAGGATTCCCCGGACGAAATCGGATCTTTGCTCTTTGATGAATGCAGGGCACAAACCAACACAAGCCTTCTTATCGTCTGTTTTATCGTCATCAGCCTCTGTTTTATGGGACTGAATGTAGAACTGTATTACAAAGGGGCACAGCCACTCACCTTTACGTCACGTCATAAAAAAGTCCCATGCTGCTGTCTGTTTCGAGTCTGTCTTGCTCTCTAATAAAATCTGCCTTGTCCTTTCGCCTTCCTAAAGTCAGCCGTAGACACCTGGATGTTTGTTTTCTTACTGCTTCGAACCTTATCTAACTGGATTACTCAAGCTTTAGGAACTCAGGAGAGCATGTTAAAGACTCAAATATCTTTCCTTCCCATTTGCTTTAATTAAGAACGAATGAAAAAGCAAAAAGATGCCAGAACGTGCTGTTGATTTCCATTAATGATACTTTTTACTCTGTTTAGCTGTAACTGGAAAAATAATGCAAGTAAAAGATCAAGGCTGGTTTAATATACTGTATATTTGAATGCTGATTCTTTCATTTTTGACAATGATTTGTATATTGTGGAGATTTGTAAGCAATGAATAAGCTACCCTGCTGCTTCACTACTAGAGCTGGATGTGTTGGTGTGAATGAGTGTGTGAGCGGGACGGGGACAGAAAGAGACAGATGGCGAGAAACAATAAACACAAATCTGATGTCAACTCTCACTTATGTACCCAGAGCTGAATGATCAAGTGCTATTGTTTGGCTGACATGTAGCAGCAAATAGTGATAAACCGCTCGTGAACACCAACAGATAGTGATATAAAACAAACACTAACAGAAAGTGATAAAAGGCAGAAAAGCAGCCCAGGTGTCTGCAGCTTTAAACGGTTATGTTGTTTCTATGAATATGATTGTCTCCAAACTGTCTAACTTGGCCTTATTTGTTTCATGAACGGCTTGAGTTGTCTTTTTGTATGAAAGGGGCATTTAGTCTGTTTCTCTTCATCAAAGCACTAACTGATTCAATCAGGCCACTCTCTCCTGTCTTTGGAGAATCAGATGAAGTACTTTACAGATTTGCCGTAAAGATGTACATATTTTTGTAAAGAGCAAAAAAAAATTTTTTGAGACGGTTGATTTACATGTTTCTGTGTCAAATGAATGGGAGATGTGTATTTGTGTGTAGGTTGCATGTGTTTGACTGTTGGGTGAAACATGATGGTTAATGTAACTGGATTCTGTGCAATTCTGTAGAATGTTAGGTCACCTAAGGTGTATTTATTGGGTAAGGATGAGCTAGAGTTTTCTGTTTAGTTTCAGATTTTATTATTTATGTTCTGGCAAATGTGGTGATTCACTTGTTCATTTCAGAAAGCACATTGATGTTTTGTTTTTTCCTTTTACTGTTTCCATGTTCATGTTAGTAGATTTTGTTTTTCTCCCAAATTCTTTGATTATGGATCGGTCCCAAGTGACAGGATTAGAAAAATAAAATCATTTTTATGTACTCTCAATTATTTCTCATCATCACTGAATTTAATTTAGTTCTATCAATTATACAGTTGTAATCAAACTCATTCAACCCCATCGCAAAATTTTGACTTTCAGCTGTTTGCAATGAACAAATCAAACAAAAGTAATTGAAATGGCTCAACACAACAAATTCTTCAAGTGGTTTACCCAAATTCAACTGAAAATGCAACTTTTAATGACTTCTGCGGTCTTAAAATTATTCAACCCCTTCATGGTAAGCATCTTTAGTACTTGGTAGAACACCCATTTGCTGTTATGACCTGCTGCAAACGAGATGTATAAAAGACAGCAGCTTCTGGCAGCGTTTATGAGGAATCTTTCAGTAATATTCTTGGGTTTGTGTGCTGCAACCGCCGCCTTCAAATCCCACCAGAGATTTTCTATGTGGTTCAAGTCAGATGACTGTGATGGCGACTGTAGAATCTTCCAGTACTACTTCTGAAACCAAGCCTTGGTGGAATTTGAGGTATGCTTGGTATTACTGTCCTGTTGGAAGGTCCAATGACACCCAAGCTTCAGCTTCCTCACTGACAGCATGACGTTTTCTTAGGATTTCCTGATACTTCAATGAATCCATCTTGGCTTCCACACGCTGCATGTTTCCAGTGCCAGAGGATGCAAAGCAGCCCCAGACCATAACAGAGCCCCACAATGCTTAACTGTAGACAGTGTTCTTTTCAGCATATGCTTCATTCTTCTTCCTCTAGACATGCCGTTGATCCATAGGGCCGAAAAGTTCCAGTTTTGTTTAATCACTCCACAGAACAGAATCACCTCTGTGGCTTTTATTTATATGACTTTTCTTTTGCATTTATGTCAGTAGTGGTGTACATCTTGGAGTTCTGGCATGCGTTTAGTACACACCTTACGCCTGTCGCCATCAAGTCCTGCTGCAGGTCTTTTGCAGTCACTCGAGGGTTTTTCTGATCGTGCCTTCTCAGAAATCTGGTTGCAGCTGTTGATCGCTTCTTTATAGCTTCTTGATCGCTTCAGGTAGTGTAATCTCTGTTCCTTTAACTATGAACTTGCGAACTATGCTTCCAACGGTGTCTCTAGGGACATTTAGTGCCTTCGCTATCTTTTTGTATCCCGTTCCTTGTTTGAAGGTGAAGATGATATCTTCTCTTAAATTTTTGGACCATTCTTTTGACTTTTTAACATATTTCTAACATGCAGTCAAACGTGACACTCAAAAAAAAACTCACCAGTTCAGATATTTCATCTGTTCTAGCTCAAGCACACCTGGTACAACTAATGAAACCCTCGATTAGTTGCATCAGCTGTGCTTGAGACAACACCTGTTTTGCAGATTAGTGCTGTTGTGAGGGAGTCTATTCAGGGGGGTTGAATAATTTTGAGGCCGCAGAAATTATTAAAAGTTGCATTTTCAGTTGAATTTGGGGAAACCACTTGAAACATTTGTTGTATAAACCCGATTTGCAATGGGAGTTGAATAATTTTGATTACAACTGTACATTGTATCAGCTTTTGTTGCCATTTTTTATATTAATTTTATTTTTTAGAATTGCATGTCTATATCCATGATTTCTTGCACAGTTCACACTGTTCCCATTCAAAAAGTGCATCTTTGAAAGTGTGGGAGAAGGTTACAAACAGTCCCCGTCATATTTCACGACTACATAAAAAGTAAAAGGAAAAAAAGAAAGTTGCAATTTTCAGTATTCTTTTTAGATTCTCATTAATGTTGTTTCTAATTAAAGTAATTCAGGATTCTTAATTGTCATGAAAATTTTTAGTTTTCTATAGGCAATTTTTATTTTTTTTTTATTTTTTTTTTTTTGAGTAAAATATGACCCAGACATGTTCTTGATGGGCTTCATGAGCTTCATCCTTCTATAGCTGCATTCTAGAAACAAGACACATAATATCAGACCATACAGACACACTTTAATTTGAAACTCAATCTTGTAAACAATTAGAAGAATTTAACACAATATGTGATGAGCCTCTGTGTCTCTAGATAAGTTAGACAGTCATGGTTTTATATTTATAAGTGGCAGTGTTTGAATGCTGGCAAACTTTATTTTTTAATGGACGTGATCCATAACTGTAAGGTGAGTTGTTAAGAGTATGCATCTTGTACACCCATAATACCTGAAACTATTTGTTCCTGTTGTTAGATATGTAGCGCCAGCCAGTGATTAAATAAACCAGCATCTGCACTTGTTCAAAGCTCAAAATGATTAGACACCACAGGTCAAATTTATGAAAGCATGTCCACAAACAAGCTTTGTTTTGATTGTGTCTTATGTGTGCTTGGCATGAAGCATTTCAGTCAGCAGGGAGTTGCAGGGCAGATCTCCCAGCAGGTGGCGCTGATACAGATATTCCTCGACCTGCAGGCTGATGCTGCGCACCTCTGGCAGTCGGAGCAGCAGCTGTCCAAACTTGTCTGAGTGACCTGGGTGGGTTTGCATAGTGTGGTCCATCAACGCCCTGTTTACACGCTCTTGAGTTTGTTCTACCTGCCTTCGATCCAGTACTGATTTAACATCTGCAAAACACATGACCCTCACAACTCTGGTCCAACAGGAATGGTTTAGATTAAACATTTGGGAATGAAAAGAAACCCACCTGGATTGAAGAGAACCAGATATTTGAGACACACAAACTCCTCTCTGTCCAGCTGCAGTGACCTAAGCTTGGAGACAAGGTCCTGGGCTCTGGATACTAAACTACTGAGAGTTACTCCAGCCTGACTGAGGATGGTCGATACCTCAATCTGGTACATTAAAAACAAGTCAAAGAAGTTGAAAGACTCCTAAACAGTCAATAAACTGGGTAACTATGGTGTAGTTGTGTTTCCCAACCCTGTTCATGTAGGCATACTAATAGTACACATTTAACAAATCTTCCTAATTCATAGCACCTGATTCAACTAATCAGTATGTTAGAAGAGACTCCAAGGCCTGAAATAGACGTGTCAGATAAGAGAGACATCCAACATGTGAACTGTTGGTGTGCTTCCAGTAACAGGGTTGAGAAACACTGGTGCTGTAAAAGGTGTTCTTACCTGTTGTCCAGTAATCAGACATATGCTGCCATCTCTTCCATAAGCCACCTGCCTGCATAAGTGATCCAGGATAAGAAGCTCACTCCAGCAGCTTTGCAGTAGTCCCATTTGATCCTCCACCTGCAAGAGATCAGGTACTCTAGTTATGCAGCAGTAGACAACTGGCGGGCATTGCCTTGTGAAAGAGTTACAAAGGTTAACTCTATCCATGCTGAAAATACAAGCATGTATGTTGTTCTGGACCCCAGTCCCAAGCATGGGATGCTAGTAGACAATTTTCACCAGCAAGTTTTGCTGGTGGACAGCAGGGCTCCGCTAGTTAGACCAGCATCTGACCAGCACTAACCATCTTAAACCAGGTTGGAGCAGTGACTAAGATTTTTACCAAGTTGGACAAGTTTCTGAATCAACATATTTGTTGCTTCTGGAACAACATTCCTAACAATGAATCAAACTTTAGGGATGTGGAATAAGGGTCGAATTAAAGTTAGACTTAGAGTTGGGGTTCGAGATGCATACCATTCTTATCATCCAACAATTTCCCTGTGATTTTTTTTAAATAATAAAAAAAAAGGTTATGGTATGGTTAGTTTTCGGGGGGTTGGGGGCAGGGCTTGTTTCTTTGGCCCTGTTTACATCTGGTATTAGGATGCGTTTTGGTCAGTCGGATCACAAGTAGACGAGGCAGACACATTCCCGTTGACACCTGGTGTTTTAATCCATCTCTTTTGTCCACTTTCAACCACTTCTGTCCTGATATCTTCGAGGGGAGGGTCTATGGGTGATCTTTTGATCATTTGATTTAATGGACGAAATAAGCTCACGCAATTTACATCTGAGTGAGCCCGGAGAAGACTGAAAAACATATGGAGAACATCAGCTTTCGTTTCTGCTCTGACAGCCACAAGACGCCACCAAACACTGTGAGTGTTAGAAATCAGGAATGGTGAGAGAACATTGTGCTTATGTTTTTCGTCTTTAAACCAAACTCGGGTCTTCAGCCGACAAAGTTTAAATCCTGTGTGGCTAGCGCACATCCCATAATGTTTACGCGTTAGGTCAATAGGCATAGAGTAGGTGTAGGTGTTTAGACTACAAAAGTAATCCGGTCAAATGCGTTTTTGACTACCTCTGGAAGTGTTCGAAAGTGGACAAGCTCAAAACGTTTAGACCCAGTTTACACCTGTTACCGGTTAATTGTGATCCGATCAAAAACGCATCTTAATACCAGGTGTAAAAAATTATGTTCAAGGAAAAGTGTGTGTGATCATATGCAAACTCTTCTACCTTAAGCTCCTTAAACAGTGTGCTGTTTCTTGCCCACTCCACCAGTCCAAACAAAGTCTGGTCAGCCATTTTGCACATGATGCTGAAGGTATTGAGACGGTCATGTTTTCCTCGGCAGGCTTGTTCTCTTTGGAGGCTTGTTAACACACGCATGCAGAGCTGCTTCTCATCTGGCTCAGCTTGCAGGAGCTGATTTAGGAAGCAAGAACTAGGGGTTGTGGTGGGCGTCAAGCTCTGTGCTGGTATTGGGGTCGAACTTGGAGTTGAGGTTGGTGTGAGTGTCGCAGTGGGTGTAGGTGCAAAGGTTGAGAGAACTGTTGAAGAGATTGGATCAGGGGGCGTCACAGAAGCAGGACTGTAGATGAACGGGAGCTCTCTTTTCTCAGGAGGGTATGTGTGGAAGCCTGTATAGCACATTGTGTGAAAAGGTATGGATGGATCAGACAGAGTCCGGTCTCTGGGCATGGTGCAATCCAACAGCATGGGGAACTCGGGCTGGCTCATACTGGGATGAAAGGACTGAGGTGGGTGGTAATGATCAGAGCCGAGAGAAGTAGGGGAGGGGTTGAGGACATGAAAATCATGAGAGACAGCTGGTACCAATGCTTGTGGTCCCTCAATTTTGATCCTGTAGGGGGCAATGTTTGCCTGGTGATTGGTCCCTCTTTGCTGTTTCAGTTGCCTGTCCCGTCGGTATAGAGGTCCAAACTTGTTTCGCCCACCTCTCATTCTGTCCACACGTACAGCTGAGACAAGTGATTTCACATATAAATAAATCATCATGATTTTCACAGCTACTCACATCATAAATTCTCAGAGTAGTTGCTGTGTCTCATTACGAAGGCTGTGCCCTCCAGAGGTCGCATTTGTCGACTGTGTATGTCATCGAGGATGTCTAATTTTTATTTCTTGTGAGGTCTTATTTTAGGATGTTATGGTTACTTTTCTGAAATGACGTATTTAGGGACAAATGCAACCTCTGAAGGGCACACCCTTTGAAATGAGACACAGTAAATGTTTCCTATCCCTGTTTCTGAAGGCACACTGAGCATATGTTTACACGACAATGATGCAGTGGCGGCTGGTGGATTTTAAAAATTTTAGCAGTTGGATTTTTTAAACTGCTTTAAGATGGCTTTTTTTGTTAACTTATAGACAGAATATTTATAGAAAATGACACATACATCGAGACAATATAAATTTTAAGTCCTAGCCTATCACTTGAAGAAAAAATCCATCCTTCTGTCCTTTTAAATGTCCGTGTTAAAAGAGCACGTTCGGCCGTTTAGTGAAGCTGACTGCTGTAGCCTATATCCAACGTAGGCATGGGGTCTTCCTTCATTTTTAATTTGTAGCTGTTGTTTGAACATTAGTTTAGTAAATTTGTTTGCGATCAAATATTCAATATCTCTACTCTCCATAGTTACATCAGCGGTAGCAGTTCAAACTAATATTACATAATTTACGTCTCGTTGATGATTGGTTTGTATAACAAGGGAGGCTGGCCTCCTCTGCCATGTTTATTTTGTCAACACTCCTAATCTCTGAAAGTGAAATATTCAATGGTGATTGGCTATTTTTATTTTTACCAACAACTCTGTCACAAGTCTCTGGCTATGGATTTGCCTCCCCCTCCCTTTCTCTATCCCCTCAGACTCGCGTTTCACAGATTTGGCACATTTGGGGAAGAGGCGTGCGGTGGTTACCCTTACAGTCGTCAGAGCCCGTCTACGGAGAGCCTGGCCACTCCCTATTAAGTCCTATTGTACCGAATTTTGGTTGTAGTTCCACCAGAGTTCCACTGGGGGCGATCGCCCATGAGTGCAAAATGAATGGGAGTCTATGGAGCTAGACGGCTAAATTTGTCTCTTTCACCCGATTGCCGTTGAGAAATCTCAGATTTGATTGTAGGTTTTGCAAGTTCAACATGGGTTATAGGTCGAAAGTTGAATGAACGAGTACTTCGATTTCTTACAGGTTGAGTTGTTGTTGCCCATAACATGCTAGCATTCTGCTAATGAACGCTGATTGGTCAGTGAAGAACTGATTACGACCAGAGATGCCGCTTGATGGCATCGTGGCATCCGAAGCGGGACCAGAAACAAACAAAACAAAAACTCTTCTAGCACGTGTATTTACCTGTGTCAGCTGTGTTGTCGATGCCTCGAGAGGAAAGAAAGTGCAGAGCGCGAAAGCACCAAAGTGACTGAAGGATTGCCGTAAAGCAGTATCTCTGGTCTTACGATGTGTATGACGTCATTGACATTTTAAAAGACTTTTTAAAGCAGATAAGTGACTCTAAAAAATCGAACACCCAGCAATGTGTAATTTCTTTGCATCTCCTTTCGAATACAACATTCAAATTACTAGACAAAAAATGATATCCTGAGAAAAGTGGATTTTTATTGGTATAGCGCCATAGACCTCCATTCATTCTGCACTCGTCCTGTGAGCGCCCTCATATGGAACCAGAGTGGAACTGCAACCAGTTCAGAAGCCGGAAGTTTACTGAGAGTGGAACTTCTCCCCTTATTAGACATTCTCTGCAGTCGTGAAATTACAAACAAGAAATACACATTCTCAGACATAATGAATAACTGGGAAATTAAATCGTCTTGCAATTTTCACCTAGAAATTTTGGGTAGGCTGTGCCTCCCTAGCCTCCCCTGGCAAGCCGCCACTGCAACGATGTACTACAAACGGAAAAGTTTTCCCATTGTGTTTTTCGTGTACAGACGACAACGTTGTCAAAACAATCTCCATTTACATGGATCTACGAAGACGACTAAACATGCTGTATTATTCATGCCAGGCCAGTAGTTGGCGATATCACTGTGTAAAGAAACACTACGCGCCTGTAGACTGAACATGTAATTTGCATGTGCATGATGTCACTGTTTTCACAAATTTGCGCTTTTGTACGGAGACGATAATGGTATCGCTTTCAAAAACGTGCACTTTGAAACCTGTTTTCAGATGTTTGCGTTTTCAGGCCCCCAAAACACCATTGACGTGTAAATGAACTGCCAAAACACACGTTTTTAGTTGAAAATAGTGTCATGTAAACGCACCCTAACAGTACACATTTTCCAACTCATCCTAATCAAACACACTTGATTCAACTCCTCAGCTCATTAGTAGACTCCAAAACCAGAAATGGATGGGTCAGATAAGAGAGACATCCAAACTGTGGACTTTTGTTGTGCCTCCGGGAAGAGGGTAGGGAAAAACTTGCTCTATTGATGAAACTGACACTTAAAAAAAACAACAACAACAACAACAAAAAAAACGTAAAGAAAAATTGACATTACATAAAGATACTGACCTATTAAAGTTACATAATTAAACTTTTTTTTTGCTTGTGTGCACATTACATTTTCACCTTTACTGGGTCATCAGAATTGCAATTGCAGTGATTTATGGTTTTACAGATAAGTAGAATCAGGATCAGAGCTATCTTTGATAGCTAGCCATGAATATCTTTCCATATCTCAGAGACAATAACTGCATTTTTCCTTATGCATCTAAGGACTTAATGATCATGCACTATCATTGTGTGGGTTTGCAGCCGTACCTTCTTTCTTCATGCCAACAGCTAGACATTTCTGAAAGCGGCAGGAAGGACACCGTTTCCTCTGTGCCGGGTCCATGGGGCAGCTCTGTGCCTCTGCACACGTATACCGCTTGTTGTTCTGTACAGAGCGCTTAAAAAAGCCCTGGAGAGAATGTTTGTCTTTACTACTTAAGAATGATAAGGGTGTGGAGGTTATGAACTGAAAGCTGCATACTTGTCTCAGTCTTGCTGTAGCACTTACCTTACAGCTCTCGCAAGTGAGTAGACCATAGTGATATCCTGACACCCTGTCACCACACACAGGACAGCCCTCTTCTTGAGTTGCCCTATTGTCTGGGTCTGGCTTTAACTCCTGAACTATAGGATATCACATTAATTGTGAATGCCAATGGAAGTGGCACTTCCACTTAAAACAAATGCAAGTCTTACTTGTCTCCTTCTGGAAACAGCAACTGGAAATCAAGTGGCCTACCATAAGATGATTGTCTACGAGTGGGGTGTAAGGTTGAACAGTTTTATGACCGGTCTATCTGATAAATCTGTTAGGCAGTCTATTATATCTCAAACGGGCCTAGTCTGTTATCACGCGATTGATTAAACGCTGAGATATAGGGCTTACATAATCCTTATACTTTAATATTTTCAGCATTCAAAAGAAATAAACTGACTTCTGAAAAGTACTTTATTTAGATTTGATAAAGAAATGATCCTTTGAATGAAAGCATTACAATTCTTTACTGAATGATTTTTCAATATGCGTACTAAACATGACTAAACTGTACAACCTGATCAAATCATGTCATGGTTTTCTATACCTAAACAATCGGATAGATTTAATATGAGTTAGTCAGTGACTTTAAATGTTTACTACACCCATTTAGCAATTGCTAAAGCCATTAAAGTGTCTCCGATCCGAAGCTCTACTTACATGTTGACGGTCCCTCTTGTGACGCAAGGTCCTGTGTGTAATCGGCAGAGTGGAGGGCCGTGGGGTGATCCAGGGGATAGTTTGAGATGTTCATGGTCCATAGGAGAGGGGCGGCATGGGTCACCGTAAGCAGTCATTCATAACTGTACACGGGCCTCCGGGACAGGGAGGAAAGCAGGCACAGACACGGGCTGTCTCAGAGATGGTGCTGTGTAAAGGCCCTCAATCGGACTTTGCTCCATGTTGAGGGTAATAAACCGGAGTCTGTCACACCTTCCCAACAAGCATTCCTCATTCATGCTGGAAGGTGCATGAGCATTACAGGAGCAGCGAATGTGGAGGGACACGCTCACCATACGAAAATAAACACAAACAGATCTGATGCTAAAATACTATGGCCATCGATTCATGAAATAAGATTTTGTTTATCAGACCAGTGCAACTACAGAACCCATGTGATTCCCGAGTGTTTTGTCAACTGCATAGAAAGTCTTTACAGTCCTCTTCCATATTTCTATTCAGTGGGGATGGATGTATTTAGATTAGATTACTATAATGCTTACATTTTTTTTTAACTAATGTATCTCTTCTTATTTAAAGATATTCCATCACCTTTGGAATCAAGGAGCCTAATATGACGAAGAGAGCTGGTAAGTTCAGTGATGTGGGTCTGTTGTCAAAGGCTATTTAAAACAATTGAAGGGTAACGAAGACAAATGCTGTCAAATTAAACAAGGTATTGTCTCGACTGTTAATGAAACCAGAAATGTGTGCAACGGCAAATGCCATTCTTTTTAATGCAAATAGCTGGTTTGTTCCACATATTTCACCATTATATCATAATATCTGCAGCATACACACTGTAAAAAATGATATGACAAATACGTTATGACAACGTGTTTTTACATTGCTTTACCTCATCAAAATAAATGAAAAAGCTATTTTTCATAACTTTTTTATAAGTTATACAAGATTCAACTCATTTTTTTGTAAAGTCAGTTTAATGTAATTTAAGTTGAAATGACTTACATTTTTAAGTACAATCAACTTGGATGTTTAAGGCGGCACCATTTCTTTTTTTTACAGTGCAGTGGCATATTTACATTTGCCTTGAAAATGGAATCTTTTCGCTTATTTTATTGAGAAAAAATACTCATTTAAAACTTAAAATGTGTAACTATCATTACTGAGGATCAAAGCAAGCTGCTTGGTTATTTTGTTTTTTCTTTCTGTTTGGGAAATTGTGAATTGTATGATGCAAACATGTCACTAGGTGGCACTATAATACACAATTTTACTCTGTTGATTATAATTGAAAGCTTCTGCATATGGATCGTTCATATATGTATAGCCTAATCATTTCCCTTTTTTTGTTTTCTAATGAAACTTTCAGATCTTTAAAATCAATTGAGCTCTTTTTTGATGTCTGAGAAAATAGGACTAGAAATGCCGGTATCAAATAATGATGTATGTCCAAAAACTGGCATACTGCATTAATTTACTTTACGGATCTTTAGGTATAAAGATTAAAACTATGCTTTATAGTTTTATTATATAATATATTTAAGCAAATTGGGACTGACCCCAGGACAATGCAACCAGCATTTGAATTTCATGGTCACTTGATAAAATAATTGGTGCAGCAGTAAATGTTTCTGGCTCCACAGCCTATAGTTATTAAGGGTTCGCATTTTTTTCTGTGCAATTTTTTATTTATTTTTTACCACTGGACATCAACTGCATCCACAGCATCTAGTCTGTCAAATTTAGCAATTGTGGCCATTTTTCAGCCTGCACTTGCTATACATTAATATACAATATCAATTAATCCCAATAATACAATACACAAGATGTTTACAATGATGTTTTTATTTTATTTTTTAAAACATATAAAATGCTTATAGAAAAAAGACCATTCTTTCAAGTTTGACATTTTTCTTAGACAAATGGCATCATTTTTTTAATGTTCTCCATCTAAAATATGTTTATGGTACAAAACCCTACAGTACAAAGTACTTCTATAAAAAAATGAAGGTGGTTTAACTTGTTAGGACTGTAGCACTCATGAGTAATACAGATCTGTTGCTCTGAAACAGATATTACAAATAAATATATGGTTAGACATTAGACAGTCCTAGAAATTATTATTAATGGTAAGGCTTTTTATTTAGATGAGTTATTTACCTTGTTAGAGAGGAGCCTCAGAGAAATTATTCACTCTTAGGACACACAGGCTCACCCTTAGGAATATACCAGACTTCATTGTGTCTGTTCATAATCTTCATTGGGCTGCAAAACACACACACACACACACACACACACACACAAGAATAAACATAAGAAATGAAGACATTACAGAATGTAATTGGCAGAATGTAGGTATCATTTGGAAGCTAAGCGCACCTGTTAAAGCCGACGTTATAATAATACTCCGTCTCATATGTAGCCTGTACATTGTCCAGCGATGTCTTTAGACTCTGAGCCTGTAATTTGGACACGACTGACATCATCCAGCCCCCGTAGCTTCTGACGTACATTTTCATATCCGGAGTGTCTGTGAAGTATATCTGCAAATAAATTGAATTCAAGATCATTAATAAAGGGGCTGGGGATCCTTTCAGTCCAGTAGAATATCCCAGAGACTCACAGATGGATCAGTAGGTTTGGGTGGGTTGGCCTGGTAGTCGGAGGGCAGGAGGAAGCTGAGAACATAGACTGATGACTGCCACATGCTCGCACTCGCATTGACTTTAATGATGACTGGTGCAGTCATGTCAATCTTAGCACCTAGAAAATGAGGCATATTATTTGATTATAAGGGCGAATCTCACAAAACTTGTCAAGAACTCAACCTAGCCATAAAACCCCTAAAATCAAAATGAATGCACAAAATTATGCACATCTACCGCCTCCAATTTGCATTACCATAATGCAAATAAACAAACAAATACACTGTAAAAAAAAAAAAAAAAAAATCAATAAGTTATGACAACATATGTTTCGTCAAAACTCGTCAAAATAAATTAAGCAATTTTCAACTTTATAAGTTATACAAGATTAAACTCCTTTTTTAAAAACAGTTTAATGTAATTTAAGTGGAAATGACTTAAATTTTTAAGTATAACCAACTTGGATGTTTAAGGCAGCATCTTTTTTAGGCCTACAGGGTAAATCAAAATAAAATGATTTCCATTTATATAATGTGAAAAAGTAATGCTATATTGTAATGGTAGCTATTTGTAGGCTACATCACTGTATTTGTAGTAGTTTAATTTATGTGTATTTACACAAAACACACTTACAGTAATGAGAGTAATGAGAAATATAATTTAGTATAATGGGAATTAAAATGTCTGTGAGCATTATAGTCATGTTTTTATACAAAATATAGGTGTGTTGAAATCCCTGACCCGCTGTGTTTCACTAAACGTCGGAGAGAATTATATAGGTACGCTAACGCTATAGTAGTGTTGTGTTATTTAGTGATTCGAAGAGTGCAAATTAGAGATAACGGGAGAATTATGCTGCCTTCACCTGATATCTGTGGCAAAAAAAAAGTAAAGTAGGAAACTGAATGCATATTAAAGGGATAGTTCACTCAGAAATTTGTTCCACGTTTCTTTCTCCCGTTGAACACAAAATAAGATATTTTGAAGAATGTCGGTAATCAGACAGTTGACGGCACCCATTGACTTCCATTGTATTTTTTTTCCTGCCATGGAAGTCAATGGATCCATCAACTGTCTGGTTACAAACATTCTACAAAATATCTTCTTTTGTGTTCAGCAGAAGAAATAAACTCATACAGGTCTGGAACAACTTGAGGGTCAATAAGTAATGACAAAATTGTCATTTTTGGGTGAACTATCCCTTTAATTAAAGCGATACTCCCTCCCCCAAAAAATTATACTCCACCCTGAAAATTCATTCATCATTTCCTCAACCTTACGCAGTCATAGGTGTACATATATGGCTATATTTCTTCAGATGAACCAAAGTGAACACAAATTATAGCTGACCAGAAGTGATGGTTTACAGTTTTTTTTTTTTTTTTTTTAGTTTAAAATATTACATTTATTATTTTTATTTTTTTTGCACACACGTCGTTTTACTTCAGATTCATCAATCCGGATCATATTGATTCCTGTCTGTTCACTTTGTGTGTGTTTTTTTTTTTTTTTTAAAGTGACAACCTTGGGGTCCCATACACTTGCATTATATGGACTAATATATTGATTACTTTTCTAAAACCCTTTCTTTGTGTTCATCTGAAGAAAGAAAGTCACATACATCTGGGAAGGCATGATGGTAAATGAGGTAATCTTTTTAGTCCCTACAATATAGTGATGTCAGGTTTTAAAGGCATTTGCTCCCCCACGATGTAGGCTATATAAAATCTGACCAGCACAAACTCACCAGCCTCATTTTCTCCGGTGATGTATTTAAAAAGTTTCCTGAACGCTTTTGGAATCGCAATATCCATGAAATAGGATTCAGCTTCTGCGGTCACCCACTTAACAGCACCATAGTGACGTACCTGTAGGAGAAGATTACTTCATCTCATTACCATGTTTGAGCTTGTCATTTCATTTCTAGCCATAATACTCAATCTCTTCATGCTCTAATTTTCATTCTATCTTGTATCTCACCTCATAGTCCTTTCCGGCACAAACCAAGTCATACAGCAAGCACTCTTTCGTCTCAGTGCAGAAACTATCACTAGTGGATTCACTTCGATGTGGAAACAAAATACATTAAATATACGACACTATAGTGCACATACAGTAGTGTTTTTGGTGTAGACTGCAAAAGGGATTAAACATGAATCTCACCCAACTCTTGCATCTACAGTCAATGCAAAGAGCAGCACGGTCACCCCTGTCAGGCAAATCCTTTAAAACATTCAAAAACAGACAGAATTAGGTTTCATTTAGGGTACTCTAGTAGTCAGACAATAAGTACAGCTGTGTGAAAGAGAGCGTAAAAGTGTCAGTACTTACATGTTGTCGAATGCTGTAACTTCAGGCTGTGAAGAGAGGAAGCGTGTGCACGTGAGCCTGCAGGCTCTTATTTATACATGTAATGTTATGAAATCTGTTCCCTCCTACAGGACACACCCCGACCCTACAGTGATATAAGCATGTTAAGTAAGAGAGTCTCATCCACTAGGGACAGTATTTAATCTTTTTTTTCTTTTTTCTATCCTTGTTGTGGTTGAAAGTTCTTTTGAATTGATTACATGATTGTCAAATGCAGCCATGTGCAATATTTAGAAATGTCACGTTACCCATACAGTACTGTAGATTGATTGACGTACTTTCATATACATCTGACGACGTTGGTCGCATTTATATGTAATGGATAATTTGTGATTATGTACTCAGAAAACATTTTTTTGTTTGTTTGTTTGTTTAGGGAATAGATGAAATAAGCAAACATAACCTTTGACCGCAGACTGACCACAGCTCTGTTCATGATTTTGAAAGTCATCCAGATGTTTAAGTAGGCTAAATGTCAATATTGCTCAACTTCTTGGAGTAGAAGAGGAATATTTTTTTCAGGTGACAAACTGCAACTTTATGCCTTTAATAAATGCTTGTTAGCTCATATAGACAGTTCTATAAATGCAAATATTTTTGCTTTAATGTCTCTTTAAGGACATCACATTTCATGGTCTTGATGTTATAACTTGGCCCAGTAACTATAGTGTACACAAAACTTTAGACCTCGTTTGATGGTCACATAGAGATCTCTTGGGAAAAAAGTTCAGGCTGCATTCAAAGGTTTAGCTGTTAGGAAACTATTGTTTGTCTCCTGTTGTTTAGTCTTGATGCTATCGGATATCTTTTGTTTAGGGTTTTGTAATGGCTTTACAAGTATGGGTGTAGCTGGGTGTCTTGTTTCAAGAATTGTACAGGTCATCATACACCAAAAGAGTTCATTCCACATCTGTTACGGTTATTTGCCAATGTAAACATGCAAAGACAACATTATCCAAAGTTATGATGTGATACTAAAGACAAAACTATTCTCATTCTAGATATTTTTATTTTATTTTGACACATTAATGGTTTAAACACATTAAACCCCAAAAATGAGTTTGCCATGAAACGCTTATGTATAACAGCTCGTTTCATAAGGCTTACATAACAGCAAACCTGTTTTATTAATCACGAGCGGACTGCTTTTTTCTTTGAATGCCTGTCTTTTGATAGTTGTGTGAAGAGTGATCTCAAAACAGGTTTTGAGAGAAATGCAGACTTAGGAAAAACAAAGACAGCCATTAGGCATGTGGAAATTGACTACTGAATATTATTCTCAGGTGTGGCTTATGAATCCTTTGATACGAACCTAACAATGGCAGAACAAACCGATCACTAGTCACGTGAGAGGGAAATATACGGATTTAAATATGGTGGAAGTCAAAGGAGAAGTTGTAATTAGTGAATGGGTGATGTTAAAACACAAAATCAGGACTTGTCTGTTCAAATCAGCTATGCGATAAACATTATATCAGTGCTGTTGAATGCTTGATTCCTATTGGTCATTCCAACTGTTGTTTGTTGACTACGGTTAGGGTTAGTTTCATCTGTATTGCTGAGTGAACCAAATGCTCTCTCACACAAACACTCTCTCTCTCTCTCACACACACAGCTTCATGTTTTGGCAAAATTACTACCTCAAGCTGTGCATTAACTGATCAATAATTTAACGGTCCATCATCAATCATTCCTTATTTTGATTGTTTTACCTGAATTGTTTGGTGTGTGTTCATACAGCCTGCACTGCATGACATATGTCAATATTCAGGCTGCTTACACCTTTGAGTGAATCATTTGAAAGCGCATGTTTCGTTCAAAGCAACAAGTGAAGCGACGTCAGTCCTTTACACTGATTTCCGCTGCGGTCTCAGCTGCTGCTGTCAGAGTCTTCGTCAGACTCTTCCTCTATGTCATCTAGAATGAGCTGGTCGATGCTTTCTATCAGACTGCCCTGACTCAGACAGGTGTTGACAGTGGATCCGCTGCTGATGTGAGTGGGGCTGGGGAACACCACGCGTGGCTTTCTGTTCTTCTGTCTGCTGTGCGGGTGAACACATTCGGTACCAGGCACATGGGGCTCTAGATAGGACAAACATGCAGCTGGTCATACACATGCAGTGCTGCTTAAAAAAAACATGAGTGATTCATATTCAAAATCAACATGAAATGACATTCACAACCCATTTCACTTTCATAACGAGGTCCTCGTGTAATCCTGTAAATAAATATTTTTTTAGGATTCTGAACCATTTTAAACTAAGAAATATTATATGAAATAAGAAATAGATTTCTATTTCACAAATATTGTGGCCACCAATTAGTATTTCGTTCCCATGTTTTTGTAAATCGTGGCTAGGTTGTACTAATCATTTTGATTTAACTAAAACAAGGGAACAAATTATTAGAATGTGGTAATGATTTACTACAACGAGAGAACAAGTCAATAAAACGAGGGAATGATTTCTTAATTAATGGCCACAATATATACACTTTTTCCGCCTGCATGTCATGTGCGTATATTTGTGATGTTCATCATGTGAGTTCTTTGTACAGAAGAAACTATGTTCTTGCTTTCATTGAAGCTCAAGGGTTATTCTCAAATCACGCTGGAGAACATGATCATCATGTTTGACACAAACAAGTTCAAACTTGTGATGGTCTTCATTGGCTGCCCACGAACAGCGTCTACTTTGCCCCGCCCTCAAACCCTGTAGTCGTAGCTGAGGTCTTGAAGAGTTTGGTTCGAGAAGACACTGTTTTCTGTGCTGCCAAAGCAAATACACTTTGCTGCACTTCCAAAGGATGAGGACTCGAATTGATAAGGTTAAACCACCTCCATCGTTACTGTTCGTATGACTGTGTATCAAGTGCTGAGGAAGACACGCAGCTGAAATTTAAATATGCTAATGAACATTTTGTTTCCGACACACACCGCAAGCGGTCGACCAATCACAACAGACTGGGCCGTCTGACCAATCAGAGCAGAGGAAGCTCTCGGAAAGGAGGGGTTTAGAGAGACTGAATTCGAGCAGCTTCAGACACTCTGAGAAAAGAGGTGATGTGCCATGTACATTATGAGAAAAATAAAGTGTTTTTTTGACGTTGGATGCATGTAAACTTATTGAAGGAGACCTTCAAAACAAAATTAGGAACCTTTAAAATAGCATAAAAGGGACACTGTGCAAGACCTCTAGTGATCATTGTGTCAAACGGCATCTTATTACCCATTCGATTATAACAGTCTTCAGCAAGGCAGCTGTGCTGATTTCTTTGTCTAGGCCCAGGTATCATGCCCCTCCTCCTTGGTGGAAGAATCTTAGAGGGGAAAATGGCTGAGCGACAGCCGTAACAAGGGGAACGTCCATCCATCCGACCAAAACCCCTAACAGAAACATTAAATGTTAATACAATGCTCCTCATCATGCAGAAAAAAAGCATCGTCACGTTTAAAATCGATGTTTAAAACTGAAACACACACACACACACACACACACACACTTACTACACATTATACTATACATAAAGTTAAAGTCTTACTTGAAGGCCCGAGCGCAGTTTGGACAGTTAAACTCTGCTATACCCCACATTTTGTCGGCTGGGACAGGGTCATACTTCTTCTTGCATCGATGACAGCGCGACACCTATAACAAGCCAAGTGCACACCGATAAATGCTAAACATTTTTAATTTTTATTCCAATTTAGTTTAGATCATGACATGTCTGCGCTGTGACTGGGAACAGCTCAGGCTGATTTAACTAAATGTGATTTGAGCTTTTAAGATGCGTTCAGACGTCATACCCTTTTCCTCTGAGGCACACGTCGCCACCAGTCCCTGTCACATGACTCGCAGGCAAACTGATGTATGACAGAAGGGATCTGGTTTGCCTGCGCCAGGTCAAACATTCGTTTGTTCTCTTCCGTTAATGGCAGAACCCGTAGACGATCACCAAGCTCCTGCAAGCATGTCTGTGCATGTTAGTTCACACTGCTTAAGGTACACCAACACTTTTTTTAGTATTCAATTTGGTTTAATTCGTACAATTTATAATTTAAATAAACAATGCACAAAAACTAACCGTTATATCCTTATCATCATCATCGGGTTTTTCCTTTTCCTTTCCCTGAGCCTAAAGTGGAACAGGAGTGATGCGGTAAGACTACAGTGTAACATGATGTTTCATTTGTCCTGTAAATCCACATCCAAATAGGGAAACGCCTTCTTACTTGTGCTGATGGTCTTGCACCAGAGGATCCAGATGACTTGGCAGGTTTTTCTTTCTATAAATTTTTGATCATCACATCTTGACTATCACCATTATACGATTAAAAACTGTAAGCAGCTATAACTGGTACTTTCATTTTCAGAAATCATGTAACATAACATTAAGATTGTTTACAGGGCGTTCAGAGATGGTTGGGATTGTTACCTTTTGTTTTTCATCAGCTTTGAGTTTCATAATCACATTCTATATGAGAGCAGAAAATGTGTTAATGAGTAACAGGATTATACAGGATTATAAACACAGTAACCCCAGTAAGTATATGAACACTTAAAGGTAGGGTAGGCAATTTTCGGAGAGGCTAGCAATAGCGAGCTAGCTTTGAAAGTAAGATCCAACTCTCCCTTCAGAGCATCTCCAAAGCCACACCTTCTTCAAAACACATGAACACACACTACCTCATGTCTCAAAGCACGTAACATTTCAATAATAATGAACATAAAGAGCTCTGACCTGTACCATCTAACTGCTGAAGATTCATTTCAGAGTTGATAGTGTTGCCATTGAAACGCATAAATTTGAGTCACAAACCGCTCCGAGTACAACGTCACGGGTTTCCAAATTACAGTAGTTATGGCGTGAACGCAGCATACGCTGGTTGTTTTGGTTCAGGAGGAACTTTAAAAGATGGCTGCTGTTTCGGTCGCGGTGCTCGTGACTGACGTCTGTCTAACTCATAGCATGAAACGTGCTGATGAAGAGTGATGTCTGCGTGAGCAGGTGCACGGAGGTATGGAAATACATACACTCACAGGCAGGTGGGACATTGTACCGTTGCATTCGGACCGAATGCAATGATTGGACAAACATTTTATGGTCCTACGCCTTACACAGATGATATATATACTGTATATATATACATACATACATACATATAAATAGAATTATGAATTTCTTTGCATTACAAAAACAATCACATTCATGTATTTTAAGCGGTGTCCAAATACTTTTTTTCTTCAAAATACACCTACAAACTCTTTCCATAAATTTCCATAATGTTCCCATAATCATATGCAACATACCTTAGCTACAGGGTCATTATTCAAAGCTGACTTGTCTTCCTCGTCCAGCTCTACACATAAAAATGCATGAAATAAATGAGGTGTGGAGTCGACACAAACTAAAAACACAGAACTAGACTATTGCATAAATAGAACTTGCATAAATGGTAGAGTGAGTGCAGGCAAATACAGTAATACACTTATGAGACATGGTTCTTAAGAGAAAAGGTTTGCACTTTACCCCTGTCATTATCTGCCATTAGGGCGACACACATTGCAACCATACGATGGTTGTTCCCATAGCGTCGCATGAGTAATACAGCCTTATCAATTTCAACAAGACCATGAAACTTCTCCCTCAGTCGCCTCGTACTTTTTTCCAACTGCATAAGGAGAGAAAAAGTATGCAATTACTTCTCTTTATTTGAAAGAACAACCACAGGGTGAAAGACTCGTGTCAGTTGCCCTATTAATACAAAGGCGATTTTATGCAGGAAAAACATGAAAACGTTTTAGAATAAACGTAATGACCTATATTATATGCAACATGCACAGTGATTAAGGAAGTTGCACTGCACCGCACTTCCTTTAATAGCAATATGTATTGTCTCAAATAAAATATCATACGCTTTTATTGTCTTTATTGTCAGAATAATGAATACTGTACCTCTATTTCTTCACGCATTTGACTCATCTCGTTCAGTGTTCGGTTTTCGTATCAATAACAGGGCTAGACCTCTTTTAGTGTTGCACCGTTTCCTTCAGCGCTTTCAGTCTGATAGTTGGTCTGATCACTTTCGGTTTGGTCAGAAATACCACAACATGACCACTAGAGGCCGCCACAGTACAGCTGTAAACCGAGCACAAATAAGAGCACTTTGACTTTTTTGACCTTATACTAGTATACTACTCGTACTACTTTTACCTTATCTTTCTATGGCAAAAACAGTAAGAGTAGTAGGCTATGCTATTAGTATGCGGTTTTGAAATCAGCACAAGATTTTGATTCATCACAGGACTATATCCTCAGAGTCCTATATATCATGCCTAATTTAGTAGCCTAATCGTGGCAGATTCACTTAAGACATAGAACATTTTTCAATCTTAAGTCAAGAATTCAGATAGGAAATTTCTGTAATACAGCCACTGGGTTACTAAAAGAATCATTCTGATTTGCTTAATGATTCACTAAATCAATTAGCCTAGCTGCATCCCAATTCAGAGGCTACATTATTCAGATGGATCCTTCACTGCCTTCCCTACCCCAGAATTCATTGCACGCCAGAGATCTTCAATGATCTAATTAAACTCTAGGCTACTAAAAAGCAAAAACGACTTTAGATAAACATACTTTTTTCATCATTTAAAACAACAAAAAAAATTCTCTATATTTCTACTACTGTATTATTGCATCATTTAAACTTTTGTTTCCTATATTATTGTTATATTGTCTTTCTACTGTGTAATTCCTATATGTCTGCACTATCATGTATGTCTGTACTTTTCTTCAGCACTGGAAGCTCCTGTGTGCATAAACATAGCCTACTTGGCAACACAGCTGAAAGGTTTGCTTGAGCTGCGCCCTCTACTGTACAGGAGTAACTTTGCATTTCCGTCAGCCTGAGGCTTATTTCACTTTTGGTGTGAGTGGGCCATTACATTCACATTTATTATTATTAAAAACAAAAACGCAAACCCAGCCCATGTAAGAAAAATGTATGCAAAAGTATGCATTACTTTAACATAAAAAGTAACAAAGTAACGCAATTAGTTACTTTTTTAGACAGTTTGTATCGTATTACTTTTAAAATTAACTTCCCGCAACACTGATTATTATTGGTGTTATTATTCTTATGTTGCTGTAACGTCAATGACTTCAAATCCCAGGGTTCTCTGAACACAAACGCGACCTCTGCAAAATGACTGATCACAGACTCTTATGCAGAACTCACGCGCTCCGGGTGAAAGGAGAGTTTGTGGATGAGAAGACGAGTCGGACTGTCAGCAGGACACAGGTCTGTTACTGTACATGCAAACAACGCTCGGTTTAGTTGCATTCAGTAAGTACACGTTCCAGAACACTTCAAACAGGTTTAGTCTGAAGTTTATACTTGTGTAGCTCATGTTTTTCATGTTTTGTTTTTCACGCAAATAACTGTCACGGTCATTTTTGAATGCTTCATATTAAAACGTGACGAGTTTTATAAAACACATAACTTGAGATGTGAAATCGCATCACGGCGCTAGTGCATTGTAAATGACCAGTTAAAACGAGCGCATGAGACGCGCGCGCTCCCCAAGTGCTGAGAAAATCCGATTAAGATTAAATCTGTAGATCAGAAAGAAACCCTTCAGCGTGCTCTACAGTTAGTAAGCATATGTGACACTTGTTTTATATATTAACTATATGTAACTGTATTTTACAGTTACAGTGTTACTCACTTAAACTAAGCGTTGCATCATTTTGTGGAGTTGCTTGTAGGGTAAGTTTTTTTATTATTATTATTATATTTATCTATTTTTAATTTGGTAATTTCATCTGAATATCAACATTTGTGAGATTTAGTCACCTGAAACAGTTTTTAGGTTAATTGATCAAATTGTGTGTCTCTGGAAAATAGTGATTTATGACATTGCATTGTTGAATTGTGGCCCATCAAAGTTTTTGTCTATTTGTTAAAGAGGGATTTGGACACTTAAAGAAAACTTACAATTAGTATACTTGCAGTATAAAACTACTAAACTAGTTTACTGAGAGAACACTTCTACTACTAATATACTTAATAAATTCGCATGTAGTACAGATGAAGTACAAATGAGAAACGTAGTTTACTACTATTACACTTATAGTACACTTAAACGTATACTTTTATGCACTAAAAACTGGGCCAATTTAGTCCAAAGCTGTATTGAAATAGTACACTTACAAGTTTACTACTAGTACATTGATACTAGTATACATACTACATAAAGTATACTTAACATATACTTAAACATTACTTAAGTATACTTCATAAAATTAACTTCAATTATAGGCCTACTTATTTTTCGTAAGGGAAGTTTACTGCTTTTATTATGATTTCAGACTAGAGATCAGCGTTGAGAGAAAGGAATGGGGACACGGAAAGTTTTGGTGACAGGATGCTCCTCTGGAATTGGTTTGGCGGTGGCTGTCCGTCTCGCAAAAGATAAGTTAAGGCGCTTCAAAGGTGAGAAAACTACATATGAATGTTAAATATACCCCGTAAAATGTTAATATGTCTAAGACTTATTATGATGCCAGTGCATCAGGAAGGAGAATTATAAAAATAAATATTTGAATTAAAGTTTCATAAAATGACATATTTGTACGTATAAACCCTCTGTCAGTCGCTAGTGCGCCTCTTGATGCCAGTGGTTTACTCGCACAGCTCTTTACTAGCTGGCCTCCGTTACATATGTACTGTACATTAACTACTGATCAGATAAGTGTTCTGTTCTGTTATGTAATAATGTTACTTAAAGTGCTACTATTGATTCTGCTTGAATTAGTTGTGGCCACCATGAGGGACCTGGATAAGAGAGAAGCTCTGGAGACAGCAGCCGGAAAGACACTGAACAGATCCCTGGAGATCCGACAGCTGGATGCCACCTGTGAGGACTCCATCAGAGAGTGTGTCAACGGCTTGGCAGATCGACGAGTGGATGTGTTAGGTGAAATCCACAGTTTCCTTTCAACAAATATTTCTGAGCAATGCAGCTTTATAAACAGTAGCTCAGTGTCTTTTGACTTGACTGTAAGTATATGGTCTTTTCTGTTTAGATAATGTAAGATTTACAGCAAAAATAGTTGATCTCCTCATAGCTTATTTTAAAACTGAAATTTCATGAATTATACCATAATATCAGGAATATTCCTCTTTGATTTGAGTCACATGTATCACTTGTGTCAGCAAGGGTCCTATGATAATTTTTACAGTTTATGTGATAATTTTTTTTACTTGCCAAAGCCTATTTTTTGGGGGTGTAACAATACCGTCATGTCACGATACGATGCTATAGCGAGCCAAAATAAAGAAGAGGGTTACTTCTAAGACATATGGGAACAAGTTAACAAAGAATGTACTGAAATACAGAAAAAAATATAATACGGAATTATGTTAGACACATTTACTACTTATAAATAATGTACACCCTTTTTTACTGGTAAAATCGGACATTTGGCATTATCAGGACTCACAAATGCATTATTATACAGTATATCCAACATTAAATATAGTAGTTAAATGTAGTACTGTTACTGAAACTCAAAGCGATCAAAAATGACTATTCCCAAACTTTATTAGTTAATACAAAAATTTGAATTCTCTCTTCATTTACTCACCCACGTCATTTACGCCTCCATTTAAACGTCCACGTTTACTACAATATGTGCATTGTAAATCTCTCAGGTTTCATAAAAAAAAATCTTCATATGTGTTTGAAAGATGATCGAAAATCTTATAGGTTTGGAACGACATGAGGGTGAGTACATGATGACAGTATTTACAATTTATTACATATTTATTACCCAAAGGTGAACTATAATTTATAAAGTAAGTACAGTAAGCTGAGTCTTGGATAAAACGAACTATATTGCGAATCATATTGTTTACATCACGATACGTATTTTTAAATATCGCAATATCTCGAAACAATAATGTATCATTACAGCCCTGCTATTTTTACTAGATTTGTTGCTGACTAATCATAATCCCGGACACTAAAACAATTTAATAAAATTACAATAAAACTCTGTTCTGTCTGTTTTTCACACACACGTGTATTGTACCTACTGAACCTTTGTTTTAAAGGGAAATTCTGTCATCGTTTACTCATCCTCATGTCGTTCCAAACCTAAATGATTTATTTTTCTTCTGCAGATGATATTTTGAAGAATGTTGGTAACCAAAGAGTTTTGGATTCTATTGACTTCCATCCAAAAATATCTTCTTTTATGTTCCACAGGTTTGAAATGACACGAGGGTGAGTAAATGATGACAGATTTCTTTACTTTTGTCTGAACTATCCCTTTAAACTACACACTGCAAAATGCTTTGAACAACCTTCCACAATCCTGCTTGATTGAGACTCAACTGCTCTGTTTTGTAGTGAATAATGCCGGTGTGGGCATGATTGGTCCTTTGGAGTGCCAGAGTGTAAGTGCTATGCAGGAACTCTTCAACACTAACTTCTTTGGCCTGGTGAGACTGGTGAAGGAACTGCTGCCTGATATGAAGCGACATCAGAGTGGACACATCGTAGTGATGAGCAGCGTCCTGGGAATCCAAGGTAATACCACATATCTCAGTTATTATAAGCAGTACACGTTAAATGCACACGTTTAACTTTACGGCACACTGTTATTTTCAAAGTGCTAATTATTATTATTTTTTTCTTTCAGGACTACTTTTCAATGATCTATATGCTGCCTCCAAATTTGCTGTTGAAGGTTTTTGTGAGAGTCTTGCTATGCAAGCTATGAAGTTCAATGTCAAGTGAGTACAGATATAGTGCTGAGTTAACTAGACAAAATCAGAGAAAAAAAACAAACATTGTTTGTGGATAATATTTGTCAAGAAAATATGGAAAAAAAATTAAGTTTATCACACTAGTGTGCTTTAATATTTAACCAGGAAGCTTGTTTTGAAATGCTTTTATATTGTACAAAATGGAAAAAAGTCACACTTTTGGTGTTCCCGGTCAAAAATGACCGGACTACAAAAAGTAGCTTATAAATCTCACGCCATGCTATATTATCGCCAAATATTGGATTCAAACTTGTTTTCTTTCAATTAAGACAGGTTTCGTATTTATTTTTGAAACTGCTTGACATTTTCGGGCAAAAGAAATCCTCTCTGGGTCAAAATGACCCGAACACAACATAAGGGTTAAAACAATCACAGCATGCCGGGAATGCATTGTAGGGTTAAATACACTACATTTGGTTACTTAATTTTTATACATGTAAAAACATTCATGCATTGTAAGTGTGTCTTATATACAACTCCCACAGGATGACTTTAGTGGAGCCAGGCCCAGTTGTAACTGAGTTTGAGAAGAAAGTGTATGAGGAGGCAGAGAAGATGGACCTGTCGGAGGCTGATGAAGAGACAGCTCAAATCTTCCGTCAGATCTACCTGCCATACTCACGCAAAGTTTTTCATGCGATCGGGCAGACACCTGAGGAGGTGGCAGAGGTGAGAGTGTGGATGGGCTGTTCTTTTAGTAGTTGAGGCTCCCTGTTCTAAATGAGTGACATGAAAATGTCTCATTGCTTACAGCAAACCTTCCAGCTGATTGTGTCCAAGAATCCTCCATTTCGTCATCAGACCAACCGTCTGTACATGCCACTGACTGCCATGAAGCACGCTGACCCCACAGGGCGACTACCCATAGACGCATTCTATAAAATGATCTTCCAGCATGACCGCGTGTTCAATGCTAGTCTGAGTATTATGCGCTTCCTACACAGGAGAATGGGTCAAGGTGTTGCCTAAAAATCCCTGAGGAGAGAGGATTCTGATCCACTTTACAGCTGTAGCATTTTAGCGACAGTTTCACGACCCAAAAAAATGGCCAGTTCTGATTATTTTGCTCAATGCAAAATCATAAAATGCAACAAGCCATAGTTAGCATAGCAATAATTTTGAGACTGTAATTGGTCTCCACTTGATGTCCACTGTAAAATCTGGATCTTGCAGCGTTGTGCTAACTTTAACCTCAAGACAACAGTAATAACAATGATCAAACGTATAATGTTTAGTTAGAAAATGCTGTGTATAACAGTTTTAGAGTCACTCTCCTGGTTTCACAGACAGGTTTAAGCTAGTCCCAGACTAGTCCCAGAAAGCAACTTGCACTGAGATATCTTAAAACATGTCAGTACCATTGTTTTGTCTCAAGATGCACACCAGTTATGTTTTTTCTAAAGCACATTAATAAAAGCTATTTAAATGTGCTAATTGAACTAAGGCTTAATCCTGTCTGTGAAACCAGGCCTATATTTTCAAATGTTTTAAGTAGCTAATGAAATAAAATATGAAAAACGTTGTGAAAAATGAATGTTGTTAGAAAGTATTTAAATGTTTTGGAATAGGCTTCTCCTGTGCAGGGTATAGAGGGCAGATTTTGTGATGTTTGGGTTCAACAAACCCAATGATTCAACACAGCAGCACTGCTGGAGCTCTATTGGGATTCAATTCATATGGCACATATATAAATCAGTGGTGTAGTTGCTTAGCAATACATATACATTTAAATGTCCAACTAAATTGTAAAAAACAAACAACTGCAGCTTTTAAAAAAATGAATGCTTTTGTTCTTGTTCTTGAAGTCAGCACCTTTGAATGCAGGTTATTTATGTGGCTAAATTAATCTCAATTATTGAGTAGATTGGGTCCATTATGTGGTTGACTAGCAACGGAGAACAACACTTGCAAACACAAACAACTGAATATCACTGAATATCACGGTCAATGTCAGATTTTGTCTGCGTCCGAAATCGCATATTCTCTTGAGTAGGTACTTATTTTGAATAAATAGTTACTCCACGACCGCTAAAAAGTAGGTTCTATATAGTTTGGATGTAATCTGGACACACTACATTCGCCATGTTGTCATTATCATGTGAACTACGAGCGTCAGTTGAGTCGCTTCACCTCCATTCATAAATCCTCTCCCGTGGCCTCATGGGATAGTAAAGTGTTCATCGTATGCACACTTCAGAATCTCGCTGGTAGTAGTAGGTCATCCGGGTACTTTTTGCTACTCTTTTATGAAAACTGTGAATTCGGACATACTTCTTTTGACACATACTGTTTTTCGCCTACTATATAGTAGGGAAGTATGTGATTTCGGATGCAGCCAGTGTGTCTATTTTCATTATAAGCATTGTGAAGTAGATGATTTGGGTTGATATTTGACAAAAAGTGTTTAGTAAGTTCATAAGTAACTATGACTAGTGGTAAAAAAAAAAGTTAATTTCCCACATTGGGAGGAATATGTACAGCAAAGTAAATGACTGTTATTGTTAAAAGTCTTGTATCCTTCTTTCCCTCGGAGGAGTTTGTTGCTAAAATGACCTACTGACTGTAGCCTACATTATCTTCTCTCTTATTCCAAACTTTACCTCTTAAATACACTTCTTTAACTCTGGAGGAAATTGTTAGCTATACATACATCTGCATGTTTCAAGTTGGACCCGCAGCTCATGACTGTATTTTTAAGTGATCTAAAACCTACTGGATTTAGTATGCATGGAAATGTGAATGAGGTGAGAGAAAGAATAAGACATTAGTGGAATGTAGTTTCTACTGCTTTATTAGAAGTAACATATTTTACAACTTTGTAGAAAGAAACTGTGAAAAGCTGTTTATATACAATGATTTTAAACTACTTTTAAACAAGTATAGGAAATTAATAATGACGATAGAAAATATCTATGGCTGTTCTAGTTATGCAAGACCAATATAGTCACATCCTCACCTTAATAATGCTAATAAAAAAGTACATTTACTTTTTGTTCTTTTTTAGTACATAATCATTTTAGAAACATAAGACTTCTCATAAACAAGTAGACCTAAAAAAAAAAACGTGAAACATATTTACAGGTACTGGAATTTCAAAAATATCTGGAGAACTGTATCATGAGAAGTGAAAGGTTATGAACAAAAGGAAGACTTATGCTTGATAAGCTAAGCTTAGTAGTACTTATGTAGAAGAACAAAGAGGTCCAGAATGTGCTCCAAAACCACCTCAAGTCTTGAAATGTGGTGCATTGCTGTACACAGTATTTGTGCCAGATATTTGTCAAACCCATATGTTATGTATACATAACATAGTTTAGTGAAATGGGCACGTTTCTGTTGGTAATGGCAAGACAAATTGGAAAACACCTGTCAGTGTCGCCAAATACAGATCTTGCAGTTGGGAATGTTATTGGGGATGAACATACGAACATGTTGCAGAAAGCCAGGGGCATCACTACATAGTAGCGTTTCCCGTCTCACGCCTTCTGACCAGACACGACAGATGTCATCGTCTAGGCTCATGGGGTGGGAACTGCTAAAGATGCAGACAACACTGCATGCTATATAACACCTCCCTGAGGAGTGACAGAGCACTAGCAGACCATTAGCAACCCCGTTAGCCCTGTACCCAACACACAACACATGCTCACAACCCAAACCAAAAGGAGCTTGAATATGATTAGACCACATGGAAAATGCTGGACCTGAGGGATCAAATTACATTAAAATAAATCTACCACACTGCCTTGGCTTCGTAAGGCCCCAGAGGAAGACTTTCTAGTGGTCAAATGTCAGCTGCAGCTGTTCAGTACTGAAATGAATTGCTCGTGAGGGACCAGGAACGCGATGAGATCAGTTCCGCAGCGGTCAGCGGCTCCACGAGCGCCGGCTGGTGGGTTCCGATCAGGAATGTTCGCGGAAAGGAAGTTGAGTGTCACCGAAGAAGTGACGCAGAGCAGCAGCCTAATAACACAGCTTAATACATCAATGTTCCACAGTTAGCTGTGGTTCCAAAAATGTGGTTATAAAAAGAATAAAGCAAAATAAAACAAATTTACACAAGGCAAGACTATAAGGCAGTGACTGGCAGGGATTCTGAGAGGGAGCTGGTAGAGCATTGGCCAGCTCAGGCCTTTATAAGTCGGTGAGGTCACTGAAGAAACTATGTTCAGTAAAATCATTTCCACTGATACAACACAACACTGAAAACACTCTAAACACTGGCCTGTTTTCGGGAGGCGCTTTTATGCACTGTCGCTATAAATGCTGAACTAGGATTTCAGGGTTTTCTTACCATCTCTCTCTCAAGATTTTCCCCTTGAAGTGCTTCACAGATGCCCCTCTACATTCATACAAATACTTTTACAACATGTATAAAATCATTTTAAATCAGAATATTTCACTTGTGTTGGTCTCTATATACCTCTGTTTTCATGTGCCAATCTGTTTCTGACTGCAAGACTAAATAAATATCACTAAAATTTGTAAAACTTCTAATCTCATGGTATGTGTGTGTCACTCAAAAGCCCGGTTTATAAATTCTGAATGTATCAATTGCTGTTGATAAAACCAGGGGCGGAACAGGCGAGCTAAGCAATCATGAGTTGCTCCTCTTGTAACAGTAGCAACATGGAACCTGAGACCTCCTCACGAGTCCCATGTAAAACATTGGTAGTAGTAAGGCATTTGTTATGGGAGTCACTAAAAACAACAGAGACAGAAAGAGGGCCGAAACACCCACAAGGCAGTTTGGAAAACATAAGACAATAAATAAAAAGAAAGGAATTTCCTTCAACATTTCACTTTTCTCTCAATCTATTTTTTTTATAAAGTTTGTTAGTTTCAGGAGTGTCCCCAAGTCTTTGAAATGAAAGACGTGGTATTCTTCATATACTTTTTTTTATAATTAAAAACAAGTCCATCTGTGACAGAACGTCTTACTTCATTAAATTGTCTTCTTTTTAAGACAACACATTTCCCTTTAACTTTCTTTCTGCAGACACCAGCAGACGGTCTTCTTGACGCAAAGCAGTCAATCCTAATCCAATTAAAATCTTGGAAATGGGCTGACAGGTAAGTAAAAAAACAAGACGCTTGTCAACTCTACTCTCTCAAAGTCACAAACATTTAAGGTAGGTTGAGCTGTTCAAGCAAACACCTGCATCTTCCCATTGGACTCCTGGACATGGGAAATCTGGGTTTGAGCAGAAGCCGTGACGGCCGGGCTCGGGGTGGAGTCAGACCAATCAGACACACAGTGAGGGGAAGGGCTAGACCAGGCCTCTGGAGACTCTGGAGAAGGGGTCAGGTAAGGATGTTCACTGGGCACATGCAAGTAATGCTTGGGCGTCGCATCCATGGCAGAGGTGTAGCTGTGCTGGGAGGGCGGAGTGGGGTAATCCTCCGGGCCTGTGGTGCTGCCGCTCCCCTGTGCCGGGGGTGCCTGAGTCGAGATTGCCTGTGCTTGCGAGGCCTGAGGGGATGCTGTGGCCTGCGGAGGCTGAGCCTGCGGCTGCTGTGACTGATAGAAAGCTGGAGGAGGCTGTGCCTGCTGTGGTGTCGGGGGAGTGGAGGAGCCCATGCGGGTGAGGTTGGGGTTGGTGAGGGCGTGGCTGTGAAGTTGCTGCGGTTGCTGCTCTGCAATGGGCGTCAGTTTGACCGGGCTAATAGAGGGCGTGTTGGAGACGGGTGTTGGCTGCAGTATGGGCTGCTGGGCATTACGGAAAACCTGCTGCTGGTGCAAGAGCATGCTGGTTTGCTGCAGGGTTGGTGTCTGAGGGTGCATGCCTGTTTGGCTACTTGCTGGATGCACCATGTTGACCATGGGCTGACTGCACTGAGAAGATGGAGTCATGCGGCTGTGCCAGTCAAACGGGACGCTTACTGGACTTACCATGCCCATGTTGAGGCTCATCTGGCCGGCATTCAGCACGTAGTTGTGGGGGCCTTGGTTGATGCTGCCTCCTTGCATGGCCACACGCCCCTGCATCGAGAGCCCTCCGTCACCCAGGTCGCTCAGCTGTGCCAGGGAGACCGCAAAAGGGCTGGTGCCATCCAGGATACTGCTGTGCACCATGGGGGTGGAAGGAACAGACATGGAAGAGTGGAAAAGGCCAGGAGTGGGCATGGCGGCCGGTGAGGTTGGATTGGTGATGTAGCCGGCATTGTTGGCGCCTCCGCGCGGCGAATCCAGCGAGTCGACGGGGGAAAGCGTGACAGAGCTCTCCAGCAAAGCACTCTGCATGTCTAGCGTCAGCCGTTTGTTGCGGCTTTTGGCTGAATCTTTCAGACTGGCAGCATGCTGTCCAACCATGCCTTTAGCCCCTGGGCGACGGTTCTTCTTACCCTGAGGGGTGCTTTTCAGCCCTTGAAGGAAGTTGCTGGGAGGGCACATGAGTGGTGAGAGCGTATGGCTACCAGACAGGTGGTGACCTGCCCCTGCATGGCCCTGCGGACTTCTCACAGTGTTATATTCATCCAGCAGCTGTACGATGTCGTGGTGCATGCGCTCCTGGGCAATATCTCGAGGAAGCCTGTCCATGTGATCTGTTATCTCCCTGTTGGCAAAGTGAGCCAACAACATCTTCACTGCCTCACAGCTTCCTTCCCTGGCAGCCAAGAATAGTGGAGTCTCCTCCTGAAGATCATAAATAGATTCAGAAATTAAAAACATGGCTGAGATAAAGCCTTCAAAACCTTCAGAAATATATAATTGCATACCTTGAGGTCCTGCATATCTTTATTGGCACCGTTCTTCAACAAGGCAACTGTAGCTTCAACATTATTGACTGCTGCTGCCCAGTGCAAAGCTGACTTTCCTGTGGAGAGAAAAAAACATAATATGCAACCATCAGAAACAATGAAACTTCACGTCTGAAGCATAAATATGTTTCTTTTTCTTTTGTGCCTACCTATTTCATCAACAGCATTGACATCAGCATGGCAGGTGATCAACTCTTCCACCATGCCCTCTACTGCCAGACGGGCTGCAAGGATCAGAGCAGTGGACCCATCATACATGCGTGAGTCTAGGTCTGTGGCGCGGTTCCTGATCAGAATCTGAAGATGCAAGAATATGGAATACATTAGCACTGATTTTGTTTCAATAGTCCATGTTTAAACATGTATTTGTTCATAGGTGACTTTACCTGGAAAACCCCCTGAGCATCAGCTGCTACAGCTGCATGCAGAGGTGAGCGGCCTGTGTTATCCTGTGCATTTGCATCAGCCCCAGCATCCAAGAGTCTTTTAGCTGCGTCAGCTCGGGCGTAGCGTGCGGCTAGGTGCAGAGCAGTCTCTCCAGTGCGGTCGGTCTGAGCTGCGAGCGATGCTCCTTGGTAAATGAGATCGGATATGATGTTGGCTGAGGATTCTTCTGAGTCATCATCTTCAGTCACTTCGGGCTCCAGCCCACCTCCACAGAAGGATGCCAGCATCAGTGGTGTGAAGCCATCTATATGAAATAATAGTATGTAAATGTTTTGAATCAATTTGTAATTCTTGTATCTGAAGTTAATCTATGCAGGGCTGCTGATAAGGGGTGGGGGGCACTGGACCCAAACATGGACTAAGAAAGTAGACAGTCAAACTTATCATACCAGGGCCTCGGACATTGACGTCCATGCAGTCGCTGTCAAACTCTCCCTGCGGAGGTGTGAGAGCCATGGAAGGTGGCATACGGATATCTGCCGCTGCCAAGTGATGCTGTGTCCACTGTCTGCTGTCAACTGCATCCTCACCATCTGACAGAATGCTTGGCTCTTCCACCTGCTCATAAAAAAGAGGATATTATTAAGGCTGTTCATTCACATATATAACTGTTTCACTGATGCATACACATACATCGAAAGAAGAGTGATAAATGGTCAATCACCTTAAGTCTTTTAGCCTCAGGGCAGTCTGTGTCTATCCACTGGTCACTGTGATCAGCCAATAGAGACTCTTCCACTGTTTTTGGCATGTGTCTGCAAAGAGTCATACATGCTAATTAGTGCCTATGAAAGGGATATTTTGATGATGCATACTGACAATAGCTTTGATACTGCATGAGCGACTCACTTCATGCCCAGGGAATCTTGGCCCACAGGTTCTCTGCGGTTCTTGTTACTGCTCGTTTCCTTCTTGAGGAAGAAGCCCTCAGGGAACCAGAGTGTGCTGTGCTCACGTTTGCGGCGGGCAATCAACATGCCCACCATCAAGATTACCAACAAGAACAGAGAAGCCACCCCTACTAGCAGTAGCTTACTCCATTCAGGAAAATTATACAAATCTTTCATTGCTTCACCTGAAAGAGAATTGGTAAATTATCATAAAATTGTCAAAGGTAGTCAGCTGGACCAATGAGGCCTATGTAAGGCGGCAGTTAAGTTGGTGTAAGTGTGGATACTTACTGCGTACTTCTTTGAGGGGGTATGGGAAAGGCAACATCTCACAAACCTTCAGAGCACCCAGATATTCAGCAGCGTTGTTAGCACTGCGGAAGCAGTCATCTGAGCCCTGGGAGCATAGCCTGTTGTCTATCTCCAAGTATACAATGGACCTTCAGAGGAGCCAAAGAGTATTTGTAAAGGTACACTCACATTAGCAAAACGTTGGCAAAATTTTGCAGGCAAGGAAGGTCCATTGTCAATATTTTAGCGATGCATGAAGCACTACTCACTCAAAGGTCACTTCCAAAATAAGCAGCTTTATTACTGGTCAACACAGCAAAAAACTTCAAAGTTAAAAGAATTCAAAATGCGGTGACTACAATTTGCCTGCAGAATTTCGCCGTACAAAGGTAAATGAAATTGCACCGTTTACTATAGTAACCCCAACTTACCCAATGACCTCCTGCTGAGGATGAAGCTCTCGTTTAATGCGTGTCTCATGGCCTGTATAGGGTCGGATCATGTATTCTCCGTTCTGATCAAGGCGGAAACGCAATGTGGTGCGGAGGATTGCACTTAGTTTCTGCAGGAAAGCAGTTTGTGTCCGTAGCAGCTCCTCTGGAGGCAGCAGGACTACAATAATCAGCACATCTTCCGCAAGATCTTCTGGAATCTTCCCTGCACAATCCAGTCCATCCCAGCCACACTCTTCTGTATTGCAGCCTTGATCACAGAGCCCATCTGCGTAATGGTCGGTACAGTATAGCTCATAGATGGGGCTGAATGAAGAGAGACCGTATTAGAGAAAGACCATCATAAACGGTCCTATGATTCATGATAAAAATAGTACAGGACTTACTTGCAGACTTTCTCTTTGTTCTTGCAGTCAAAGTTATCGTACAGGCACTCTGCATTGTTGCAGAACTCATCACACTGGCTGTTGTTGAAGAGCCGCCAGCAGCGAGGGTCTGCGCAGCGTGCCCAAGGGTTCACAGCAAGAGAGCAGTCACCTCCATCCCAGCGGCAGGCGAACGAATTACATTCTTTGTCACACACACCGTCATTGGCCTTGCTGTGACAATCAGCAATAGGGCACTGAGGAGTAAGAGGTGCCAGAAGCCTGGCTTCCTGTTCGCATCTTTTGCCCGACCAGCCGTTGATGCACTGGCATTGGAAAAAAGGGAAGCTGATTTCCTCTGTACACAAGCCTCCATTGCGGCAGGGCTTGGAGGAGCAGCCCTCACTGCTGCGGTGCTGACACAGTGGCCCGCCAAATCCCTGAACACAGGTGCAACGTGCACCTCGTGAGGTAAGAGTACAGCTGCCACCGTTGTAGCAAGGCAGCTCTTTGCAGTTCATGCTCCTCTCACAGTTAGCACCTGCATACCCCTGAGAAAGAGACAATGAGGAGTTAAGTAGTTGCTTTTGAATTTTAATACAGTACAGTTAATATGGAAACACAAGATCATAATGCTATAGTTGATACATTATGTCATATAAGGCCTGGATACTCACAAGCTGACAGGTGCAAGCGTATCCCAGCGGTGAGCTGCCGGACAAAGAGCACACTCCTCCGTTCATACAGGGCTGAGACTCGCACATACTGAATCTATTCTGACACACTCGTCCTGAAGACAAAATTAAGTTAGACACAATCTTACATATGTACCTCACAGACAGATTTTTCAGTTTTCAGACATCCCTCACCTGTGAAGCCTGGCTTGCACACACACTGGTAATCATTGGGCAACTGTATGCAGTCCAAGCTGTTGGAGGGGTTGCAGGGATTGGAAAGGCACTCGTTGATGTCTCCCTCACAGCGTTCTCCAGTGAAGCCTGGAGGGCAGTTACATCTGTACCCTCCAACCCTGTCCACACATGTGCCGTTATTTTGACACTTGGGTATCCCTCGGGGCCATGAGGGAATTGCGCAGTCATCCTCATTTATCTCACAGAGGACCCCTAAGAAAATGGAAAATGTCATAATGAAAACATTAGAGTGACAATATTCCAACCTATATGTAACCTATGTACACTACCATTTAAAAGTTTGCGGACAGCAAGATTTTTTCTTTAAAAAAAAGAAAAAAGAAAAGAATACTGTTTTTAATACAGCTTTCAACATTGATAATAATTACTTGATCAGAAAATTCTTAAGGATCATGTGATACTGAAGACTGGAGTAATGATGCTGAAAATTCAGCTTAGATCACAGGAATAAATTACACTCTAAAATATTCAAACAGAAAAGTTATTTTACATTGTAATAAAAATATTACTGATTTACTGTATTTTTGATCAAATACATGCAGAGACTGCTTTCAAAAACATTAAAAAAATCTTACCGACCCCAAACTTTTGATGGTAAGTTTATATTTTGATTTTCGCACTTAAGGCTAAAAGACTGTCATTGATTCTGGTATATGTTTCACCATAGTTTTATCATTTTTAACTTACCTAGAGTTCCTGGAGGGCAGGAGCAGATGTAATGTCCCACCAGGTCAATGCAGGTTCCTCCATTTTGACATGGGTGAGACTGACACTCATTGACCTCCCTCTCGCAATTGCTCCCCTCATAACCAGGCATACACTGGAGTAAAAACAGGTCAGTTCAACATCTTTTCTGAAATATCTTCAGTTCTTCATATTCTGTAGTTAATTAGGCCTTGTACTAGTATGAATGATAGTATATGCAATTTTGTACCAGTGGTAAGATGACTTACATCACAGGTGAATCCTCCCATGTAGCTCCTGCAGGTGGCGCCATTGAGGCAAGGTTTGTCCTCACAGTGGTCAAACTGGGACTCACAGTAACTGCCTGTGTAGTCTGCGGGACATTTGCAGTAGTGTGCGTTGCCAGTATTGACACAGTGTCCACCATAGAGGCAAAGCTCATCTGTCTGGAGACCTGTGCAAGAGAGAGTGTGTGGACCGTTAACAAGGAGAAGATCATAGTGAAATTGAATCCATAAAAAAAAATTCAGATCTATTTCTATGTACCTCTCTGTCTGGCTGCAATTTCACAGGACACTCCTGGGATGTCACAATAACGACCTGACCAGGCACCCAAACAGTCACATGTGAAGGAGGCATCTTTCTGTCTGCAGCGACCACCATTCTTGCAAGGGTTAGAAGGCCTGCACCAATCAACTGGATACTAAAAGAGAGACAAAAACATTCATTTTAATCTGTAATTTATTTTCATTGGTTCCATTCTATCCTTGATTTTATTTCTTTATTATTTGATTTATTTTAATATTTATTATTTTATGTCGTATAAAAAATTTGTAAGCACGTTGAGGTTATAGCATTATGTTGGACTAATACCTGGCAACGGGGGCCAGTGTAACCTTTCGGACATGAGCAGCGATATGACTCCAGGGCATCTTGACAAACTCCTCCATTAAGGCACGGTTGAGAGTTACACTCGTTCACCTCGTATTGGCAGTAATCTCCAGTGAATCCTGAGCGGCAAGTGCATTTGAAGCCGTTGATCCCATCAGTGCAGGTTCCTCCATTAAAACAGGAGCTAAAACAAAAGGGGAGATGATTTGTTTATAAGCTACTATTGGCTACAGCGTTTCTTCTATAAGCTATGAGTGTCTTCATGGTCTCACCTTTCAGTGCAGTCTGCTATGTTGGTCTCACAGAAAAGGCCTGTGAAACCTGGTTTGCAGGTACATGTGTAGCTGTTGACATAGTCGGTGCAAGTGCCTCCGTTCTTGCAGGGACCGCTCTGACACTCATTCACCTCGGCAGCACAGCGTGCCCCGGTGAAGCCTGGCAGACAGCTGCAACGGTATGAGTTCACTCCATCTGTACAGGATCCTCCATTCAGACAGGGGTCTGACAAAATTTGAGAACACCATTAGACCACGCCAAAGAATGGCCTGACTGCTTTATTTGCAAGATCTGCAATAAAAACCTAGTTTATGTTCCATTTGACTCACTTGGTGAACAGTCATTGATATCAGTTTCACAGTTGGGACCAGAGTAGCCAGCACGGCAGGAGCACACGTAGCCACCCAAAGTATTTGTACAGGTCCCGCGGTTCTTACATGGGTTAGATGTGCATTCATTTATGTCATTGTTACACAGCTGACCTGTGGTGTGAAGGACACTCAGAGTTAAGACATGCTTCAGGAAACTCAATTCTTATAGACTTGAATCAGAATGCGTTTAGAAACTTACCCTGCCACCCAGGTTGGCAGTTACACTGGTAGCCCAGGTAGTCGGGTGTGTTCACACAGGAAGCATGGTTGGCACAAGGGTTGGGAGAGCAAGGTGTAAGCAGCTCTGCACAGGTGGGACCACTATAAGGTGGCTCACAGAGACAGGTGAAACTGGCGACTCCATCCACACAGGTGCCTTGATTTAGACACGGGCTGGAGGCACACTCGTTGATGTTCACCTGACATAAGTTACCTGAGGATGGGAGTGAAAGACAGCTGTCAGAATGTAGCCATTGGCAAAAGCAGTTCAATTCTTAAGAACTGGAATTCCCTTATTAGCGAAACATTACACCCTTTTCAGCAGTAGAGTTTGAAAATAAAATATGAGAGGACAGTCTGTTCTTCCTGGTACAACAATGTGTAATAAAATCTCTTTTTGTTGTTATTATTGTAATACACATACTGAGCTAATGTAACGTATATCTCACCTCTAAAACCCTGCCGACACTTGCAGGTGAAACCATTGAGCTGGTCAAAACAGGTGCCTGCATTCTGGCAGGGGCTGGGTAAACAATCGTTTCGGTCTAGGTCACAGTTCTTACCCACCCATCCAGGCTCACAGTCACACCGATAGCTGCAGGAGCAATACAAACAAGAGTCAGAGTCAAAACAAGTTCCCATTTATTTACTTCCTGCTGGTTTTAAAGTTTGTAATGGAGCTGTACCCATTAGGGTCATCCCTGCAGGTCCCGTGCAAACATGGGCTGCTGGCACACTCATCCACTTGTGAATAGCAGAATGGGTCGTGGAAACCTTCAGGGCACTGGCAGTGGAAGCCGTTCTCATCATCTACGCAGGTCCCTCCGTTGCGACAAGGGTTCGACTGGCACTCATCAATCTCGTCTTTACATTGAGATCCTGAAAGGGATGGAAGTTTATAATGAGGTTTCAGTAACACTTTATTTTATAGTGTCCTTGTTACATATTTTACATGTACTTACTATAGTAACATCAGTAAATTATACATAATTACAAGCAACTAACCCTAACCGTGTAGTAAGCTCGTTGTTCATTAATATTACTCAGCACTTAACTGTATAATTACACAGCAACAAGGACAGCGTAGAATAAAGTTTAACCGAGGTTTCTCTTCTCTATCTCTCTTAATTTGCTAATTCAACAGCGTGTTTATAATGTATAAGAAAAGAGGGGGAAGATCTCTCCCTGTCTCACCGGTAAAGCCAGGTTTGCAGACACATTCATAGCGGTTTATGCCATCTTTGCAGATTCCGTAGTCACATGGGTTGCTAGCACAGTCGTCAAAGTTGATTTCACAGTTGGTACCTGTGTGGGAAGCCAAAACCGTCTTTAACATGAAACAGAAAACTGAATGTAGCTAATACAGTTGAATTAGTAATACATCATCCCTCACCTGAGGTGCCATGTTGACACTGGCAGATATACTTGTTGACTCGGTCCACACATTTGCCGCCATTCTGGCAGGGGTTGCTGTGGCACTCGTTGAGCTGGTTCTCGCAGCGGTAGCCGGTGTAGCCAGGATCACAATTACAAGTGTAACTGGCAATGCCATCTATGCAAGTGCCATGGTGGCACGGGTCGGGCTTGCAGTTATCGATGTTGCTCTCACACAGCCTTCCCTCAAATCCTGAGGACAAAGAGGAGACGTGTAGGAGTGAATAAGCAGAGAAGGGTGATTTTTCTGTAAGCCCAACATCTCAAGGGCTGAGTGAGGTGGTGAGAACGGAGAAGTATCAGATTTATATGGTCACCGATGCTCTACAGGTTCCTGCATTTGTGGTTCGTGTCTGTCAAGAACAATTTCCCCTCTGCGGACCATTACTGCACAAGCTAGGTAAGACGAAATAGCATTGTCTTTGTTCATAGTATTTCCATATTCCTACTGTCCGCTCATAACCACTGTAGCTCACAAACTCTGCATGAATGATTCAATGCCCTTTATTTGTGTTTTTGTCTGGGGTGTAAATACTTCCTTGGTTTCCTTGTACTCTTTATCCTTCTTATCCAGCACCCCCTTGTCTGCCCCCCTGCTTTTTTGGTCTGAAAATGTCTCTACTCTTTCCCCAGACTCGATACGTTTTTTCTCTCTTTTCTGTCTGCTACCTCCGTTTCCTTCTTTCTCTCTCTCTTGTGAAAGGTTCTACAGTTTGGAGTCTCTGTTCCCGTGGTTTCCATGCCGACAGGCTGTCAAGGCAGCAGCCTTGTGAGGAGCAGGGCAGGGCTGGGCTGCGGTAGTGAGAGAGAAAGTGAGAGAGCCCTTCACAGGCCTCACAGACCTGCTTTTGTCCCCTCGAGTAGCAGGACAATACCCTGCGTCCCAGCTAACGGGACAGCTCAGCAGAGGGGAACTGGAGCACGGCGAATACCAAACAGCAGGCTGTTTCAGACAATACACAAACTCCATGTCTGTGCTTTCTAAAAGCCAAGAGACACATGCAGTATGTACTGTATCTTTAGCCCAAAACATTCACATACAAGCTGATGCGAATCTGATGGACAAACTAAAACCAGAAAACGGCCATTCCTACAGGCACAACTATGTGAAGTAAATTGCTGGGACCTTTGGTTGTGCCATACGTCACTGTGTGGGTATGCATTGTGGGTTACAGATGAACAGATGTCGGGGTGATGACCGAGCATAACCCTCAACGTCAGCAGCTGCTGGCCTTGGTGACCCTGTGACATTGGGGTCTGCAGGGCAGAGGAGGGGGATTTAAAGCTTTTCGTCAGTATGCCCTGCATACCCAGTATGAAGTAAAGCATTTGACCCTGAGACTAAAAGCAGGTGTATGGATGAAGTCAGCGATGATGATTTTGACTTTGAACCCTGAAGGGATCCACAAAACTCTTGCACAGCAGGCACACACAATCATACACACATATTCATTTAGCAGCTTACCTTCAGCACAGCGGCATTCATACCCATTGGGCCGGTCAATGCACTTGGCTCCATTTTGGCAGGGAGTGCTGGCGCACTCATCAATGTCGATCTGACACATGGTGCCAGTAAACCCTGGGACAGGCAAACATAGAGGTTAGAGGTCAGTCTGAGGCAGCAGAGGTGAGTTCCACACACTGACCGGGTCATTAGGTTCAGCTTTGGGGGCAGTAGAGCTCGGTCTAGTTATAGATCTCTGCACCTTGGCTTATTCAAGCTTATTGAGTTTTCAGTGGAGGTTCACTTAAAGTTTTGGATGAATCTCTGTTTGAATTTATGATGTCAGTGGTTTGTATTATCAGTAACATATGCACTGTGGCTTGACACTGTTCAAGACCATTGATAACCAGAATTTAAAACATTTGACTTAATACTGGAGCCTTAGAATATGTCCAGATTCTGCATTCTCTGAATCCATCCAACTGTCACAATCTGGAATGGACTGTGTTGAAATGTTTTTCTTATCAATCATATTCTTGAGTTGATCTGTGCATTATAGTCTTAGTATGTGAAGAAAAAAAAAAAAAGTCCAAAAATAATTTTGGACGATATTAATCAAGTTTCTTTACATTTTTGCAGTGATTAAAATTGATTATATGGAAAATATGCATTAGTGAGAGGGCAGTGTGATTTAAACAATGACTGATATCCCTTGTCTGGGAAAACATTCTAGTAAGTACGAAAAAAATGGCTGGGGCCCCATGAGAAATGTTCATTTCTGCATCTTTAGAGGGTGTTGTGTTGATTAACAGTGTTATGATGGGATCTATGTTGATGCCTAGGGCAGAAGGTTAGAAGGGGGAGATGCTAGAATTGTTTTCTTCAAGGCCAGTGGCCCTCCCCCTTTCCTTGCACAAACGCTACCGGCTCAATAGCTAAATGGGGGGTGCGGGGTTGTCTGCCCCAGATGTAAATTGCGGACATGGAAAAGAATCTCATTAGCAGGGCTGCTGTTCCCCCCACCACCTCTATGTAGAGAGAGACGGGTGAGACTGCTGTCCCTTCTCTATGAACAAGTTGGGAAGAGGAGGAGGGGGGGTGCTTGTGTAGAGGGGCCACAATGGTGTCTTTGTTTGGGCACGCAGTTGCATAGCGCTAAAGACTGCACTCTAATGAGTAATTACGCAAAAACTCTATCAGGCTAGGGGGCAAAGCTAGGTTTAACCTGATATTACATGAATTGAGATTGTATATTAAGTGACCACACAAGTGAATTTTCCATACATACTGTTGAGCTGGTGATGCTGGGAATATTACATGTTTCATACCTGGCTGACAGGTGCAGGTGAAGCCATTAACCATGTCTCGGCAGATGCCGTCGTTTACACAAGGGTTGCTCTCGCATTCATCAACGTCCACCTCGCAGTACTTCCCCTGATAGCCTGATAGAGAGAAATCAGAGTGAAACACAGTTCTAACCCTCAATGCATTGAAGACAAATCTCGGACCGCAGTTTCTCACAACACAGGCGCCCACAGACACACTGAGATGTTCTGCTACACTGCACCCTACAGCAAGTTCATGTCTCTGAGGAAATGGAGAATTGCTTCGTCTATGCAAACTGAGGCCCCTGCTTTGACTAGAAGCACCACACCCTACTGTCCGCAGGATGCCCTGTGGTCATCTCTCCATTGAGAACACACATGTTCTATAATCAGCAGAGTGCCGCTCTTGTGTGTCGCCCCATTCAGGTGAAACAGAGTGTGGGCTGGGGCCAGAGCATTGACGGCGGCATGGAATCAGAAAGAATTGGCCCCTCCACGTGAGCCAGGGCCAAGTTGGCGATGATCAGGAGGGTGGGGAAGAAGAGGTGTCTGTGGAAATGAAAGGGGTACGAGCAGAAGTGGGGGGAGGGGATGAGAGTGCTGGGAAAAAGTTTGCTCTCTCTCTATGTGCGTAGGGCGAAGAACGGAGCACAGAGGGGCCCCATTGTTCCACTCCATTCCCACCACTCAAGATCTCATTATAATTCACTGCACACTCCTCCCCCTCTCTCCCAGATTGCCCAATACACCCCGCTCCCAGCGCCGATTTGTATGGTTCCCCAAAAAACCTAAAGATGCATGTAGTGCAGGATACAAGTTTTTACTGAACGTGTGTGCTGAAGACACAAAGCCAAAACGCTGATCTGTGGTTTCTGTGACTTACCCATGTGGACAGAGTTTTTCTATTTCAATTAAATTACCCCTCCCCAAATGACCACAACGTTATTACATAACAAACCCTCCTCTTCTGAACTTTGCATGTTTTCCAAAGTAGGTCTATATAGTCATATAGTCTGGAAGTCCACATTGATCTGAAGCAGATTTAACATCTCTGTGTAAGCTAAGGTCAAGTGTACTGACATACCAGGCATACAGATGCATGTGAACTCGCCGATGCGGTCCAGGCAGGTGGCGTCGTTTTGGCAGGGCATGGACAGACACTCATTGATATCAATCTCACAGCGAGGGCCGGTGTAGCCACGTCCACACTGGCACTGGAACGAACCCTCCGTGTTCACACACTTCCCAAAATGCTCGCAGGGGTTGGCACCTGGCACAAGAGAGAAACAGAGGAGTCAGTTGACATTTACTCTTTACTGAGAGAGACAAAGATGAGGGGGAGACAGAAAGAATCAACGAGAGAGAGAGCCATTCACAATGTTGTACATTTACCAATTGAACACTCATCCATGTCTTGGTTGCAGGCTCCGCCAACAAAGCCAGCAGGGCAGGTGCAGATGGCGCGGCCGTTCAGAGGGTTAGTGTCACACACGGCCCCCTCATTACAGGGGTTGCTGACACAAGCATCATCCAGATGACAGAGCAGACCTGTAGGGACAGCAGAATGTCACTAATTGGACTCTGAGGATAACGAACAAGACCAAAAAATAAGGCAGGATGATAAAGACAGTCATACCAGTTTTGCCCACCGGGCACTCGCAGAAAAAGGAGGCCACGCGGTCATGACATGTGGCGCCGTTGAAACAGACAGCTGTGGCACAGTCATCAATGTTCTCACTGCAGTCGTCCCCTGTCCAGCCATTGACGCATACACAGGTGTGCCCTCCAATGGTGTTGAAGCATGTACCGCCATTGTGACAAGCATTGGGCTGCATGAGACACTCGTTGACATCCTCAGCACAATACTGGCCTAAGGACAGAATGACAAATGCCAAGTTATTTTAAGTTATTTTAACTTAAAAATTAACAGTAAACATGGGAAAAAAAAGTGTACATTTACCTGTCCACTCAGGCAGACACTGACAATTATATGTGTTGACACCATCTACACAGATCCCACCATTCATGCACTTGTGTCCAGGGCAGTCATCCACGTTCTCCTCGCAGTTGTGTCCCCTGAAGCCTGGGCGGAGAAATGAAATATGACACAGGAAGCAGGGGGGTAAATGTGGGAATAATAATGTCTGATCTTTTCCTCACTTCCATAATACACCTAATAATTTTCACTTACTCCTGCTCCACAACCATTGATAAATTGATGAACAGAGTAAAAAGAGCAGTAAAAAGGTCCAGTGGGTGTTGAGTGTTTACATATTCTCTCTGTGGTTCCCACAGAGGCAAAGCCAGGACCTGACGGAGATCTGCTCTAGAGGGCCATACTCCCTGTCGTGTTTGCTTGTTTTATAATCTCTCACGGTTTCAATGACTTCCTCTCTGGTGAGAGACATTTCCTGCTTGCTCCCCAGAGGGGAGCAGAAAGGCAATAAAGTAAATTCCTGCCCAGCAGCCCACGCGCTTTCCCTCTTCCACGCTTTGACTGTTCTGCTCACTCTCTTTCTCTTCTGTATCTTTCTCTCACTCAGTCTGAGCTATTTATAGCAAGCATGAGGTATCACTGCCTGGAAAGTTCAGACGCTTCGGGAAACCCCGATTCCAAGGGTTGGGCATGAGTATGGGAACTTGATAAAGCGTGTGTGTCTACATGAATGCATGCATGCTTTCTGTCTGTTTGTACCTGGCAAGCAAGCACATTCGTAGGTGTGGTCACCGGTCTGATGGCAGGTGCCCCCGTTGAGACACTGTGAAGGGGCGCAGGGCTGGGTGGGCACCTCGCATGTGCGCCCGCTGTACCCAGCAAGGCAGTCGCAACTGAATGAGCCATGGGTGTTCATGCAGATTCCACCATTAAGGCATTTTCCGAGTTTGCGGCACTCATCAATGTCATTGCGACAGTTTTTTCCCTGATACCCAGGTGGGCACGAGCAGTTGTAGTGATTGTTCCAATTAGTACAACGGGCACCATTGGCACAGGGATTTGTGGCACATGCATCAATCAGGGAACAATCCTGACCTGCAGACACAAGAAGCGTCATTCACAAACAGCCCTATATTTCCCACATACTGTACCATGATGACATGAAGACACCCTCAAGCTTACCTCTGAAACCTCGCTGGCACACACAAGTGTACTGTGGTATTCCATTAGCAACCTGGCTCTTGCAAGCTGCTCCGTTTAGACAAGGCGAGCGATGACAGGGGTCCAGATGCTGACAGAGTAAACCAATATAACCAGGCCGGCATCTGTTGAGGGGCACAAATTTAGAAAATGAGCACCTGAGTGTAAAAGCATTTCAGTGGGACCTCAGAAACTTTTATCAACAGGCCAGGTCCAGTATCTCTCCAAACTCATGCACAGAAAACATAAATAGTAAATATACTAAGCTTAGTATAAAACAAGGTTAGGGAGCAGGTGATAAATCCACACACACACACACACACACACACACACACACACACACACACACTGGTATTATTATTCTTGTATAAGGACTTTTGGTCCCCACAACGTAGGGTTTACCAAGACCACAAACACACACACACACACACACACAGAGAAAAACACTAAATTTTATGCTATCCCCCAGATGTTGCATATATGTCTGACTTGACTGTAACAGCAAAGCACACTTTGCACATTCTTTGGTATTCCAATACAGAAAGCATGCTACTCTCCATGCCAGTTTGCATTCCAGGATTATTACTGATTTTCCAATTTCTTCGCTGCATTCAATAGTAAAACACGGCTGTCAATAGTAAAACACAGAACTATCTGTGTTCACCCATGAGACCTTGCACTGTATTCCATGTGTTACCTCACAATGGCGACCGCTCAAAAGACAGAAGACAACAAAACATAGATGATATGTTGGTAAAGCCACTTTGTGGCAGTTGAATACAGTTCTTTCCGCTCTAATTCTATGCTTTTCAGTACAAGAAGGTTATCTTGATGGACAATTGAGTGGGACCTGAAACTGAACAGGTAAGATAAAATAAACAACTTTTTCCTAAAAAAGCCGTCTCTATCATGGGCTCTGGGGCCTTTGGTAAGCTAGGCATGAGAAGCCAGTGTGTGTTGGGTAACCCTACACCCACACAGGGAGCCCCACCACAGGATGAACTCCCACATCAAAAAGACCGTTTGAAGCTGATGACAAGCACTGGGATGGTCTGTTCTCTCTGTGTCCCCCCTCAGGCCCTCTCTCTCTTTCCACTGTAAAACAACCCCTGGGCAGAGACAACAATGGCTTTTCCTCCTCTTTCTGTTATAGGATGACCACTTTTTACACTGAGCTATCTGTCCCTTTGTTGTTTTTCTTCTTTTGTGGCTGGCGTCTCCTCCCCCACACAAATTTGAAGCAGTTTCTTTCTGACCTTGGAGAGGGGCTTTAAAAAAGCGCTTGGCATATAGGGGGTACTGTTTTAGACTTCTGCTGGACCATAGAGGGAGCCTGCTAGCCGTTCATGATCTATACTTTCCATTCAACCATTTCATCAAAATTAGAGATAATTCAAATTCTGGTGAACTGTTTTTCTACCCAGCAAGACAATAGAGGATGACGCCACAGTGTTCTGCTGTTTGGAAGACACACCTACAGAAATGTTTCATATGGGAGTAATAAAATTTTCTGGAACTGGAACCAAAAAACATACATAAGGGAGCCAAGATTAAGTTGTTGGCATCAAGAATCCCAAGTCTTCTGATTAACGAGACTTACATCTGATACTGAATAGGACATGTTATGTTAAGGTTAAAATTCACTGCTTGAAGGAATAGAAGAAGAGGAAAATGTAAAACTCTCTTCACTTGCTCAGTTCATTGGTTAAGTCTGCATATTAATAACAGTACTGTTGACTTAACAACACAAGAGTGTATTTGCCGGCCATGGTTGGTTGTTTTTATCATAAAGTCTGAGAATTTGAAACAAAGAGGCCAACTGGACCAAACTTAGGGGTGACATATCAAAAACAAAATTAATCATGCCTGTTACTATTTTTTCCAATACAGATGGCTACATGAAATGCCGTAAGTTAACACTGCGTGTCTGTGGGGAGTTTTTTCTCAACTCTAAATGCAAAACAAGTAGGAAACAGATCAGCAATAAGTAAGAAACAATTCTTCATGAATACCCAGGGCTACTCCTCCATCTCCTGAAGCCCCAATGCGGCACACTGATTTTCCCTATGAACCCTTCACATGCTGGGAGGTCAAATGTCAGAGGTCAGCAGTCTGATTGTGATGATAATGTCAGGCAGTGTAGTGGGGGTAGGTTGGGGGTGTCTGGTAGGGAAAGAATGTGTTTTGGAGGGTGGGATGGGGGAAAGAGTCCGGTACGGAGAGTCATGTCCTGTCATATTTCCTGTAATCCCTCGTCTCCTGCTCTGAAAACACTCACACTCTTTCTGAATCCCAGATCCCTGTTGCTGTGGCAACCTCACAGACGACCGAGCAAGCCTGACACCCCACCAATCACCCCCTACCCTTCATCCCCTTGGCTATTTGTCATGGCTTGGCTGGGTTTATTTAGAGGCAAATTAACTATGTCTGGAATCTTTGGGGTAAAAAAAAAAAAAATTAAATGGGGAGTTGCGGCACAAAAAGAGTTTTGAGGAGAACCGCATCAAGGTTCAACTAGCATGCAGTCTGACACTCAAGCCCTTATAAAAATGGCCATTCTGCACGATAGGCCTTTGAAGAATGCAGACAGCCTACTTTACAACCTGTTGTCTGCCTGTCTTTGGCTCTAGGAAGCAGTTTACATCGAGTGCATGTGTACATGAGCAGTAAGGAATTTGTGATAAAGGCCAAACTGCATAGATTCTGTGGTACATATAACTGAGCAATTTTTACATGTATCGTTTGTTACAAAAAAAAAAAAAAAAGGTCAGCAAATGGTTAAACAAAACAGAAACTTTTTGGACCGATCACAATGGGCAGGATGACCGAGGAACTGCTTGTGGGATTTCAAAGAGTTACTGGACTATGAGGAATTGTGGATGTGTTGACAAGAGCTATTTCCAAACACAAAGAGAGGGAGCCTCTGGCCTTACAAAACATGATAACATGCATGTGTGTGTGAGTTTTGGAACGCATTCCCTCTGTGTGTTTGTATCCGTGCTGGAGTTTCATACTTATTGCATTGTGAAAACCTTTGTGAAAGTGTGTGAGAATGTGTAGATATTGGTCAAGTAGCAGCAGGGGGAGGTTAGGATATTTGTCCTCACACGGTGTTCTGCAGCCAAAACACACATTCTTTTGTCTAGGCCTTGGCTGTGCCTATCATTCATCCAAAAACATACAGCCAAGAGTCCTATCAGAGCTTTCAGAGTGAAAAAAAATAACTCATTGTAAAGGGCATTCAATCTGGCAGGAACTCCACTGTGAGCGAGAATTTTCTAAAAAGAAGATTTTGGACAATTTTGAGTGGTGTACGGATGGAAATTGGTAGTTTTTGCTTTAAGCCAGGTGTGGGATGTTACTCAGCATGACCATTGATTTAGAATGTACCAAGAGTAGACCCCTGGCCCCTAAGGAATAGAGTAGACATGGGTGAGATAGGAAGAGGGCAGAAACAGTAATCCTCCAATGTCACAACACCACTGATGGCTCACGCCAGCTGCAAATAGCACCAAACAACTGTGCACATCTGTCAGCACTGCTTTGGCTTTCCGCTTCTCTCTGCTTCTTTAAAGGATTACACCCAAAACAATGGCACTATTCGGTCTGTGAATCTCCAAACAGATGTGCACAAACACACACACACATGAACACAGGCTGTTAGATCACATGCACAAGCATAGCAGCATCTTCTCTGATAATGTTGGAAGTTGGAAGGTTAATGAAGCAGTTGGACAGGTTAACAATTAAGCCATGACTCTTAACTGAGAGAAATATAAAACAACTAAGTGCACTGATGCAGTCAAACGCCACCACAAATACCTCACATGCACACTCAAACACGTTGTGTGACTTACGAACAATTTCCTCTCCTAGGATGCTGAGAAACCACAAGACATATCAGACTGAGAAAACAATGGAAAGGGCTTCATTCATGTATACATATGTGTACCTATGGACAATGTCAAAAGAATTACATGGGACCTAACAGCATTTTGTAACTTGCATGTGTACACAGGGGCTTTTTGGATGCTGCCGGAATGATTTATGTCTGTGGAGCTCGGCATCTCTGCTCACTTTTGAAACTCAATGCTGTTTTTCCTGAACTCAGAGGTCATTGTGGCAGTGTCACCTGACACTATTCTCTTTAGCACAATACCATACAATCATCTAGCAGTCTAAGGTCATAGCACCTGTGGAAGAGAAGCAAAAACACACCACGTCTCTCTGAAAGTGCTTCATCTGGTCAGTCATGGTCCAGGAGGCACCAAGCATGAGAGAGTTCCCAACAGAATTTCAATCTCCCGGGTACTTGAAGCCATCCTTCCCACTCTGAGGTGAAAGACAATAACTATGCACTTCTCACGGCCAACTCTTTTCTTAGTAGGAAGTCAGTTGCGTGTAGGTCACCTGCTATTAATGTCACTGAAACTAAACCCGGTTTTGTTTGCTTTGAAAACTGATGAAGCAACTTTCAGGGTATCAAAATTCCAAAAGTCCCCTGAAAAATGTCTGTGGCGGGGTTTGGCATATAGTTGCTCCATTCCTTTGTAAAGAGCCCATACCGACACCACACTGCCAACTAGAGCCTGTTCCCCCTCCCCCAACTGCCCCCTCCCAGCTCCCCATCTTCTCAAAGAGGAACCAAAGTGGGGGTAGGGGAGCATTTTGTGGGCCAAATAAAAGAGCTAAAGTAGTCAGAACCCTATTGTTTAGGGACGGGGGAGCGGTGGCCCAAACAGCCAGGCTTTCAGGCCTGTGCTCAAACGAACCAACAGGCCTCTGCTGTAGCCTGGCAACAGTAACCCATGGCTGAGGAGAGAGCTAAAAGGGTGGGGGTTTGTGAGGGCAGAACTTTCACAGGAACCTTCCATATAAACTTTCTATTATCGCTGAAAGTAGAGAATTTCAAAAATTGGAATCAAAATTGTGCCTACAGCACATGAAAGGGTTTTCATGTGGATCATTTGGATTTTAACAAATAAAAAAAGCTTTCCAACAAAAAAACACCTGTCAACCTGTGGAAATATGTAGATTGGTAGATATGTAGAGAGAGATAACCCACTGTCCTGCTGCGTTGCATTGGCCACATAATTATTCATCTGTGAGATTATTAAAAATAAACTGACTGGAAGTGGACTAAAACAATAATATGGTCGTTCAAGACTCATGGCTAAAGCCTTAACACAGATCTTATCAAACTATAAGTTCACACAAACTCTAGGGCAAAATATTTTCATCAGATCAGATTTAATGCTTGTATGTCAATGCTAAAAAAAAAAAAAAAAAAAAAAACAGAATTTCTGGTATTGCTAACAAGCCAACCACAACCGCATTGCATGCACCCCAGACTCGAGGTCTTCCAAAGCATTCTTTGCTGTACTTCACCACAAAACCCCACCCCAGCACCTAAACCGATCCAGATCTCTTGGAACTCAAAGAGAAGCAGACTTTTCTTACTGATTCTGCAGATCTAAAGACAATTCGAGAATCTGAGAAAACTAGAAATGGAAGACATTTTGCATTCCACAACCGCAAAGCTAAAACTCTACATAACTCCAAAATTACTTTTAGCTATAACCTGGTGTGTCCTGTAGTATGCATTAAGCAAATAGGAATTTTACAATCTCCCATTTTGTGCATTAAGTACATCATGTAAAAATGCTGCCAACCACTCTAATCTATCTCATAAATCACAAAATATGCAGATAGCTGGGATGAAAACTCCCAGTTCATCTCTAAATCATATTTAGAAACACTTTGGAAAGCTTTAATGTGGCTAAGAGTGGAAGAGAACACTCAGGTAGAGGCCAAAGAATGCCTCTTTTCTCGAACTCTGTCACCTGTAAACTTCTCAGATCCTTGGTCTTATCTTCCACATCATCAATAAACACACAAACAAACTACAACTTTCCTCCTTAGGTTATCAGTTATGCCTACTCCTGCAGTACATTGTGTGAGTGTATGATCGTATCAGATTGAATTAATTTAAAGTGATTAGCAAATGTTTGAATCCAGGATTCAAGGGTGGTTAAAGTAGATTGTCTCTCTGGACCCCAGTAGGTGAACCATGCTCTCACAAAACATATCTGGAGGGTAAAATAAGGAGTTAGAAAAAGAGAGAGGGCAAGAGCACATCATAAGCTCTCCTTGATAGACAGGATGTGAGTAAAGTAGAGGGGTCAGGAGTCAGCACTTCCTGTGACAGGGCCTGGGAACAAGGACTCCCTGCTTGCGGCATCAAACCATATAGACCTTAGTCACTTCATTCACCCTACAGTCAAACTCAATTACACTCCAACTCCATCAAATCAGTAGGGTTCTCTTCTCAATCTGCTTACTTTCAAGTGGATGTCTCAATCTATTCCGCAAACAGACATTACCTTACACATAATTTTGACAGTTTTGCTCAAAACATCCCTTATCCTGGATCCTGAATAGACTAGAGGTAACGACAGCAATGAATGCAGTGGCGGCAGAGCAGGAATCTTACAAAGCATTCCACACTAATCCACTATATATTAAGGCAAAGTAACTTTATCTCTTAAGTGCCAAACTCAATATAAACAAACAGTGTTCCAGCCTTTACGATATAAACGTAACTATCGGTAAAAACGGTTCTTTAAGTAAATCAACTGAGGCCTTGGATATCAACTTGTAGTTGTTAATTATTCCCTTTTGTAAAAATTGTGCAAAATTTTAGGTAAATAAATTACAGTTGTTAGTTCACAGAAGGCCTGTGATAGCAGAGCCTGCTTCATGTCTGACTATCTTCATACATCATGTCTTAAGAGGCAGAGAGCTTCCATGGGTCAGTAAAATGCAACACTCACAATTTATAGACTCACTCTGCTACTGGGGTCAAGGCGACACCATCAATAACGGACAGAGCCCCACTGTAACCGCTTCCTTTTTGAGCAAATGAGTGGGAAAATGCAAACATTGATGTCTCTTTTCTCTGTTCTGTAGCTCACACACTTTCATCTCCACTGTTTGTTCTCATAGAGTGACAGTGGCCTGGGCTTGCAGAGCCCGCAGAGACAATGGCGAACCTCCACATCACTTCGCTGCGTGTGTGTGAGCATGTGTTAGGAGGCCCGTGGGCCGCCGGCTCCTCTCCTCCATAGGCCCGTCTGTCTCGGCATGGGGCGGCAGGCCACTCAATGGCAGCACCTGGCCCTCCGCTCCCCCTTTGTAAGGGTCTGACTTCACTGGATTACCATCACAACATCCACCAGCTGTCCCTCCACAACCAAGCACAACCCCCTCTCTCCAACACACATCCCCACCCCCACCTTATTCTTCCAGCTGGACCCTCTCTGAATGACACACTCACAATCTGCCTAATTATCTCTTTGCTTCAGTCGAGACTATCCCACACCGTGGTTGCACTTGCTTGCATGCTCTCCACGCTGGGGGGATGAGATTAGAGGCACGACGACACTTTAACAGAGCTTCCTGACTCTTCACCTTGAGTGACATTCCTGGACTCTTCACAACAAGTGCGCTGTCGTTCCATGCCTTGCATTTCCTATAGAAAAGGGATTCAAAGAGTGACGGACCATAGCAGGACCAGAATTTAATAACCGAATCCACAGACCAGTATCCCCTGTATACTTCAAACTTCATCCTTGGTGTCACCACTATCGAGTCAGTTTGGCAACTACATAAACAAATTTTACAGGGATTATATGATATGCTTTACATACCTGTGCCACAATAAAAGCACAAAACAGTTCCCCTTAATATTCCAGATGTTAACCCTGTGCCAGCTCATAAAAGTAGCCCAAGAAGCATTGGACTGTGGCCCATTGTAAGGAAGCACTCATTGGAGAGAGTTAGAGAAGGATTACTCCTGTAATCTGTCATGGACTGCACCAGCCACTGAAGCTCTCAGCGCAGGGGACCATGAAATGACACAGGATACAAACAAGTACTAGGGCTCAGTATATGCCTCAACCAGACACTGGTTAAACAACAGTCAACATAATTGAGCTGGTAACAATTACAGTCCTAAGGGGCATATTCACATAATATTACAGTCACTAGAGAGCTCTCACAACAAGGATACTACACTAAATAGGACAATTAACTTCCTCCAGGCACACAAGCTCTCGTGGTAAGGAAGGAAAACATCATGGGGAGGAACAGGTGGAAGATTTGTTGCCAAAGTTTTTCTCAGTAACCAGATTTCAACACAGCTTGGTGTTCTTGTGAAATTCTGCGGTCCCAACCAGTACTCCTTACTATGTCTAGTTCAACCTTTGCCTCTGTTTGCAAAAGGTGCCATTATCCAGTTTTCTCTGTTGTTCTCTTACTCTCATATGCCCTTTCTTCTCTAGTCCTCCTCCTTCTACTCTCTCTGGTCTCTCCAGCGGTGCTGGGTTACAGGTTGGTATCTGGAGGAAAAAAGGTCCCTTTCTGTTGTTTTGGATCTCTGATTTCATCAGGATCTCCAGGGATGGGGGTTGGAGTGGGTCTACTGTCCCCGTAGCTTAAGGACTGGTCGGACCACTCTCTTGTGGCTGGCCATTCCAGATGGTTGTATTACTGTGCTGTGTGGCATGACATTTACTGTCCTCTTTAAAATAAAATAAAAAAAAATCCTTTTTACTTGAAAAATACCACCTGCTGACACAGACGCGATAGATTGTGAGTGAACTGCTCTTCACACACACTTACATTAAACTCTTAAAAAACAAGACAAAAGATAAAATGTGTCATAACATAAATGCTGTCAACAAAATGTCTAATTTAAAACAAAAACTTTGTAGATGGGTAGAGCAAGAATGACAACAGAACAAAGCACTAACATCATTACACATTTACTAACAGGCTGTGTTCATAACTTAGCCTGAGGTTTGCTGGGTAATGATTAATACTGTGACACTGACACAAAAGGCATTTTAGTGCCACCTTGCCATATATATCTAACTCCAGAGTTTTATGAGAATTATAAATACACACCAAGTTTCAAGAAACAAATGAATGGCTAAAGGCTTCAGTTTACCTCAACAATCATCAATCAGTTAGGACATAACTCCCAGTTTCCACACCCATAACCAACCACCCTTTGGTGTGAGTTTGCATTCAAATTTCAGGTTTAAAGTACAATGAGGCTTCATCCAGGATACCTGGCCAGTGAGCAGGCAATAACTACTTGCCTGGGGGTGTGAGATTCTTTGGTTAATGGTGGAGTGATTGAAGTAGGTAGATTATTCCTTAAGGGCACACAACAAGAGCACCTTACAGATATTTAAATAACCAAATTATTCTTATAAAAAAACCTGACACTTACAAGCTACATAAATTATAAAAAGTTTGTCTTAGAGGGAACACAAACAGTGCAATGGGGGCAGTTTTACTTGGTTGTGTTACATTTGTTTTAAGGAAAGGTAAAGGAGTGAACAAATACCATTAAGTAATAAACATGACTGCAGAAGATAATGCAATGTTTCATTTTCAGATAAAGAATGACCCCCCCTCCTCCCCCCTCCTTCTTACAACCAATGATTTGTAGAGATACATATACAAAACAAAAGTATTGATTTTAGTTTAACACCCTATTGATTTGGCTGTCACATAAAACCAATGAGAGTGGTTCCCACGTACCAGTGCCTCCTGGAAAAAAACAAAAAACACTAATCACCATGAATGGAAGCTAGAGTGCACAGACACAGTTTTCCAAATCAGGCGGGAAACATAAAACAACAGCCCCAGGCTTTCATGTGATAACAATCACTTTGTATTAGCATAAACAATGAAGACAGCCTGTGTGAAGGAACGCTACGTATTTTGGAAAACTACTTGGCATGAGCAAAAAAAGCTTCCATAGATTCACTATCAGAAGTTCAATCATATATTTTATGTGACTGATATCTTGTGGACAGGTGTAGAGAGCATTTATTGTTAGCACAAAATGATATAGTCCAATTTGAGTTAACTATGAGTCATAGAATCTGGTGAATTATTTAGATTATTTTCCTTAATAAAACTCATAGGACACTTTTCAAAACAGACCTCCTACATGTACAAGACAATACAACATTGCTCTGTGTTTTGCTACACTCCAGTTCCCTTTTCCACACTGTGCAAAAGTGATCGAAACTATGCAAAACTGATAACCAAGGCTGAATAACAGCAATAGCAAATGTCATCCAGTAGGCTACCACCTGTTTCGAACACAGTCAACACACCACTGTGAATGTTATGCATTTATCAAACAATTTGGAGTTTTAACTAAACATCAAACAATAGTGTATCGAAATTGTATTTGCAATATAAAAATGGCAACTGTAAGCTTACAAGCATCTTGAATCGATACACATTCCTCCATTTTCGCACGGCCTGTATGTATCCACGCAGCGCAATCCTGTGGAAAGAGAGGGCACAATGAGGCAGAGACTACTTCAAATTCAACGATAAAAGCAAAGAATAATCAACAACCCTGAAATATGACATATTACATCTCATTTATTTCATTGAAACACATACAACAAGCATATTACAGATGGTCACTCATAGCTGTAGGTTTATTTAGCCTACTCTTTGGTAAATAATATACATTGAGTCTTATCTATTAGAGTGCCGCGAGATAACATTCAGATTCTTTCACACAGACTCCCGCTTTGCTCGAATCGAATGACAATAGAATTCAGCACGTGAACTCTTCTCAAATACGAAAAGCGATAGGAGGCGTATGATTTCCGATAATGTTATAATACTTCGTTAAAGCAGCAGTACTTTTGTCGATCTATTACTAGCTATGAAGATGCATCCTATCTGTTATCTTCAAAAGGCTGCCGAAAGACAAGCGCATGCATCTGTTGATTTATTCTTTTTCATTCCAGAATATAGGTTTGTATTTTATTGTATGTGTATCTACTTTAAGTATATCGACTAACTGAATGAACTCACAAGAAGAACAAGAAAAAATGGTATTCCGAATCAAGCAAACAATAGTAGCCTATTTCATAATTTTATGGTAAGAAACTGGATAAAACAAATCTCGGATTTAAAAAAAATTAAAAATTATTTGTTTCGCTCATTACCACCTCTATGAAAAAACAAAGATAATTTGCTAATTGTTATTTGTAAAGATTGTAAACGAATAAAAAAAAAGCATAAAAGCTTCAAGTAGACCTCCCACAAAACTCATCATGTAGCCTACAAGCATATTTCCATTCATCAAGTCTTTTTGACCAAATCAGTAACGTAAAATATAAAATTCAGATATAATCTAGTGAAGTGATTTAACAGTATACCTTGATGACAATCTCAATTAGCCTACTATGCACGTTGATAGGTCGCTTATCACCAGTGCAGCGAAGCGGACATTCACTGTTATTTTCTCACGGTTCAGCTATTCAGACAAGGACAAAATGCATACAGACCCAACTAACGCAATGCCCTCTAAAAGTACTTATGTTATGTAGAAGAACTAAACTTGTAAAAGTTACACGACAACAAGCAATTTAGCAAATGCAACATTCACCACCAACAAAGAGAAGTCCTCGTGAGGTCTGAACTCTTTAAATCCCATCATCATTGAATATTCGTGCATATGTTCTGCAATGGTCTTCACATCAATATTCGGCGCATACTAAAAAGTGCAAAGGTTTATTGCAGAAACTTATTGTTTTGCATTGAAATTTATAGCCTACCGAACCAGTGATGGACTGAAACAAAAACGTTTATGAGAGCTATCAGTTATGGCACATCCTGCATCAAACATCTGTGAGCAAAGCAGCAAATGATTCTGAACCTCATAAATTAAAATTAATAATTCGAAGACAACAGGTCGGGATGTTTTAAGTTCTTTCGTTGATTCTAATGTAACAGGTTATGCGTCCACACATGTCCTAAAACACTACCCTTACAAAAAAAGGGAGAAAAGAATCAGTCATCCTACCTTCGCTATTTTGCACCAGATATAAAATTGACAGAAATATCCAAAGACTGTAATTCCCCATTTCTGTGGAAACTCGATCCTACTCCTTTCTTGAAATGTTAGCAATAATACATCCTTTAAAAAATGACACGGTGATTGAAGTTCCAAGGAATCACATTAAGATGAAGCAGCGTCATAAAGTTAACCTCAGTGAATTTCATAGAAATTGATCGTTTTCGATATAGTCCAATTCTGTATTTCCCTCTGCAGCTCGGACTCGGCTGCTGTGTGTCTCGAAACACCTCCAGGAACTTTTGAAAAAGTTTCTCCACTTCACTCACTTCGAATCGGAGTCCACCGTCAGGCTTTGTATCACTCCGCCCCCATCTCAAGCCTTCGCTCACTCAAGTGTGTTGTTCGCCCTTCCGCCGGAATGAATAGAGCGGATTCGTCAAACTTAAGGCTTCGAAATGAATCGGAATGTCTTTCCTCCGAAAAATAAGTATGTAGAAGTTTAAAACTTAAACGAGATTTAAAAGAAACGTTTGTTCTTGGTATATCACACAAAACCACAGGTTAACTAATTAAATTATCAAATGTAAGGTAGGAGACCGTTTTGATGCTAGTAACGTTAACTTAAACGTTAAGGAGGAGGGGCAAAACGGTGAATCATATTAAGTTTAGGTATATATATATAAAATTTTAAAATAATTTAACTAAACAGAATTTAGCGAGTGTATATGGGCAGACATCAATTAAACCTGAGGTGAATTAGATGTTTGTTTGCTTGCTTGCTTGGCTTAACAGTTATGAGTCTGTAGGCTATACTAGGCTTACACGATTTCATTCATTATCAATAATCACAATCAGCCGCCCTAAACTGCCAAGTATAATGTTTATTGTTGGGAATATACTGAAACACTTTAAGAAACAGAAATAACAATTAAATAAACGCTATCATTAAGAGATAACTTAAACCTGGCAACCATGCTAATGAGAGCTAATCAGACTCACAGTCACAGCTAAGCATAGCAACATGTCTGAGTCTAGAATAAAACCAATCAAGCTGTACACTAGGATTATGAAACAAAAATGATGCAAACATTTTTAAAAATGTTTTATTTAGTTCTGGAGATTTGGTAATCTGCCTATTTGATTTACCATTGTAGTCTCCCATATAGGGCAACTTGTTGTTTGTATGTTTACTCTAGATTTTGGGCTAAAGAATATGAATTGTATGTGTTAGATGGAAATGAGAGCAGACGTTTCCCTCCCTCATTTCTCGCAAAGCTGCATGGATGTTCAGTGAAGCTTCTTCAGTACACCCTGCCCTGGTCTACTCATTTTCTGCAACATATAGAGACTCAGTTGTTCTGTGGCACATAGCAGAGCTGGTTGCTTATAGAGACAATGGCAGTCATTTGAATGAGAAAAGGGGTACTGCATTATGACACAGTTTCTCTCTGCAGGGGGTGCAGGAGGGGGGAGGTGGCAAAACACTAACATTTAGGGATGTGGTTTGTCCCCCATCTATCATTGAATAAATTAGTGCAAGCAGTGTGTATGGAATCTAACAAGCTCACAACTAAAGTTTGTTAGAAAGAATGACATCCTTTTGGGTTATGCAGAAAGTTTGCTCGGCCTATCTAGAACTGCATTGAACATACAATGATTGTTTTAGACATTTAGCCTAAAATCGTTACATGTATTTTATTTCACAGTTGTGGTAATTATTATGTTATGTCTGAATAGTTCAGCAGCACCATATCAGTTACTGGCCTATATTAGAGATTTTTTAATTTATCAGTGTTGGTTGATATTGGATACAGCTGTGCAGGCCAAGCGCATTTCTCCTAATTTTACATTTAGAATAACCTTTGTCTTAACCTTTGCTATAATCTCAGGCTCACTTAAAGTAAATCTTTAAAAAACACCTATAATTTAATATTAAATGTGACCTTTTTCAAATCTCAAAATTAATATGCATTTTTTCATATTGCACATCACACAATGTTGAATCATGTCAATTTTCAGTGTATTATTTTTAATTGGATTTTTAATTAATCATAACATTTAAAAAATAATTATCGGTTTATTACTGTCAGCCAGAATTTTAATATTGGTGGGCCTGTATTGGAAATGGCCAATAAATAGGCTGTCTTACATTTATGACTATGCTATATATCATATTTAATACAATTTGTCTTCAAACAGAGAAATGGGATTCTTTAATTGCATCATTTCACTGGAAACCATAACTTGAGCACCCGCTCTTATTTGTTGTGGTTTAATACCCGATTAGTTAATTCAAGTTGGTTTTCATCACTTTTCACTCTACTATTTTGAATCAAAGACTCTCCTAGAGTATTTATATTCCTTTGAGTGTGCTCTTCAGATTATCAGGGCTCTCTTCTGGTTTTGCTAGATAATTGGAGAATGTTAAGCAACAGTTGTCTGATGTAGCGTCTTCTTCTTTGAGATGTCATTTTGAATATTTGGAGTACAAACAGGAGACATTCTCACCCGCTGTGTTTTGGGACGCTGTTTTGTTTATTGTTTTGGTGTGTGCGAGGTTAATTCATGCACACGCTGTAGTGAAGGGGAGGCAATATTTTTTGTCTGTCTGTCACACTGTGGTTACGGCTGGCAGATGACTTGGCAAAGATCCATATAAATGGCTCTGTTGTTACAGTGCTCTGATGACAGAGAGAGAGAGGAGAATCTGAGTTCGTTTCAGTTCAAATATGAGAGAAAAAACATGATGATTAATGGCTTTCTAGAGCAGTGAAAATTTGTTTTTTAAGGAACCGGTTGAAGCGCTTTATACCGTTAAATTTCAAAGCATTGTGTTAACTATCTTATCAGATGACAATCTTTAGTCTCATTAACCTTGGCATGAAATGTTTCATATGTGCACCTCAGGCAATTCAAATGTGGCCACATTAAGATTATATTAAAACATGAGTTTTAAAGAGGTTTTTTTAGAAGAGCATTTTGTATTTAATGTTTTGAGAATTTAATGTTATATGACACTACAGTTTATTTGTTGATTTATGTCAGCAGTGTGTGAAACTGCAGAGGTGTGTATGTTTTTAGAAACTAAAGTGAAAATGAAGGGAAAGAAAGGTGATGAGATTCTCGCAGAGCTCCGAGGGGTTCCAACATCAGACAAACAACAAGGTGACGGACACTGGGATTTACTGCCCCGTTTACTGCTGGTGAAGGTAAAACATGGTCTCATGCTTGCTTTCAGCACCTGGGAAATGTAGAGGTCGTTTGCCTAGTTTCTGATTAGTTAAACATCCCATTGATGTGGTATTTCCAAACGAGTAATTCCATGTTAATGGCAATCATTTGCCCAGCTGTACAGACTCTTGACTAACTATATTGATGTGCATCAAACATCACCACATATTTGAGTACTATTGTGACGTAATGCTTTGTAATCCAGTCTGCTTTTTTTGTTCTTTTACTGTTTTTTGTTCTTTGTGTGGGTTGAATGGTACTGTGTGTTTGCCTTTTTCTAAATGAAAGTGGGATGGTGAATCTGCTTTTTGAAGGTGGACCACCCTGTGGGAAGTCAAACGTCCCTGTTCCTCTCTCTTCACCCACTTAACCCCCCACTCCAGACATCCCAGGGGAGATTGCTGATGATAACTGCACACTGATACAGATAAGTCTAAAAAATAATTGGGGGTAACAAGCTGTGGAGGAAGGGATTGAAAACTGTAAAACTGTATTTGAATTTATCAAAGAGGGGAGGATACCAGTGTAGCAGAATGGCTTTCATCATTAATATCAAAACTCACCAATCCTGTTTAACGATTTGGTAGGTTAGAACTGGCTATTGAAAATCTAGTATTAGGAAGGCCTAGATTTTTTTTGTGAAGTTTCTGCACCACAAACTGGTATAGTCCCACCCCAAACTCATGCTATTGATGAAGCTTGCAATGCTTTGTCAGACTTCTTTAACAAATACATCAGTGTTTTGAAAGTGAGTTTTTACACATGGTGGTGGAAATAAACATACAGTATGAATTGCTTTCTTAAATCTGTTTTGGACATTAATGTCCTCAGAGTGTGTATGTGAACTTTTAGCTTTCAAGAAGAGGGTGGAGCTTCAAGAGCTCTTGGCAATCACCGGCTGTTACAACAAAACAGGACAATCTCCCTTCAAAAATAAAACTAATGCACTGTGTGTCTTCAGGGCTCAGATGTTGGGAGTAAATGAAGACTTATGTTCACTCTTACGTCCAACAACAAAACACCTGAGTTGCTTACGATACATTCTTGTCACTACAGCTGCTCCAGCCTGGAGAAAATGTCGGACAGTGTACAGCTTGCTACAAGCAGTTGTGGGCGGGGCCTGTACAAAGTGACGTTACTTTGCCCAAAAAAAAGGAGTAGGTGGATTTTTATCGTTATACGGTGGTTGTGCACATGCACTGCAGGCACACATTTATTTCCAAACACCATGTAAAAGTGAATTTTGCATAATAGTCCCCTTAAAGCTTGCATAGTATAAAAAAAGTATTTCAACATAAATATATAGGCTACTTCAACTTTAAAACATGTTTTATTATATAGCATTGCAAGTAGATTTGGGTATTTGAGATCAGTAATATGAAAATCTCAATGCAAATGTTTTTATATATATAATTTTAACTAGTATGCTATGTGACTTCAGTGTTAGTCATATGTTTGTATAACATGTATGAAACAAGTGCTCGAATATTTGCGTTGCAAAGCTGTTTGTGGCATCAGGTTTTTAGTGACTTCTACAAAGTATACTTAGCCCTTAGTGATAAAAGACTGCGTGAACTGTGACTGTTTAAATGTTACCTACCCTTTTAGCGAGAGGAGAACTAGTTGTGCTAGCGTACTACTTGGCCTTTAAGTGCTAGCAAGCTGTGAGTCCTGAAAAGACAATAATGATTTTACCACCCCAGTTCGGTCTGATTTATGTGGGAAAACTCCACTGAGCGCCTGCAGAGAGTGTGGAGAGGATTTAGAGCCCCCACCACAAAACTCGTCATGGCCAATCAGCAACGGAGACCCCTACTAAGAAACGTCATGGCCAATCAGAGAGTTACTTTTGTGATCACTGTCTTTATCATCTTGGCTTGCACTCGCTCCATGATCAAAGTTCGGTGATTGTTTTGAGTATTGCATTGTTCAGCGACTGATTTGAGTATTGTTCATAGACATTTCATTTTAGACATCTCTGTTTGTATTTTCTTGGCTTATGAGAAGCCGTAGTAAAGGTTTGGACTTGTCCAATTATAGTCATACCAGTGATGTTATCATTTTCTGGCCGTAATCGTCTCCTGGTCTTTCCTACATAGTCATAGATTTTCTCACACCTACATTCTGCCCTCTCTTTGTTCCTTGCTTGATAAGAAATTAATCTTGTAGTTCTGGTGCGGTTGGAAAGTTAGGGTCATCTCCCAGTTACACCTCTGCATTTCCCAAGCAGATATATGAAATCTCAAAAGTCAAAAATACAAAACATTTTTGTTATCCCTGATTCTGAGAAAGCCACAGACCACAGACCCCATAGCATTATGTTTTGAACAGCCTTTTTTGTGTTTCCCTCCCAAAATAAACATATAGAAGTAAAAAATCCATTACACATGCATTGCATGAAGAGTAGAGCAATTCGCTGTTCTATTTCAGGCTCAAAGGTTTGGGAAATAAATCAGTTTTTATTATGACCTAAAACACAGCTTGGTGAGCAGTCTCCTCAGTTTGACCTTTCCTACCACATTCCCCCACTTTCCCCTGTCTCATTTCTCTCTCTCTCACTCATATTCACACACACAAACAAGCATTACACAAAGAGGTTGTTATCCTGTGCAAATAAGTGAACGATAGATCACTGCTGGCATTGGGAGACAAGGTGTTTGATTTTCACACCAGCTCGCTAAATTATTATTAAGTTGTGTGAAACTATGCTCTGTTACAGTGTCTGTAGATGTGTGGGAGCGAAGGAATGTTTGTGTTTAGGGATCAAGGGTTCATTTATTTTTTGGCGCATTTCCCACTCAATCTCATGTTCTGTTTTTTCTCCTGCTTGATTGTGCTGCATCAAGGCAGAAGTGATTTGTGTCCAGTTGGTGGGTTTAATTGCTGGTCTCAGGGGTCCAAACTCAGAAAGTCTAAGCCATGAGAAAGTACAACTCTGTCCCAATCTCCAGTGCAAACTGCCCGGTCCCTTTTAACAAGTCATCAGCCCATCAGAATCTGTTCACAGTGTCTTTTACTGACGTCTATGTTTGTGTGCAGGAACTAGTTGAGTGTGCAAAAGCTTGCTGCTCAGTGTCAGGAACTATATTTCAGATGAGGGCTGGACGAGAGCCAGCTGGTGGAATTCTGAATGCCATTGCTGTGTTTTCGTGTGAAATAAGTGCTTAAGTCCGTTGTGGACAGCTGCAGGACAGTGCCCCCTCCACGTCTGCCTCCTCCCTAGGGCTGTAAATCTGACTCGAGGACAGGAGGTACTGGCGACTTGTTGAAAAGGGCTCCTAAGAGGGTCCTGAAGTTTAGTGCTCGGGGTCAGGGGCTGTGTTAAAGGCCCTGGAGCTGAAGCTCAAATGCCGATACACTGATAACCCATCGCATGCCTGCGGCTACACTGTTGCTCGTCTTTCTGCTCTTCCCTCCAGAGGTGGTATTACTAAACCACACCTACAAGTGCTCAGGGCCACTGGGGTTGCACTGCGGTGCTTGGGCTGATCTCTGCCGTGGCGTCTGTTTATGGAGTCTGGTGGAATGTCTGGTCATTTAGTCAGTCGTCACAAAGGAGGCCGCATTTGACTAATCTGACAAATAATCACTAAACAAATAAGTGATGGAATGTCTCGTTCCCTTGGCACTGGTTAAAAGGTCTTTGAAGGATGTTAAGAGTGGCATATGTTCAACCTAAAATGTCAGAAAGAGACATATTGAGAAAAATGACCGAATTACAACTTCAATTGATCCTGCATTTGCCTCTGAAAAAAGAGAAGAAAAAGAGTTTGAGGCAACCCTAGGCCTCTGTTAGACTCCGTCCCTCCCGAGTCAATTGTTCCTCAAGCCTGGTGTCAACCCTGCGCCATCAATCACCCTCTTTCAGAGGAGGGGAGACAGGCTAGGGACACGCCCCTCAGGACAGGGGGGTGGTAGTTCTCATGCCCTCCCCGCCTCGCACAGCCCCACATCCTCACAGTCGCAACTCCGACAGCTGGTCTGGTCATTAGAGGTAGGCCGGGACCTGTGGGCCCCCGAACAGCAACGACAGCTGCCAGCCCACTGTCCCCCGGCACCCACACGCACTCACTCGCCCCCGCTCCAGACTATGATATGTATTATATCTCTAATCTATTGTCATTCTTTTTTGGCTTCTTTAGGGTGGCCAGGGCTTATGTACTTAACTCACTTAAGTCACTTACATATGCCTCTTTTGTATGGCAAAATCTGTTTTTGTGTTTGCATTTTCACATTTGGTAGTAGTCAACCAGCTTATTAAGTGCAAAGGTTAGCTGTTATCATTGCAGTATGATTGCTGTATATAATTGTAATTTGTGTTAAAATACCGAATGCTAATTTAAAACTATCTAGATCTCAGACTTAAAGATCTTTTTTTTTCTCTGAGCAAAAATAAAAAAGTACAATTCAGCAGAAGCCAATTGCACCTTTATTTCACGCAGTTATTCTATTTCTAATTTTAATCTTAATCTCACAATTTTTACTTCCATAAATTTGTGACCACCTTAATTAGCATCTGTGCTTCATAAATCTCCTTCAGCGGGTTATCGCAGATAAAAGTGATTTAGGTTGTTGACACGCCTATCTGTCTGTCATTTTCGCTTTTTCTGTTTACGACATGCATCTCTTTTCACTATAATCCACCTGCATTAGTTTAATCATAGCCTTTGTATGATTGCCCGCAAAAGGCAATGGAAAGGTAACTGAAAACAAAATCTCAGCATGAGTGTCAAATGTAACTCCATTATGATTATCTGTTAAAAATGGGAATGTGAGGCAAACAAGAAGGAAAGTGTCAAAGAGTTCATGCACAGATTGATAATCTTAAAATGACTGAGTGGTTCAGTGTGTGTACGTCTGTATCTTTGTGCGTGTAAGTGACGAAGGAAAAGAGAAAAGAAAAGTGGTAGTTGAGATTACGCCACACTCCCTCAGGCTCTTGTTACTCATGCACTACTGGCAGATCTCTGGTTCCCACGCCTCCTCACTGAGGTGAGTGAAACTACACCCTCAACCTCACCTGTACGTGCCTGCCTCAGCACAGCCCTTTAACTTCAGCCAAACCATGATCTGTTTTTTTCTTCTTCCTAGAAATGTAAAGAAGACTGAGAAGGTGACAAATTGGCATGAATACAGCAATAATATCAGCCAGAAGATCACAATGGCAGAGCTCTCTTACAAAAAAGGTGTGTAATTATAACAAACATGGCATTCACTGGAAGACCTCCCCAGCAGAGATATTTCAGTTAAGTCTGATATAAACAGACCTGGCAAAGAGGTGTAATTTTCATATGCAGTTTTTTTTTGCACTTATTTCTTTGATGTGTGTACTTGTTGCACTATTTTTCTTCTTATGTGGGTACTGACAGTAATTGCAAAAACACACTCTGCACCTTGCTGCTAATACCAGCCCTGATCATAAAATGAATCACCTTCTTTGTTGTTTAAATCTGCATTGTAGTTATCAGCTTATAGTTTTAAAAGTTACCACACTCATCCTCCTCTTCATCACCACTGAGCATAGACTACATTAGATATTCACTCCAGGATGTTATCACACACTGTGGTGCAGCTGCTGTTTCACTTCAACAGCATGGAAGTTCCTGACTGACTGGCCACTTGGCCGGCTTTACTGAGCCCAAGACGGGATTAATTCCAGAAAGAGAGAGAAGAAAAAAAGGAAATGCAGAGGGTGGCAAGCAGTTTATTCACGGATTCCATTGGCCCTTTAGCTTTAAATCATATTCAACTGACCCAGGCGTATTGTTGAGGAAGGAAACTGCCTAAGCAGTTTTGAGAGCTGAAGAATGGAATAGCGTGTAACAGGAGTGGAGTGCTGGCAGTAATGAAATAGCTTGCATACCTTATGCTTTAAGGATAACCATCTTTAACAGAAGAATATTGTGGAGGATCTTTCACTCAGATCCACCAATACGCCACTCTTGCCAAAACAAGCCATACGGGATTTACTCATCGAGATATAGTGAACACAGAGAAGCATAGTTGCCTTAGCCTTGTTTGTCCTCCTTATAGGGAATCTCGGGGTCTGGAGTATTCCTGGCAATGTTAAGACTCGCCTTTGGATCTATGTGTCTTTATGTAACCAAAAATGTATAATGGAAAGTATGAGACATATAGGCTTATTGTAATCCATTTCTCCATATTTGGGATCTGCGGGTCAAGTGTGTGATCGAAGTTTGCTAGCTTTTTTCTTTTCTCCAGCAGCAGGAGGGATGAAGGAGCAGACATTCCACGTTGGCCCGAGGGCAGGGTGGGGGAGGCTCTAAGACCACTTTTATTAAAATATATTGAAGGAAAACAAGAAGTTGCACTGTTGGAGGGATGAAAAATCAGCATGACAGACTTCTCTCTAGAGGCTTAAGTGTATAGTCATAAACCTAACATCCTCCCTCTCTTTTGTTCTCAGTGTTGATCTCTTCAACTCCCTATTTGTACAGCTTCACTGATTTAGTTAATACTTTAAAAGTCCAGTAATTGTAGTCCAAGAATCTCCAATCTGATTTACTCTTTCACTGTCAAGCGCACTGTTTTAAGTCCTCACTCTTTCAACCCTTCATTTCCTTACTCATTATGTTCTTTTCTCCATGAATACAATAGCCCACTGCCTCAGGTGAGGGTTATTGCACTGGGTGTGGTTCACAGTTCACAACTAAGGAATCACATTCCACTGACCATCTACAATACCCAATCACTGATATCCTGGTCCTCCTCTTTGTCAGGGTGATTAAATAACCCTGCCTCTGGCCGCCCTGACCTTCATGACCTGGTCTGTGTGCTCCGTAGACACTAATTAGAGACCTGATAATGCAAGAGAAAGCAGCTTTTCACCATAGCTCTCAGATCTCCGTTCAACCAACTCGACAAAACCAAAACAAATGAACATTTCTGACAGGGCATCAGTCCATGCACTTTAGATTTCAGTCAGACTAAATCATTTGTATTTGTTTTTAAATGTTACGTAAATGCTCCCATCTGACTCAAATCAGTTCATTTATTTGCAAAATTGAACTAACAGACCTAAAAATATTATAGTAGGTTGCCTTGTCCAGCTTGTTAACCTGTTAGTCAGTCTAGTGTGCTTTTGTCTGAATGAAATATTATCAGTCTGGTTTTTGTGAAATTAGGCTAACAGACATGGATATTGTAATTCTAGTCCTTCTTCATACACCATGTATTAATAAGACGATAGTTGGCCTCGGCACTGTGCATTTGCTCTAGAAAACAAACAGAGGTAATGTGCAACATGTATTTAAACTTTGCGCACCTCTAATTTGTTCAAAATCTGTATGGCTTTTTTTGGAACACAAAAAAGATGTTGTTTTGAAGATTATATCAGTTTTTTGTCCGTTAAAATAAAAGCTTTTGTATTCCATGGGAGAGTGAAAGTCATACAGGTTTTGGAATGACACAAGGGTGAGTAAATGGGTGAGTAACTGTCATTTTTGGGTGAACTATCTCTTTAATACTTATAATTTTAAGATCAGAAAAGTAGTTTTGTTCAGTGTGGGTGCATCATGAGAAGGAATGTTGCGCACTGAAGGGAATCTCTACCATCCACAGTACTGTTTGATTTGTCAAAGCTCTGAAGTGGGAAAGCAATGGGGTGATCCTGGCATTCCAGGACTCTGTCGTGTCGTCTCCTGGTCTCTAATTTGGGAGCAGCTGTCAGGCTCTGCAAGACCTCAGCCATCAAAGCCCAGCTAAAAGGGGCGGGGAGAAGGTGCAGAGGTCAGGCCCACAGAAAAGCCAACTCTCCAGCACTCTTCCAGTCTCTGGTAGCTCATGCCAAGTACACAACACCTGCACCAGGTTAAGCATAGTGGAGATTACAGGGTGACTGTAAAGTTGTTGCAGGCCATAATACAGTAGCAGTAAAAACAGACGGCCACTAGTAGGAGAAAAACTCTCCTATTGAGAATAAAAGTCTTGCTGTCCCTACAGACTTGAGATTCTTTTTGTGAAGGTGTCCTCTCAGAATTTAAGAGTTTTTCTGAAAGACTCCATTTACTCCCAATATTGGATTCTTTCCAATTCAGTGCTTGAAATCATAATAGGCAAAACAACAAAAAACTGAAGTGCCAAATATTGTGTTGTTTTGAAAAGCAATTAAAGAAATGTGTATGTAAGAAATGTTCTGTTGTCACCATGAAATTAAAACATTTCAGTAGCCTCAAACTGCACAACCAATGAACGCTGTAATAGTGAACCCTTTACATGATTGTAGGTACCCATGAGAGTGCAGTTTCTCACACTCTGGTGGGCTTGTTGAGACACACATACCCTTGAGGATTCCAGATGTGGTCTGGTTTTAGTTGCATGAAAACCGTTAATTACACCATTAAGTCTTCTACGGGCCGTAATTATTGGGAATCATACTGTGTTTCAGGTCAGGTGCTTAGTGATTGATTTATCTCTCCCTGTCTGCTCTCTCACTCCTCCTCTCACATGCCCTCTACAGGTCATGTTTGCGTAACTGTAGTGACAGTTAAACCTTGTTTTCCACTCTTTTTTTCTGGAAACCACAAAAGTGGTTTTTGAACATGATGCTTTTGTCAGGGCTTTATAGTTTCAGATTGCAAGCATTGTGAAATTTACCAAAAATAGGATCAAGACCAGCAGTGCTGTTTTCTTGTGGTGCTGTTTCAACAGACGGTACTAGTTCAGCTCCTTCCTTATTACCATTGGACAAAGAGAGGAAGAAGTAGTAAATTCCATATCCCAAAAATAAGATCAACCCTGGGGCCCAGGCAGGAAAATAAGCTGTACCAGTGGGACTCAGGGCCCAAGGGGATATGGTGGTGGTGGGTGAGGGACTGCTAATCAAAGATAAGGGGTCATCTGTATCCTTACATATTTGGGAACCCGCACCCACTGTTTGCAGGTTCAATAGTTTTGGGCCATTATAGGTCCACTTTGGTGAAGTGCACTTGTTATGATACGGAATATCCGCAAAAGTGTTACTAGTATCTAATTTCACACATATATTGTTTATGTGTTGATATTAAAATGTCGATAAAATGTAACATATTTTCTCTGGCTCCAGTTTTAAATGATTTTGTTCCGTTATTATGCTTGTTGTTCTCCACCGTGATTGGACGGTTGGGTAAAAAGTGACAGTGATGAGCGCTGCGTTTTACCTGAGAATGTCACCTGAAAATCCGATAACATCAGCAATTTTCATTCAAGCAGCTGATTTCTGTAAATGAATGTAAAACTGAATGTATATTGCAGCACAGGGTGAAGTCAGTATATACATTAACGACGATTTGAGGCAATGTACACTCAGAGAATACTGTGTTCGAATTTTAAAGACATGGCGCTGCGCTTCTCGTCTGGTGTGCAACCCCCTTTAGACATACGGAAATATAGTATTCTAATTCTTACATTAACTGATTTGTTAAACACAAACACAGATATGGTAACCTCCTACTATCATGCTCATCTCAACACTAAATTAAAGGCCTGTCTCATATAGACGCCTGTCTCAAATACAAGCCGGTGCAGTTCGGCGATTTGGGAAAATAAAAGCCGGGGCTATTATTTGAAGTTTTACGGTATATGTAAACGTGATATTGTGTGTTTTATTTTATTATATTTTTCTGTTACTGTTTGTGTTTTGGATCATGTGTGTCCTTAATAAAGCTTTGATGATTAATAGTATCAGTTCCCATTCCTCATTTTATTATCATTAAATATTCTGTTTTATTTGGAAATATGACTTTTACGGAAGTAAAATGGGTTAAAAACACCATTCCATGCTGCCTTCAAAGCCTTTTTTTTTTCTGTGGATGGTCCTTCTCTATGGGTGATCATGGCTGGGTTGTCTCCTAATAGTACTTTCAGTTTAAACACAGCTGGAGGGCAGGACAAGATCATTGTGGAAACACTCTGCATCTGTGGTTGTTCACTTTGAACACCAACCTCACACTGCTTTTGCCACAAGTATGCATTGTGGCTTTGGCATTCTTTGAAATCAAGAATAAATAAATGTAGGGATTTCATGTAATAATAATAATAAAAAAAAGTTGTAAAAGATTTAAAACTTCATTTGTTCCTGAACTTTTTAGTGGTCAGAGGCATTCAGCTATTAAATGACTGAAGGCTCACTGAAGGCTTAAATGACTGAGAACTAAAGGTCAATCACAGGTTAAGACATGAATTTGCCCTGGAATATTACTTGTTTTGAGAAGTTGATGGTAAGGTTGTTTTGATGTGTTAGTAAGTGGTTAGTAACGGTAGTAAATGACTTGAAGAAGAATCATTAGTGTTCTTCTTTCTTCTTCTTCTTGTTCTGCTTTTGAGTCTATGGCAACCCATTAGAACAGCTTGCAGGAAAGTTATAAAATGTGGCACACAGATAGTCTCAACATTAACTATACCAATTTTGGAGTCTCTAACTCAATTGCTCTAGCGCCAATGACTTTTGAACAGTAAGGGCTAGAAACAAAATCCCCCCTCTTTTTCATTTCTCAGGCTCAAGACAATTCAATTGGTATACGTATCATTTTCCGCCATGAAAATTTTCCCGCCATTTTGAATTTTCCAAAAAAACATTCTTTTCCGAACTCCACAAAAGAAGATATATTATTTCTGTGCATACACTGAAAGTCCATATAGGGTGGGTCCAAAACAACACTGGACACCACGGACTTTCATCCCATGGACAAAAACAGTTTCATTTACTTTTAATTTTTCATTGAAGTGCTTGTAGTAATTGAGGATGTGAGAAAGTCATATTCGTCAGAAAGTCAGTCATATTTGGAATATTATAAAACTCTGCTTCAAGTAGTCATAACTTTACATTGATCTCTTTGATCTCCTTAATCTGGCCTCTTGCTTCCATCTCTGATGGGTTGTCCTCTTCAAACAGAGGACTGTTTACAGTGCTAACAGCTTTTTTTAAGAGGCACAGCACTTATGTCAAGAGCTTCTGATGACACAAACACATGGGTTGTGTGGACACGTATGAGTTTCGATGCTTGAATAACAGCCTGGCACCTACAACATGCTGCAACAATACATCTTCTGTTCCATGACTCAAAATCCCAAACTTAGAAAATCCTCCTCCCAGTCTTGTCATGAGTTAACTGCCAATACCAGATTTCTGTATTTAACTTCCAATGTTTTTCTGTCATGCAGACTTTGCTCGGATGCTGTTTGAGCACTGTACCGTGGTCTCGAAAAATTAGTAGCAGGATGAGGTTGAAAGAGGAGCAGATGTCAGGCTCCGTGTTTATTTGCGTTTCAGGAGGGGGGTGTTAGTGTGGGAAAGCTCCTCTCCACGGTTGGGATCAATGTGGGAGAGATAAGCTCATGATGTGGCCTTGGTCAAGCATGGATGAAAACTGTTTTGGTGTGTGAACTTCCTCCCATGTTGTAATTTCAACACAACATGAGTCTCAGCAAGGTCACTATATGAGAAATGTTTTTTTCCTCTCCCCGTGTGCCTGGGATGCTCTCTCTGTACATACTACACCACAAGCCTTTGGGAATTTAACAGGGTCCAGGGTCCTAAATGTTCCCAGTATAGGTCTGGGGGTTTAGCGTGGGAATTGAGAGCAGAGATGAGAGGATGTGGGATAGTTTCCTCTGTCACTGATGAACACAAGGCATATAGCAAGGCTGAGATTTAGAAAATGCCTGGCATCCATAGTAGGTGAGGTATTAAATCAAAATGACAGAACAGTCGGATTTGTAATCTCTTGCAACACCCCTATGTCTAAATCATTGATTCACATTGCCTGATAAGAGCTTGCGCTTTTGTGAGAAAAGCAAACTGACTCTACCTGATCCTGTCAGCATCTTCTCATGTTGAATTTATGTTTTTTTTTCCACACTATTTTCCTTTAACAAACTCCTCCTGCAGCTGTTACAGTACCTGTCAATTCAGTAAAACCGTAAAATGGTGAAATATTACAATTTAAAATAATTGTTTAAAATTTTTTTATTTATTAATGTGCAAAGATGAATTTTCAGCATCATTACTCCAGTCTTCAGTCTTCAGTGTGACATGATCATAGTGATCTTCAGTGTGACATAAAATACTTTTATTCATCAAGGACACATTCAATTGATCAAAAGTGACAGTAAAGACATTTTTAATATTACAAAACATTTAGATTTAATAAATGCTTTAATAAATGTAATAAATAAATGTAATAAATGCTGTTCATTGAACTTTCTATTCATCAAAGAATCCTGAAAAAAATATAACCATTTCCACAAAAATGTTAAGCAGCACAACTTTTAATATTGATAAATAATAAAATAATAATAAATGTAACCTGAGCATCAAACCAGATCATATTAGAATGATTTCTGAAGGATCATGTGACACTGAAGACTGGAGTAATGATGATGAAAAATCAGCTTTAATCACAGGAATAAATTACATTTTAAATATATTTAAATAGAAAACAGTTATTTTAAATTGTAAAATTATTTTTCAATATTACTGTTTTTACTGTATTTTTGACTCAATAAATGCAGCCTTGGTGATCATAAGAGGCTTCTTTAAAAAATAAATAAAATAAAGTTATAATGTTTCCAAACTGTTGACAGCTACTGTATGTTGTAAAATCTGTCATTTAAGGAAGAGAAATGTCTTCAAAGCTGCTCAAATTCTTCTCAGTGGCCCACAGCGTAACGCATAAAGTGTAAAGTGCTAGCCTTTGGGAATTCAACTCTCTCAGTTCCTCTCATTTGGTAGCTGACAGCCCGGACTGAGCATATATCACTTATAAAAATATTAGTCTTGTTTCTGTACTGAGGCAAGCAAGCACAAGCGTGAAGCCATTTTTTTTCTTGATTCATTATACAGTTTGAAGAACCCAAGGCAAATTGTGTGTCATTTAAATCAGGCTGTGTGATATTTGACTTAGACTTTGTTCTTGATTGACGGATGTTTTAAACCACCAGTGATCTGAAATCCTCATTTACCTATACAATAGAAATGGCAGTGCATAAACCCAACCAAGGCCTTGTGCTGATATCAGCAATGTTTTGCCTGGAAAAGGTATAAGAGCAAATTGAGCAAAAAGAGGTCATGAACTGCTTATACTTCACGTGAAGGCTAAATATTAAGAGTTTTATGTTGCATACACAGTAGTATAGATTTTCAGGCTAATTGCGATCTTCATTTGAACAAACCTAATAATGATTCTTAAAAACTTCACTCTGTGTATGTACACATGTAAACTGTTTGAGTTCCTCTTAAGATTGTATATTGTATACATTCATTTACTCACAGCTGCTGTAGTAATGCTGTCATTTGTTTTTCATTCTCCATCATACTGTTAATGAGTGACACAATTAGCTGTTTGTTTATTGCAAGAGCCTGATGCATGGTGCTTACAGTGCTGAGGGCAATAACTGAAGTGTTGGGTTTATAATTGTGTATTGTATATGTAACTGTTGTATTAACAGTTTTACAAAAAAACTGCCATTTAAGGTTTCAAGCTGGTATTTTTAGTTGTTGATTATTACATCTATATAAAACCCTGTTGTTATTTTTTTTAAATTCATATTTTCATAATGAACCAAGAACCATTATCTATAAGAGAGAATTTATTTCATATGTAGGGAAAAATGGACATTATAATTAAAATAAACCAAAATTAAACTGGATCCAATCAAATCTAAATATGATTGGAATCAAGAGCTTATGAATTAGATAAATAGGTGCTCCTATTGATTAAGTCTGAAGGACTGCCACCCAGAAATTCACTAATATTCATTGTAAAGGTATTGACAAATCAAACACACTAAGTGATCTAGGGCCATTTTTGCCCTATGATGAAAGAAGTCTTCAGGCGGCAAAAATTGCACAGCGCCCAGCATGAGAAACGTGGTTTTCTCACGGCGCCCATGTTACTCCGAGGTAAACATTGAGCACTCATTCAGAGAGATATATAAAAACCCAAAAAGCCTCATCTGAGAAAGGAACAGAAAAGATTGGAGAGGGGTGGACTAAAAAGAAGAAACTGCTCCAATGTGGCATGTAACTGTAAACAGAACTGTGGGCAGAGTTCTTTGGTGCACCCTGTGTGGTCTCCATTTCCTTCTCAGCAGTGCAGCTCTACTGCGAGCTTGTGTGAGGAAAGGGGAGAGGTCCAATAAACAGGCCTTTTTGATGCAGGCACAACCCTCTGCCAAATCCTCCTTTTGTCTTGGCACAGACAGCACAGCCATCTCGCAGTCTCTTCTGAATCAATTCCTCTTAGCTGTTGTATGGCAGCTTTTTCAAGCCCTGCTGCGCACAACCTGCAGAACGGAGACAGAGAAGAGAGCTTTCTTTATCCATATATCTTTCAGTCTACTTTATGTGTGTGTGTTTTTGCAACTTCTCAACCATATTTTGAAGACACATTTTTACCCAGAATTGTGTTAAAACTGACAAAACCGCCTTTTTGGCAACATCTGGGGACTCCTCATCTGTAAAACAGCGTATAGTAGGCTATTTATAATATCTTTGGAATGTCCCCATGTGGACAGCCAAGTAAATGTGTGTGTTTGTGTGTGTGTACTTACATGTTTTCTTTGTCTTGTGCTGAAACATTGCACAAGCATCCACCCATTATGAGGATTGTGTCCAACCAAAGCACATGATGCCTATCTATCTCTAGCCCAGTTGTTTCACAATGTTTCCTAAACCTGGTTTTAAAAGGTCTGTAAAACAAATCAAAGTTGACCAAGCATTCCTCTTCAGTTGAAATGATTGTAAATATAAAATTAGGATAAGAAAATCTCTGTTGAGTAAAGCAGTGTTCCATGAAGACATTTTTACTTGAAAGCTCCTTCTTGCAAAATATGATTTATGGCTACAATTACATGTAATAAATTTTCTCTTCGTATTTTTTCTCAGTTTCTGAGGGCCAAGGATATTGAAAGGAGTTTTACAAGTTCTGTTCCACTTGTTGACCATCTCCATCTCATATGAGCTATGGTTTGGCTCAGGCTCTTGGTAAATCAGACCAACTGGCTCAGGTGCAAGTGCACAATATATCTTTTTGCTCTCACTAAAAGAAAAAGTACATGCTTCCCATTATTAACTGTTTAAAGACCTATCATACTATAGTCATATCAGAGCAGACACTGAATATCTCTAGTAACTACACCTGTCCCATGTGGTCGCAATGAACTTCTTTGCACCAAGCTGGAATGGCTCTCTGAGAATAGGATTTAAAAGCAGAGATTTTCTTTAGTTTTTGTTCTCTCCCACTTGGCAGAAAGGGGGTTGGAGTGCTTCCAGTTGTCAAGGGAACTGTGATTATCACCATCAAATGCCATTTTGTTGAGTTGTTATTTCAAGTTAAGCCTAGTCCCCCTGGTTCTCTCTGTTTCTCCTAATTTGTGGAGCTAGCTTGAGGAAACTCTAAACTGAGCTTGGGATCAGATGCACTCCGCTTGCCTATTTCCCACAGTTGGGAGAAGGCGGCACAGGCCAGATATTTGACACTAATCATTCATTAATAGCGTAATGCAGCTCCTGGCCAAACCAATGAGACTGAGCCTGTGACAGCTGCTGGTATGTCTAAGCGAGAAATTCCAAGATACACAAAAACACTGAGACAAAGAATAGAGTCTATTGTGAAGCCTCTTTTCTTTTTCAGAGCCTGCATTTCGTTCCATGTGATAGTTTCAAGATGGGGAGAGAAATATGGGAAGCCTACCAGTATGATAAAACAATCAAATCAAATTCATGGAGACAGACAGGCGAAGAGGAATGAAAGAGTTGCTCTTTCCTGCAGAGTGGGAAAGAATGAGATGATGAAGGCATGACCTTTAGAATCGTCATCTTCCAGCAGAGATTGATTTAAGACACTGTTGTGTGTTTTGTATTTAGGATTTAGATTGACATCAGGTTTTAATCTGTATCTGTACGTATGCTTGGTGATCGTATTTGTAACTTTACACTGTTAATATGCTGCCATTTTGGCCAGGTCTCTCTTGAAAAAGAGGTTTTAAATCCCAATGAGATCATCTGGTTAAATAAAGGTTAAATAAAATAAAAATAATGTACAGAAAGGAACTTTTTGTAAAGGGAGACTTACTCCCTGGGGTTTATTTTTAGGGAGATTTTACGAGGAAACTAAGTAAATTCTCAGTATGAATGTTCAGTTATAAATGTTTGATTATACAGAAATTTCTAACCGTAAAAAAGTATTTTTAATCAAATACTACTCCATGTAATCAAATACACCCACTTCAGAAACAGTCGTATATTCACAGATCCCTGCAAAATAAAATTAAGAAAATATGGAGAAAGAAGAATAATCTAATCTAATCTAATAATAATTTGTTACATTTATATAGCGCTTTTCTCAGCACTCAAAGCGCTTTACATGGAAGGGGGAATCTCCTCAACCACCATCAATGTCCATCGGTTATGCTCCCTAATATTGGTTCAAGCATGTTATTGTTGGCGATTAATATCAAGAATACTTGAAAATATCAATGCGCCCGCGAGAGCTCAAGATTTTGCCTTTGATCTGATCATCAAGCAAGATTTGGCAACAATCTGGGGTTTTCAACCAAAACCAAGCAAAACCTTACAGAGACAGATCCAGGGTTAAGAGCTGTGCTATCTAGCCACCTGTTCAAGCTTTGGATCCATCGAATGCTGTTTTGGAACTATCCTAACACAAGCAGCATATGCACAATGCAGCTCGTCTGTGATCTCACACTAGAAATATCAATGAACCACCATTTTGAGTTCTGATAGGACTTTGTGTTATTGGAGAGTTCAGAGCACAGCAGTTATTTAATCGTCGACTGAACCCAAGATCTTTTGTGGTTAAATCATGTCTGGCCTGTGACATACTAATCTCAGAGGTTTATGACACTGTGGAGGATTTTTGCCAGCATAGTCTTCTAAAAAAGTGTCAGGCATTTCAAGGTTCTGTTATGACTGACAACAACTTTGATTACTTTAACATTAGAAAAAACATGCACAGCCGTTAAGATATGACTGCTATAACATTTTTTTTTTTTTCTCGAACAGCCTCGCTCATTAATAGCTTTCATAAACATCTGGGGTTAAAAGTCAAATCTAAGGCACGCTAGATTTTTTTCCATGGGTAGTGAATGGAAAAAATGCATGGCCTTTGGCACCTCTTCCCTCTTCACTCCAGCCTCTTGAGATAGGGATGTAATAAGGCCTGATTTGACTTGAGGGTTGTGGGCTTGCATGGACTGTGAAAATCCATTTATAAAAAGATTGGTTCAAATAAGCAGTGGAAAAGAGAGCAGCACTTTCCCACAGTTTTACAGAAAGCCAGCATGACCAGTCCTGAGGCCTGTGCACTGCAATCCCCCTGCGGACACACTGTGAAAGCACTCGAGCATGGAGCCATTGCCTGCTCCATTTACCCTGACTGAGAGTAAGTGTGTGTGTTTTAGGAGGGGGACTTCTGCTCCCATCTGAAAGCGAGAAGGATCGTTGTACATGCATGCTTTACATATTAATTTTAGCAACAATGTTTTGTGTAGTAATCATAGCTTCACTAAGAATGACCATACGGGTGGCAGAAGATCTTTTTAAGGGATTCCACTCCCAGGATGGAAAAGAACAAAGAACATGCGTAAAGTGCAAAGCTGCTGCTACACTCCCGCCACCTGTTACTGACCAGAACATGCGTGAAAATGAACTTGGCCTGAAACGCAGGGATCACTTACAACTAAAAGCCTCCCTGAAATCTCTCAAACTCTCGGCCGTGCCTCTTAGCGAGATCTTCTGTCGGTGCACGTTTCCCCCCACTCTTTTAGCCGTTTTTTGTACGGCTATCTGATATCAGCTACAGTGCGCCATTTGTCTTTTACGTTAACATTGTTCTTTTAAGTTTTCCTTCTCCCTCTTTGTGACTGACATGTGGGAATTGTGTTTTTGAAGAGGACTTATTGTAGATTAAAATACACATTTAACATTGACCCACAGCAATTTACCACACTGTGTGCAAAGCATGAACAGCATCAGGCCTCGTTCAGATGGTAGATCACATTTCAAAAGTGCCCTGAAGGGCATGTCTCATTCTGCATACACCTGTAGCTTTCATGTTTTACCCACCACAATCTCTTTCTTAGTGGCTCAACTTCTCATTTAGACATCTCAAATACTCAAATGCACATTTAGTTGAGCAACAGATATTCTCAAGACAAATCACTTCTTTGCTGGAGAGCACAAAGCAATGGGTTCATCGAGCATTCTTGTCCAACTTCAATAACAAAATGCAAAACAGTCCTCATGGGCAGCATGTTGGCACGCATTATTTAATCAGTTCTGGGCAGCTGTTCTGCAGCATGACGTCTATCCAGTTTCCATTCAGCATGCAAGAGCTATGGGAACTACAGTGGGCTACAATCTGTACCCATCCACTTTATGTACAGCAAAGGCGAACATGTTACTCGTTTCTTTAACTGTAGACTTTGGTTGTGCTCCAGGACTATCTCTGTAGTCATGTGTTTTTCAATTGCCTCATTACAGATTTGCTTTGTGCGGTGTGGCCTGCTGGTTCAGTTTCCTGCAGTTTAGTGTGTGAGCTTGTTTCTTTACACTGACATGTTGCATCAATCTAGAGCCTATAAGGAATCATATCTTTCTACAAACCATGTTTCCTGACTTTCTCCCTCTATGCGGGAAAAACCCTCAGATGGAATTTTTTCCCTCCTTTCAAATCTTCTCTGCTTCCCACAGACGCCCCCAGCTTGATGACTTTGACTTCCCACATTTAAGGATGGCTAAAAAAGGCATCTTCAAATTGCAAACAGAAGTTACTTTAACCCCCCTTTCTCGTTTACGAGGCTGATGGGGCTCTAAACACTGGGAACTGGTACTCTCATAGGCCTATTTAAGCCTCCTTAGAGTGTGAGAAATCATGTAATTGTAACTTCACCTCTAATAACAGTAAAATATTAATCAGGAAGCCAGAAATGGGAATAGTGTCTGAGATTCTCAAAGCAAAAACAAACAATTGTGACAGCTAAAGAGCGAGTTTTCCAGTGGAGGAGAATTGTGGCCCATGTCAATGCAGGGGTCAGAGGCAGCCTCCCACAGGACCTCACAGAAGGATTAAGTGAGCCTGTTTAATGAGATCACTTCCTGTGGAACATTAAGCAGTGGTGAGAACGCCACCAGCAATATGGAGCAGCACAGGAGGCTGTCAAGGGGATGTGAACTTCCCACACTCATTACCTATACCATTTTTAAATAAAGCAATACATCTATAAGGTAAAATGTTATTTTATTTTATTTGAAGAATTTGTTCACCCAAAAATGAAAATTCTGTCATCATTTACTCATGTTTTTTCAAACTTTCATTAATCTTCGAAACACAAATGAAGATATTTTAATATAAGAGATTTCTGTCCCTCCATTCACAGTTCACGCAACTACCACTGCTTCAAAAAGTTCATAAAGAAATCATAAAATTGATTCTATATGAATTGAACGTTTAAATCTAAGTTTTCTAATGAACAGATTTTATTTAAAGCCCATGTTTCAGGTTAACCACCACTGTCGATTAATGGGTACATAAATCACTCAAGATATGTATATCATTTTTAAAATGTCTTAAAAATGGTCTTAAAGACCAGTTTTTTATGTTTTTGGTATTAACGTTTTTTTTTAACGCAATTCGGTGATGACGTCACGTTTGGGAGAAGTGGAGGAAAGCTAGCCTCAGCCTAGTATGGTGCGTTCAAGTCATCTCGTATAGATCGTATTTATGAGTTGAACGCACTTGAACGCCACCACAATGTCGTAAATACTTAATAATTAAATGCATGGTCCGAGGAGAATGAGTGGAGAGTTGGTGAAGTGTCCTGGTGAGTTACTATCATTTAGCAACGCAGCAATGAGCACTGGAGCTAGTCTACGAGCAGCAGTGCACAATAACGACACGTTTTTTTTTGTTTGTTTTTTTACTGTCATTGAATAGCACCGAGTGAAAAATCAACGTTTTCTTGCAGTGATCATGACGTTAGTTCAGATAAGTACCGGTAACCTTTGTCATAGTGTTGTAGAACTGGTAAACGTTGTCTTTGTCATCTAGAAATAGAAGGCATCATGCTAGCTATTTGGGCGTTATCTCTTCCTCCGGTGAAAATATTGTTGCAAACGTAGCCGCCGCGTGTATGTCGCTGTGTTTGGCAGGTGCTTGTGTGGGCGGTGCCGTCCCATGGAAACTGCGTTGGAAAGCTTGTGCTGTAGGGAAGTGAGTGCGTTTTGGTCGCTGGTCGAGGAGCTCACCCCGCGACCAGATGTGACGTGCCTCACTCAGCATCCAGAGTTTTTACACCCAGCACAAAAACAGTAGTTCACTATTGTCAATACCTACTATATATTTCTATATATTTATCTATCTAGCTGCTATCTATCTATGCAAACGTTATGCTATCTGGCTGTCTGCCTATCTCTGTCTAGCCTATCTATCTATCTATATCTATCTAGCTATCTATCTATCTATCTGTCTGTCTGTCTGTCTATCTGTCTATCTATCTAGTCTATATATCTATCTATGTATTTATCTATTTATCTATAATCTGCGCTATCTGAATACTCTACTACTCGTCTCTCTAGTCACTCTCAATGCTCTCAAGGCGGGCTTTATTAAATTCTCTCCCCAACGTGACGTAATGCAATGCATTGTGGGGGAAAGGAGAATCGTTGCAAACCACTGTAAGATAGTACCAGATATTCTGTTTTGTGATACCCCACAACATAACATACAATGGATAACAGTTTAAATGTTTATTACCAACAAGTAAATTGCACAAATTCGTTGAAAAATTAACCCTGCAACACGGCCTTTAATTCTACTCACATATAAACATTCCTCAACGCAAACATCAGTTGTGGTAAACGGAAGCTCAAGCATGTTCGCTTGACGTGCGAGAACCAGTGAGGTTCATTCTCGTGTGTTACGAAGCACGTTTGAGCTTCTGCAAGAACCAATAAGGTTCATTCTCATGTGTTACGCAACACAATTGAGCTTCCACAAGGACCAGTGAGGTTCATTCTCGTGTTACGCAGCACGTTTGAGCTTCAGCAAGAACCAATGAGGTTTGTTCGCGCATGTCAAGCAAGCACAGTTGATCTTCAGTTAAAACTGTTCATCACATAAAGTGATTTTGTCTCATGATTTTGTCTTTGTCTCCATTTGCACTAAAACGCTTACAGTAATTCATATGGATTAGTTTTACAATCTCTTTATGAACTTTTTGAAGTGACAAAGTGGTAGTTGCGTAGCTGTCAATGGAGGGACAGAGATTTTTCAGATATCTTTTAAAATATTTTAATTTATCGAAGTCTTACATGTTTGTAACAACATCAGGGTGAGTAGCTGATGACAATTTTTTCATTTTTGGCTGAACTAACCCTTTAAGGAATTGCATTCATCCCATCCATCCATCCGTCCGTTCGTCCATCCGTCTGTCATTCAAACTTTGCTTTTCTAGTTAAAAAGTAGTTATATAATGTTTAACACATTTTAATTATTCCTTACATTCACATTTTAATTACAATTCTGCATCCTGCTTGCTACCACAATTAAAATTCAGGAATTAAAATATAGTTTAGAAAGGAATCCTCTAATCAATTCCTGTTAGATTTGTTACGCAACCAAATCATTTTGAAGTGAAAATAGAAGCTTTGAAGAAGTTTGCTGATACAGCTGATTATTACAGTTCAAAGGTTTGTGTTCGAAATTGTGGCTTCTGATTTGATGGCTAATAGACTACAAATGGTAAATGTGTCCCATCATGTCTGCCTCTCATCTGAGCTCTCCAGGCGGCTCTTGGAACCTGATCTCTGTGAGACACTCATAACAGATTGTCACTCACAGTCTCAGCCCAGCTCTTGGAAAGCGCAACAACCTGCCTCAGTTATAATCACACTTTCACACAAGTCATGGAGGCCCTTTCCGAGTAATAGGGGAAAGATTTTTGAAAGCATAAAGTTTAAACTGTTATCTGCTCACCTGTATTGAGAACCCACATTAGCCAACTTTAAGATGTGAGGGCATCGTCTGTTATTGAATTTTTATTCAAGTAACTAACCCTAACCCAACAGACAGGTGCAGCTGAATGACAACAATGCTGTTTTTGAAATCTCTGTTACTGCTCTTTTTCAGATTACCAAATCTGGATTACCAGTGCACCAAATGGGGTTCCATTTCATGATGTTGACTGCTAGCTACAGTATGTCAAGAACAACAGGTAGAAGAGTCAATGTGGGGTCACTTTAAGGGTTTTATTTGAAGAGAAAGAAAACATATTTTTCCTCCCATCACCATGCCTTTAAAGCTGATTTATACTTCTGCGTCGAATCTACGCTGTAGCTACGTCATAGGATGTGTGTAGCGGCCATAGCCTATGGAGTGACTGGCCGAGGAAGTCCGAAGATATGTCCATCTGTGCGACACATCTTCGTCGAATTACAGATGTTTAAAATCTTCTCCACAACAAGTTGCTTCTTCTTCGGGTTTTGCCTTGATACTGTGGGTTACACAAACAACATGCCCGTGGACACTGCCTACCAGTATGTGTAGTATGTGTAGTGTGCTAGTATGTGTAATTTCACGTCGACGCAGACAACAATGCAGAAGAATAAATGAAAGCTGATGTGAAACCTACGCCGTAGGTCTGACACAGAAGTATAAATCAGCCTTCAGAGTTTCTGTAGCCCCTTATGTGACCCACAGCAAAAACAAACAAATATACATGCAATAAGGAATGCAATTGTTAGAAACTACTTTCCAACTCTAATGACTGGGTCAATGTAGTTTATATACAGTGATTAAAAACGCACTTAAAATTAAATATATTATTTTGTTTGACAGTTGACAGCTGTTTTTGGGATTATTTTATGATGCCAGTATCTTTTTTTTTTACTTTACTGAATGTCTTAAGGTAGCCTAATGTCTACTTCTACTTTATTAATTGAATAAAAGATGTGTGTATATATTACATTATATAAATGTTGTATATTTTCACTAGTTTTTAAGTTTTATCAAATGTTTGTTCCTGAAATCCACCCTATCCACCCTACTGCTGGGATCAGGATAATCCAGATCGTTTTGGACCAAAGGTATCCCAATCTTACTAAAGTTTTGAACAACACAAACTGATGATTTGATCCAGATCAAAACCAAGTCTGGATTTTGATATAGCAAAAATAACATTTTTTTTTTCTTTTTCATGTTGGTTTTTACTATTTTGCAAGTGACTGAGCACTACATCAAAACTAATTTCTCCTTTTTTAAAAATGTAGCCTTACAAGGTAAAATATAAAATGACACCATTTAGGCCAAATTTCATCCATTTCCCGGTGGGATGAAATACAATCTTTATTTCATTATTTCATAAAAAAGATGCACATTACAAATGAAATGAACAGTGCTTTATTTTTTCAGAGTATGTGTATTTAACATTAGTATTCAAGTAAGAAATTAAATAAACAAATGTTAAAAAACACTATAGACACTGTATAAATTATATATACTCTGATTCTTTTTAAAGCTACGTTACGCATAGTAAGTGATTTCTCTTTGCCTTTTGTTGTTTGATTAACATTAATGACAATTGGTAGCAGGTTTTTTTAGGCTTCTGTCACTTTAAGACCGAATGCATGGATCTAATATACAGACGAGAATAATTCCGGTTTTCTCCCAACTGTTTCCGTTCACTTAAGACATAACCGACTGTGTTTATGTTAACCTTGTGTGTATTTGACAGTTTAAGCGCAATAAGATGCGAAAGAAAGCTTAGTTTAGTACTCACACGGTGTTTGACAGGCTTTTAGTGTGTGCGCGCATAAAAAAGCGCATGTCGTAACAGTGTGCGAATAAAATGTTCAAACGGCAAAGCTTTAATACACGTGCAAATAATAAATAAATTGTGAATAACGGCAATGTCATGTGAGCATTACCCTGACTCTGCGTTAACTTGTGATGTGAATGTACGTAGAGTTGTACAGTATGTTAGGACAGAGGCGTCAGAACTGCAATTGATAGAATGCACTGTAGCACGATGCTACAATATTTCTTCAAAAGCAGATCGTGGAGACATTTGAATTGTTCATGATCAAAAATCCTGATATCGCACACCCCTTATCTAATTCTAATTTCAGAATTAACAAAACATTTTCAAGATTTGATCTAATCCAATAGATAAAATCTTGATTACTAGATTACTAGAACAACTGGGCCCTGCTGAAGATTAACATGTTTTGGTGTTTATTGAAGAGTTTGAGTAAGGAGAGAAAAGATCAGAATTATGGTTATATATGGAGCTGTAGGATTATAATTAGGGTTGGGAACAGAGAACTGGTTCTTATTCAGAATGACTCTTATATGAGCCGGTTATTTTTGCTAAATGAAAAATATACAGCACTACCAGTTTAGTCCAAACCCCTTATGAATCACAGCGATTACTGAACTAATTTGACTCACGTACTGAACTGAAAAGTTAGCACATTTGTCAAGTTTGAGTAAAACAGGAACTGTTTTGTTGTAAGGCTTGTGACACTTAAATTAATGCTGTTGCCTGGTTGTTCTTAATACAACATGAGTTTAGTTGTAATATGATTAGATGAAAATTAACAAATGTAATGAATTTTTACCATTTAAAAAAAAAATAATAAAAAAAATTGTTTGGGCCAATTATCAGATTGCATTTATGCTGTAAGACATTTTTTAAGAATAATATATTTAAACTTTATGTCTGATTTGTTACATGTAATTTACTTGGTTCAAGTGTGTAGGAAAGGATATTTCCTCTTTCTCTTCTCAGCTGTAATCTGAGCTTTAGAAAAAAAACATTGACGATACTTTGACGTGAGAGGTTTTTGTTTGAAGGGCTGAGTCATGTTCAATATACACATTTGTTTCAGAATACTGGAAATGGCAGTTTAGATGTGTGCTGGTGCTTCCTGGACGTTTTGTCTCTTTGTGATTTATGTAATGATCTCTATTAAGCAAGCAAATAAAGGCTGTCTTCAACTTGTCCAATTAAATTAAAATACATTGGGTAGTTGTGGTAACTGACACAGAACAATGTACCAAAAGAGAGAGAAGTCAATGCTCAGACCGCATTCTGCTGAAGATTCCTCATCTAAAACAGAAACTGACATCCTTGTAAAATGTAATCTGTTAAGACAGTTGTACAGACTCCACACTGACCCTGTGAGACTTTTGTGAGTAAAATGCATTAGAATCCTATTCCAACCCATATTTAAAAAAAGTACTTATTACATAAATAATATAGGCTACTTCAAAGAATATACTTAATGCAAACTTAAAATGATTTCCGACACTAAATTGCAATTAAATGAAACCCACTTTTTGACCCACTTAAGTAGGATTTAAATACATCTTTATATGTAATTTCAGAATTACTTCTATTGTCTTTGAAATATAAAGTGCACTGACAAGCATTTATGGTAAACTAAAAAAAAACATTGTTCTTGTGGTCTAGTGGTCTGTGGAATAGTTCACCCAAAAATTTAAATTCTGCCATTAATTACTCACCCTCATGTCCTTTCAAACCCTTAAGACTTTCGTTTATCTTTGGAGCACAGATGAAGATATTTTTTATGAAATCTGAGAGCTTTCTGTCCCTCCATTGACGGTCTACGCAACTACCACTTTCAAGCCCCAGAAAGGTAGTAAAGACATCATTAAAGTAATCCATGTGACGCCAGTGGTTTAATCCCAATTTTATGAAGCGACGATGCTTTGTTTGCGCAAAAAAACGAAATAATTTACAAAATATTAAACTCAAACGTGCGTTCACGCAACAACGCCTGCTTTCACGTCAACATAACACTCATGTATCGTTGTGCTCTCGTGAACATGCGTTGGAGATTAACATTTTGTAACATTTACATTAACATTTTTTGTGTCCATATGGTTTAATTAAATTTAATAGGGTTACAATTTCAAAATAAAATGGCAAATTACTTGTGAGTCAAGTCAAATTCCTGTCACGAGTGTCACGGTGGTGTAACCACCATTAAAGGAGTCATTCTGTTAATATTGTGTAAGAAGACCATGTGACAGGAAATGATGTCACAGAGACAGACCCCCGGTGAAACTAACTGCTGCATGCAAATGTTATTAACTCTCTTTAAAATGTGAGATAATTTGACAATTTTAGGGTATGGTCAGTTGCTGCGTAACACGAGAATGAACCTCACTGGTTCTTGCTGAAGCACAAACCTGCAGCGTAACACGAGAATGAACCTCATTTCATTTAATTTTTGGCTGAACTAACCCTTTAATACCTCTGGGACCCTCCCAGCCCCCCTTCAGTTTGAACACTGGTCCCAAGTGCTCTCTTTCTCTCGGTTTCTTTCAGAGTTATCTCCCACACAGTTTTGCTTCCCATCTCTTCTCTTTAAGTGATTGACGTTGTTTATCACATTTTGACCAGCATGCAGCAACATGTCATTCTGCTTGTTTAGGCATATGTGAGTAGTTATCAGATTCAAACACACCTTGAGGGAGTGGGTGCAAGGGTGCGTCAGTGGGCTCTGTCTGGAGCGCCTTTCTCTCCAAGCTTTGAGCTAATAGATGTCTCAGTCATGCAAGTTTGTCTCGCATCCTCCCTCTTTGGCCTACCAGCCAAGAACAACTCTGCTTGTCCTTCTCAGGGGTTGCATTAGACGTTACCAAACTGAAGAAAAATAAACGAACTAACCCTTAAATTGTAGTGTGTGCGTGGGAGACTTCATAGCTCTTAAAATAGCTTTGTGTAAGGTTTGAGGAATGAATTGGAAATCTGGATTGTTTCACCATACAAGGTCCTGTCACCAGACACCCTCCTCCAATGTCACTACACCCACAGTTAGAGCCACTTCACTGCATGTTCTCCCTGCTCTCCCAAGCCCAGTGTTTCTCTGTCCTTCTCCTGGACTACATTTCCAGTTTTTCCTGTCTGGCACACCTGATTGAACTTCTCATGGGCTGCATCCAAAAATCTAGGCAGCTGACTTGTGCCTCATTGCTTCATCAGGCAATGACTTTTCAGGCAGCGTTTGAGAATGAAGTTATCTCACGAAACTGATTTCGGACTTCTGAGGTAGCATAATTGTTTAGTGATCTACAGCAAAATAGAGTAAAATTTCTCGATAGAACTGTCAAAGTTGGAAAATGTTGGCCAAAAATGTACATGTACACACAAAATGACCACTAACCGCAAGTTCCGCAAAATTCAGATGCCATCTTTATTTTTTAGCTGCACAGAATTGTGGATATCAAAGGCACATCTATGCAGTCTTCAAAAATCGATTAATTTTGTGTGTTTCCTGTATAACAACATAACTTGCTGCTGAACTGCCATAGTACGACGCATCGTTGAAGAAATGAACTCGCTTGTCACAACAGTTTCCCGAAACCGTATTATCACAAATCTGTTGTTCAACCATGTTGGTTAATGATGCCAGGCACATGGTGGAGTAATAGCTTGTTTTAACGAATCTATTTGAGATCGAATTAATTCTAGATTTTTTTTGCTATAAATTACAGACATGGCTGATGACATCTGAAGACTAATTCTAAATTTTGCTTTATTTTCAGATTCAATCATAGGCTCATTCTTATGTACTAGAGCATGTTCGCACATGCAGTGCCTTCAATAACAGTGCTTTAAATCTCTTGACAAACTGGAAGACGTAAATGGCATTTGTATATAATCGAAATAAAAGATAGAGATTGTACTGAATGTCAGCTTGCTTATTTTGCTCAAGATAAGGATTCATTAAATGCAAACAAGAAACTATGCTTGTAACCACAGCTCAAGACCTGTCGTTCCAACCACACAACTTTGTGATGCTGTTTGCGAATGTTCGTTGGAACTATGGTTTTGGGAAACACAAACTGCTTGATATTGCAAACTGGTATTTCTTACCATATTATTTTAATGTATTGTCTTAATTATTAACACACTGTTTTTTTTTTTGCGCAAATAGTTTCATCGTTTACTGTACTTACCTGTTGCGGCTAATGAATTAGAAATCTTCACAGAAAATAGCGTGGCACATAGCCTGTCAAACACCCAGACTGACACGCGCCATGTTGAAGGTTTACACCGTTCAATCGTGTGCTGTTTTGATTGAGAACCCGTTGGCATTGTTGACTGGTGTATGAAGCACACTCCCAGACATTGGAAAACTCACTTAACCTGATTAGTGTTTGTCAAACCTCCAGATTGTGGAACTGATTACAAAAACATACATGTTTAGTAGGCTACCGTGTCTGCCCGCAGATACAAAGCAAACAAAATGATTGTATGCGTTGGAAACAAATCTGCTTCTCACATTCTCTTCACAGCTTCTGGCACTTACCATGAATTATGGTACACTTTGGTGTCCCATTACATTTTGTTTTCAGAGCGGTAGAGGCACAATCCCATGTTTTTGTTGTGAGTGTTGAACTATTCAATAGATCGAACAAACTTGTATCTGACATAGCCTTAAATGTTGATTTTGGCCTGTATTAAATTAAATTCATGACTTTGGCATTAATATTCAGATAAATATTAAGTTTAATTACCAAAAACATTAATGTTTACTGTCCCACAACACTCTTACTGCATGACCTTCCTTCTTAAAACAAATGCATGAAATTACATGTCCATGTAATCCTTAAGTGGTGAAGGTAAACAAATTGGTAAAGGTAATCTTCTTACCTTTAAAGTTAAAAAGATGAACTTCTTGCACATAAAAGAGGGATTCAAACTTGAAGTTCAAAGATTCACTCAAAAATTACAGTTCTGTCATCATTTACTCACTCTCATGTCGTTTTAAACCTTTAATGACTTACTATATTTTACCCTTATATTACAGCACTTCCTACATACTGTGAAACGCAAAAGATAATATTTTGGAGATTCGTTTTAATATTTTTTTAAATATATTTTCATGTCATGTTTAATTTCATTTTCGTTTTTGTCCATAGAATGGAACCCAACATTTTTCAAAATCTTCTTTCATACAATGTCTTACAATGTTGAGTAAATGATGACAGAATATTCATTTTTGAGCGAACTGTCCCTTTAGTAAAGATTAATAATATTTTATTTTTAAGAAAATTAATAATCAAGGTGGAGATGGGGTAGTGGAGGCATGTGGGAAGAATTGTCACTGGAGTGAGGTAAGCAGCGGCTTGCCTTGTGCTTTTGTTGTGCACAATGTGCTTTTGTTGTATTTAATAGGGATAGATGAACAAGCTCCTCCCTAACTTCAGTTTTTAACTTGATAAAAGTAACTTCATTGGGACCATTTCTACACAGCATCAAGCTTAACTATTCAACCTTAACAATTTATTTGTCGCCACAGTTGTTTTTTGATTGGTCATTAATAGGAATTATGAAGTTTATCAGTAAAAAAACATCATTTGATCCTAAACTGTCTGGCCCCTACTGAGTGACAGCTTAATTTAGGCTAAATTTGTAACCTTCTTACTTACAATCCTGTTACCTGTTTTATAATTTTTTTTTTTTTTTTAAATATGAATGTTTATTGCTATAAACGAAAGCACTCATATTAGGGTTTTAAAATGTATTTTGACATGTTCCAAGGTTTGGTAACAGGGTTGCAAAAATCACAAACCACATAAAATTAAAAGTTTGGGGTCTGTAAATGTTTTTAAAGAAATATTTTATGCTCACCAAGGATGCATTTATTTGATCAAAATACAGTAAAATTTTTTGAAATATTCTTACAATTTAAAGTAACTTTTTTTCTATTTGAACATATTTTAAAACACTATTCCTATGATGACAAAGCTGAATTTTCAGCAGTCCAGTTTTCACTATCATATATTGAAAACAGTTGTGATGCTCAGTATTTTTGTGCAGACTGTGAGATACTTTTCTTTGATGATTCTTTGTTAAATAGAAAATTCAAAAGAAAAACATTTATATGAAATAGAAAAACTCTAAGGAAAGTCTTTACTGTCTTTACTTTTGATTGAATGCATCCCTGCTGAATAAAATAATTAATTTCATGAAATAAATCTTACCAACTCCAAACTTTTGAACTGTAGCGTAAATGTAAAATAAAAAAGCACATATTTAGTCATTTAGTTTGACCTCCTGACCTTTTTTTAAAAGAGTTTATCTATATTTTACCCTACTTGTGGAAAGTGCCTCCTATTTCACACTCTCCATGATTAAAAGCAAAACTTTAAGACTCCCTCTTTCCTAGCAGGCCCAGTTCCTCTTTCAGACAGGATTCTGGGCCATTCCTAATGACTCACTGAAGAAGGCTTTACATCATGGGCCCCAGCACTGTTAGCCGGCTGTTTAATTGCTTCTCTTGTGTGCCACTGCCAAGTTGGATCCCTACAGTGTGAAAAAAGACCCCAGAACAGCATCAGTCCCAAAGGCTTGCTTGACTGTTCTTAGCCAGTTGGGTTAATCCTGTGTTCTTGGCTTACGGGACCTTTGGAGGTTTAAAAGTGCTGGCATGTAGTGAGATCTGTCAGTCTGCAGGACTATAGGAGAGCTGTGGTTAATTCGTTTGAGAGGAACAGACCGCTGCAGAGGGAGGATGGCCTTTTGTGACTGTTTTATAGTTGAGTACCGTTGGCTGTGTGTGTGCGGGAGGTTGTTTTAAAGTTGTGACCGTGAGTCATTGAGAAGGGGAGGAAGCCGTGCGGTCGATTGTAATTACAAACTCATATCTAACACTTTCATGTGAGCGTGTGGTTGAATCGGGTTGATGTGTGATATATGATTTTAGACGCTATGCTTGTACTTGTTGGTTTGTGTGTGTGTGTGTGCTGTCCTGCAGTTTTTTTTGGGTTCATCCATAGCCCACAACCCTGGGAGAGTCTACCTCTCTCTCCAAGATTACTCAACTGTGCCAGAGCATGTCAAAGCATAAACTGCTACACTAATAGCCCGTGGATGAGTGTAGAGCTCTGAAGTATTATTGAGCAAGCAGACTTGACTATTTCACAACCGAGGCTGAGCCTTTGTGTGTGTGTTTATCTGTGTGAACATTCAGGTTTCGTTGTTGTCGCCATGCTCTCCAAACATCCTGAAAAGTGATGAGTGTGTTAAGCAGCTCAGTGTGTGCACGGACTTGTACATGTCATGTGCTTGCGTTGTGATTAAAGGTGGCGGCAAAGTGATGGAGGATGGATGACGGATAACGGTGAGGCCTGGCTAGTTTTTCTGGTTCCCTGTTTGGGACTCAGGCAGTCAAGCGATGGCTTGCCCTCTCCGCTCCTCCCAGAGCCTGGGAACGAGCTCACCACTGTGCCTCTGCCTCTCCACTCACACTTGGGAGCCTTTCCCATCCATTTCATGTTTGTTATTTTCCTGTGTGGACTTGTGTGTTGCAGAGAAAGAAAAGGGGGAAAAAAGGGTGCAGGAAAGGGGGGGGGAGGTAGTAAAAAAGATGAAGTGCTCTTATATTTCCTAAACAATATTCTGAGAAAAGGCAAAAGTATGCTGCTTTTTTAACAGAAGCATATTTGTCTCTTCTGTGGTAAAGGGAACTGGCATAAATGATTTGTTTAATGTCACTGGAACAAACTCTGACATTGTGCTTTTGCTTTACATGCCTTGCCAGGACATGCATCGCTTGAGATTTTGTTTTGTCACTGTCCTTAGGGCAGTTCATCATGTTTTGATTTACATTTTCAGGGAAAAGTTCAGCCATAATGAAAGTTCTGCCATCATTTACTCGCCCTCGTGTTGTTCCAAACCCGTATATGACGGTCTTTGTTCAGTGAAACACAAAAGGAGACATTCTGGGTGAATGTTCTGGTACTTGCAGTTACAATTCATAGGAACCGGAGATTAAGCTTTGAAATAAAGAAGAAGAAAAAAACATTCCTACCAGATCAGTTCATATATCAGAGTCTTTGTGCTTGTATAATCTGATTATTTTGAGTTTAATACCTTTATCTTTTTAGTTTGTTGAGCTGTATGCTTTTACAAATAAATAAATAGGACAGACAGACAGACAGACAGACAGACAATAAATAAATAAATCTGAATTCATTTTTTACAGAAAATGTTTTATCTTAATAGCTTTATCTTTTCAATTTGTTGAGCTGTGCTTTTACAAATAAATAAAATAGATATACAGAAATACAAATAGATAGATAGATAGATAGATAGATAGATAGATAGATAGATAGATAGATAGATAGATAGATAAAATGACAGCCAGACAGACAGATAGATGATGGATGGATGGATGGATGGATGGATGGATGGATGGATGGATGGATGGATGGATGGATGGATGGATGGATGGATGGATGGATGGATGGATGGATAGATAGACAGACAGACAGACAGACAGATAGATAGATAGATAGATAGATAGATAGATAGATAGATAGATAGATAGATAGATAGATATGTTTGTAGACTTGATGAAGATTACTCATCAGGTGACAACTCTTATTCCAGTTAACGGATGGGTGTGTCTCAGGGCTTCTCGGCAGGCAGATTTGTCATTCAGAGGTGTGATACTAAGTTAGAAAGGATCTGTTGTCCACACTGTGATATGCCTCGTATGGGGAACCAAAGGAGAGCTGAGTGCCGCACTGTGTGTGCGTGCTGCCCCGAGGGCTCAGTCTGGGGGTACAGTATATGCGTTGTGTCAGCAGTGGGTTTTGTATGTTTGAGAGAGTGGGTATAGGTCGGAGAGAGTGTGGCCTGACCCCTGACCCCTCCAGATTATCCCTTAGCCTCAGGAGCCGAGAAATACAGGGCCTTCTTGCCAGTCCTCCCCACGCCCCTCACAAAGTCACATTCCGAGGGACACTTTTCCCACCAAATCCCAAACACACAACTCTATTCTTTCCTGGCAGAAGACCAGGAAAAGTGGGTGTTCACATGAGAGGGATTCTGCTTTCTGCTGATGGTACTGGTGACCCCACATGTGACGGCACAACCCAGTTCATCCAGCCAGGCCCACGGCCAGGGAACACACTGGCTTCTGTCACACATCGACCAACCAGCTATCATCGTATGTGCTGGTCACACACATTCCTCTAGGCCCGTAACTAACAGTTATTAAGATAATCTCTCACTTATTTCTCTGATGAAATGATCAATCAGATATTTAAGTTGCCATTAAGTGTTTACACCATGAGGTCCATAAGCTCCCAGTTACGTCACTGAGGCTTGCATTACAGACATATATCAGCCTGTTGTTCTTTTTAAGCTTTTACTGCTTTGTACACTTTTTCTATGTAGTTATGTAGTTACGGTATGTGTTTGTGCCACTGCAATGGATCAATATGATCTATCTTATCAACATGATCTAAACTTTGCTAAAAACACTGTTGTACACAACCTTTTTTTTTTAGCAAGTAAAAGGCCTTTTAGTTTGATTCTGTATCAAATATGACCAAGGTTTTGAGGAACGTTTATTTATCTCAATCATCACTGTATTGTATTGCATCATTGCATTATATTTATATGCATTTTATGTAGTCTGCTGTACTGTTAAAAAGATCCCATTAACTTACATTACAAGCTGTCCGAATTTCATCTTACTTTTTGCCTTATAAATATCCAAATTGCATATGTTTGCCAGTTTTGGGCTTCTGAATAAAATTGTTTTTTCTCTCTCTTCAAGAATGAGCTCCATATTCTCGTATAATAAATTGGCTAAAAGCCTAATGTATCAAATATGATATATATATATATATATATATATATATATATATATTGGGTGTTATATTTCATACATCAAGCTTTTATGGCTATTTTTTTCTCTCTCTAAAGGTTCAATAAACTGTTTCATTTTATTTAAAGATTTTTCTGACTATTATTTCATATGTCAGGCTTTACAGGGTTAATTCCTCTTCAAAAATGAATTAATGTCTTCCCTTAAAGTCTTGTTTTCCACTTTTTTTGCAGTATACGTTTTTTAGTTTAAGTATCAACTTGACAATGCCTGACATACAGTAAGTGTTGAGACTGAAAATGATTGTGGTTAGCATAACATTGCATAGCATATTTATTGTGAAATTTCTGCTTTTTGATTGTTAGATTTAGATTTCTTGGCAAATGTGAGCAAAGTTTGCGAGACATGTCACAGTACTGTGGTATTTTTCCTCAGAAGCAGGAAATCGTTTGCCAGTCTCTAAACCAGTCTAGCACAAACAAGATATTAAAGATATCTTATTTGTGATGTGTCCAGTGGGAACAAACCCACAAACAAATTCTGGACAAATGCAGTATGTCTACGAGAATCCCTTATTGTCATTCATGTATTTTGAAGAGAGATGTTTTTGTTTTTGCAGGTTTTTGAGAGATAAGACTTAGTTTTAGCAGTGGCAGATGTTTGTTTTTTCTGTTGTTCTTCAACAAAGGCAGACAATGACCTCCACAGCCAAACTGCTCTGGTCACAGCCGAACAGCTGTAAGAGTTCCTGATCCTCCATGCATGGCAAAATATAGGGCATAGACAGCAGTATGGATCTCTTACATTGCCCTTAGTCCACAGAGAAGAAGACAAAATGGAAGGAAATATAAAAAAAATGATGGCAAGGAGAGAGAAAACTGGATAGTGAAAAAAGGATGGAAATTTAGAGAGAGGTAATGAAGAAAGATTTAAGTGTGTGTGTGTGTGTGTGTGAATGCGTCTGAAAGTGAGGAACAGCTGCCAAATAACAGAGGCATGTTTGCGTTCTGATTGGTCCGGGCCAAACTGAGACGGAGAGTTCTTGGAAACAATCGACAAAGAGAGAATGAGAAATGATGGAGCTGCGGAATCTAAATGGAGCTTTCCTCTGCATTTCTACGTGAAGAAAATATTTTAGAGAAAACTTAGCTAAAATGTTTGTTGTTCTGTCTGTTTTTACATTATATTGGAATGAGCTTCTGCATCCAGTCACACGAAGTGATGCACTCAAACTAAATAAGCAATGAAGAGAGATAAATGGCCTCTGTACAGTTAGCTGGCAGAGAGACGAGTGGTTCCCACCCTAACCAGCCCTGAAAGAGAGTCAGTGAGTGAGTGTGGAAGTAAGTGAGAGAGGTTTTGAGCTCAGAATCTTGGCACCGTTTCACGTAGGCTCTGGACATCTGCCCATGTAGCCACGGAAAATGTCAAAGACACACCTAAGAGAATTAATGCACTCCAGAATATAATACACTTAATCAGTGGTATTCTTGTTTCCCATAAAAATATCTAAACATCCTTAAACCAAGATACATTTACTTAAAGAAACATTTTTGGGACTTTAGCTTATTCACTGTTTCTCCCTCAGAGTTAGATAAGTCCATACATACCCTTTTCATCTTTTCATCATCTTCGCCTTCTGATAATATAGTTCCCAGTATTTATAGGTTAGAAGATGGCGTCTGTGTCTCATGTGACCTTGTTATTTGTACACGCTGTGACTATACAAATCACAACATGTAAATAGGAAAATGTTGGCGTTATTTTGTCACTTATTGGGAGCAGTGTGCTAGCTGGAGCTGTTTACTTCCAGTCTTTGTGCTAAGCTAGGCTAGCGGTGGGTGCGTCAGACAGAGTTATGGCACGCACGGAGATGAGAAAGGTATGTATGGACTTATCTAACTCTGGGGGATACGGTGAATACGATAAAGTCCCAAAAAGTCAGCGTGTTCCTTTAAGAACAGTGTTGTGGGAAGTTACTTTTAAAAGTAATGCGTTACAATATTGGGCCACTCCCTAAAAAAGTAACTAATTGCATACCTTAGTTACTTTTAATGAAAAGTAATGTGTTACGTTACTTTTGAGTTAATTTTCCTCATCTGGGCTGGGATTGCTTGTTTGTTTGTTTTTAATAACAATAAAAAGTTCTATTTTTGCCAAATGTAAAGGCCCTTTCACACCAAAAGTGAAGTGAATAAGCCTCAGGCTGAAGGAAATGCAAAATCAGGCCTGTACAGTAGAGGGCGCAGCTCAAACAAACCTTTCAGCTGTGCTGCCATTCTGGATCACAGAAGAAAGTTCAACACTCATACTTCAGAAATAAAAACCCAAAAAATTAAACAAATGTGATGTTTATCTTAAGTCATTTTTGCTTATTAGTATGGTTGAATTGGATCATCGAATGTGAGCAGAAAATACATTGGGCAATAAAGTGAGATTAAATACATAAAGTATATTTGTGTTATGTATCATTAATTATTGCAGGTATGCGTATTATTTTGAGAATGCATTACACTGCTTTCATTAATTTTGAGGAATACTGAATCTGTTTTTTGTGCAAGTAAAGTCATGCTCACATTTAGGCGCTATTTACCCAACACTGTTTTCAACTAAAAACTTTTGCAAATGGTATAAAGTGCAAGTTTTTGAAAATGATACCGTTATCGTCTCTGTGTAAACTACAAAAATGCAAATTTGTGACAACGGTGATGTCATGTGTATTACATGTTCAGTCTATAGGCACGTAGTGTTTCTTTACAAAGTGATATCGCCAGCTACTGGCCTGGCATTAATAACACAGTGTTTTAGTAGTTTTTGTGATCCCATGTGAACAGGGATTGTTTTGACAACGTTGTCGTCCATACGTGTCGTCTATACGAATTCTTTTAAAAATGTTTTTAGTACATAGTTGTCTTATAAATGTACCCTTAGTCTAGAACTACAATAAGCATCATTTATTATATTTTTTTATTATTATCAATGATGAAAACTGTTGTGCTGCTTTAGATTTCTGTGATTATTTTCAGGATTCTTTGATAAAGTCCGAACGAATAGTATTTATTTGAAAAATAAATATTTTAGATATTTACAAGTACAGAATTATGTAACATTCCTAGCTTTGAATCTTACAACCCCCCTGAACATCTTTATTATTGTATGACTTCTGAACTTGACATGAAGTGTCTCATTTCTAAACTTGACTCTAGAGTTCCTCCTACGCAATATTTAAAGATGTCTTGGGAAAAAGATTTGGGTATAGATATTTCTTGAAGATTCCTGGACTGAGGCCTTTCGGGGTATTAGGTCTTGCTCCATCAGCTCTAATTTTCAACTGATTTAATACAAAGTTGTGCATAGATTGCACTACTCTTGTACCAAATTACATTCTAAATATCCCTCTGTGTCGCCTTTGTGTATAAACTGCAATTCCAAAAAGAGTACATTGGCTCATTTATTCTGGTTCTGCCCATAAATATGTAAATTGGTATTTTGTTTCTACTCAAAGGTACTTAAGACTGATTTTCCACATGACCCCCTTGTTGCAATATTAGGCTGGGCCCCTTCTTTGGAGACTTGTTGCCTCAATCAATTCCAGACGATACAATTTGGGATGACAGAAGCAAAAAAGGTAATTTTGTTGATGTGGAACAAAGAGTTTGCACCTAAATTTGAGTTGTGGCTTACAGAGTTTTCCAGTGTGTTACATTTGGAAAAGATCAGATATGAAATTGCTGGTAAACCGAAAAGATTCTTACAGATTTGGAAGTCCTTTTTTGAATTTCTGGAAGGTGATCATTGAATTTAACATTCTGGACATATGATTTAAGAGGTGTGGTACTGTAGACTATATAGTATCTCGCAGGGTGCAATAATTCAGTCTTTATCTCCATAATTGGGAATAAACCAAGGAATCCAACCAAGGAATTCTGGGAAAGCTGCAAAGTTGCTAATCGTGTAAAAAAAAAAAAAAACTACTAGTTTAAACGAGAACAAGAAAATTACAGAAATAAAAACAAGCAAATCCTGGGGTGTGTTTTTCACATATTTATCGAAAAACTGAAAGATGAAACCTAAAAGAGATGTGAGATGTAAAGGTGCTTTTATGACATTTGTAAAGGGAGGATGAAAAAAAAAAAACAGATTCCCAGAGTAGAGGGTGGAGTTGACGAACAAGAAACTGTTATTCAAAAAAGAGTAGTTGGAGATGAAGGAATGTGTCCTGGCGGGGGAGGAGAGATACTTGCAGGTAAATAAAAGACAGGATGGAGTGGGAAAGGAAAGAGAGAGGATGATTGGCAGAGCCTGTGGTTTGGCTGTCCAGGAGCAATCCGCCAGGAATCGTGGGAGCAGGAGGAGTGCCAATAATTACCTGGAGTAGGAAAGACGGGAGTGAGAGATAAAAGCGAGTGAAAACACTCTTTCCGCCTGTTACCTGCATACACAGCTGAGCCCAGTGGATTAGTGCAGTCTCGTTTTTTGACACCACTCTCCTCCTTTTCCTTTCATCCTCTGATTGGCTGTAAAAGCACCAGCCAAAGGGGCTTACGGGGGGCTCAGTTTTTGTGTCCGCAATAAAATCAGAGATATCGAATGTCGTCCCAGCTGGGTGGCAGCGGTTTGCTTGTATTCGTCACCCAAGCCTGGCACAATCATGGCAATCAAAATGAGGGTTGACGAGGTTAATAGCGGAACAGGAGATTGAGTCCTTTAATCAGACTTTCAGAGTCATTTGAACCCCTGAAAGTTTTTCATCCCTCTTTTTAAGTTCATGGAAATCCCTGGAGAGGGAGCCGGGAAAGCGAACAACTGCAGCATAGTAATGACATTAAACTTTTTGTTTTTATAACACACTTGCTCGACGTGACCTTTCGTAGCAGTAAATGAGATCTGCAGCGCGATCGCACAGAAGGATCCAACAGTGAGCTCTGAAAACATGTTTGTTTATTTCATGTTGATTTCTGTGTTCTTTAGCAGGCATGCAGAGAGACAGACAAGAGATAGCCCTGGGTGCTTTACTGCCCTGTGTTTACACTGGCAGCTTTTGACAGGCTGTGCTCCAGCCAGCGGAAACTCTGTAATGTATGCCAGGTGTTCTGCTTCTCTCAAAATAATCATTTTCTTAATCAAAAAATCGTTTTCTTAATCAGCATTTAAGCAAAATATCTAAACATCCTAAAACAAGGTAAATGAAAGGACATGGTATATTAAGTCTTGTTTTTAATTTAATTTTTTTTATCCTGTTGGCAAATAGTTTAGCTTTTTTTAAGCATAAAACCTCATATTTTTTTTATTATTTCTCTAGGCCAATTCACACCGCTCAAACAAACGCCAACAAACACGTTTTTTGGGTTTTGTTGGATTGGTGTGTTGCCCCTGTCAGCAAATGTTGGTCAGGGTTTGTTTTCACCCGACTGAACATATTCAATCAGTGTTTGTTTGTGTCTGTTGGGGCAGTGTGAACATGAGTTGTTTTTCATAAAATTATAAATCCAACAGCCAACTTGTTTGTTGGTGTTTGTTGCCATTTGTCTGTGCGGTGTGAATTGGCCTTCTGAAAACAAGACTTGAAGGGATAGTTCACCCAAAAATGAATATTCTGTCATCATTTACTCACCCTCATATTGTGCGAGACCGTGTTTGACTTTCTTTCATCTGTGAAACAAAGATATTTTTGGATAATTACAGTTGAAACATTCTTCAAAATATCTTTTTTCATGTTCTGTAGAGGAGAGAAAGTCATGCAGGTTTGGAACAACATGAGAGTGAGTAAATTACGACAAAATATTCATTTGAGTGAAATAGTGTGTAAAGAAGACAACTTTGAGTAAGACAATTATTATTTGTATTATTTTATTTTACTTTTGCGTGTGTACCCACTGTAAAACATTTCCACGCATTTAAAGTACAATCAACTTGGTTGTACAAGTCATTTCAACTTAAATAATATTAAAAATCAAGTTGGATCTTGTATAATTTATAAAAAATGTGCAACTGCTTAACTTATGTAAGTTAAAGTAATGTAAAAACATAAATTGTCATGACTTACTGATCATATGTTTTTTTTTTTTTAACAGTACTTAACCATATTTTGGGGACAAATTTGTACTTAGAAATGAGCTAAACCTGACAGAAACTCCCAAAACCTCCTTTTGGGATGTCCTCATTTGTAAAGTAAATAATACATTTTTTTTTTATTATTATAAAAGTGCAGAATGTTTTCGGTTAGGGTTAGGTTATAGTATTAAATGTTCCCATTTAGTTAAGTAGACGTGTGTGTGTGGTCCTGGTAAACCCTATGTTATGGGGACAAGATGTCGCCAAAAAGATGACAAAACGAGAAATATATAAAATACTAAATAATGTTTTTTGAAAACATGTACAAATGCATAAAGTTTTCTGTGATTCTTGTGTTTAGGATTATGGTTAGTGTAATGTGATTGAGGTTAAGGGAGGTGAGTGTAATGGACGTAGGCCAGTATGAGCTGTGGGTGTAAACCTCACTCCCCTGATCTCAAGAGGTGTACTAGCGCACCCACCTCCCACGCCTGAGACCCCGGTTCGAATCCCGCTTAGAGTGGGTCGAGTAGGACCCGTTACATTTGGTGCCGTGGCCCGGATGGGAGTGAGGTTTAGAGAGGTGAGTGTAATGGACGTAGGCCAGTATGAGCTGTGTGTGTAAACCTCACTCCCCTGATCTCAAGAGGTGTGCTAGCGCACCAACCTCCCACGTCAGAGAACCCGGTTCGAATCCCGCTTGGAGTGGGTCGAGTAGGACCGGTTACATTTGGTGCCGTGACCCGGATGGGAGTGAGGTTTAGGGGGCGTAATGGACCTAGATCTAGGGTGTGGGTGTAAACCTCACTCCTTGGCCTCAAGAGGTGCACTAGCGGGTCGAGTAGGACCGGTTACCTGTAGGCATATGGGCACAGGCCATACCACCACCTATTGGCTTGAATATCTCCAGCAGAACTTTTAAAGAGAAGCTCTTGTCTGTTTGAGAATGATGAGAGCATCCCCATACATATGTACGACTGCTGCTCATGCAGAGCTTCTGAGGCCCGGGTCTTACAGTCGACCAACTGATGATCTGTAATGTCCTGCCTCTGCACTGCAGGCTGAGGTTGTTTCAGACTGAAGGGCTGAACCAGAGATGACCCAGGCTGTGGACAGACCAGATGTTGCAGGAATGTGTCAGACAACCAGCATGCCAAAGATAATGCTGGAAGCCTTGCTGTTCCAACTCTTGAACGTGTACGTCTCATAGAGCCAATCTACGTCTGCTCGGCAACAAGTTGCTTTAATTTTGTGCATGTGAAAGTTGCAGCAGGACGACGAATGTTCCCATAATTCAGTCAAAACCTATGAAAGACAATACTGCAGCTGATTATGTCATAACTGTTTTGAGAGACCACAATGGCCTGATAAGAATAATGGTCTTGTTTAATGAGATTTGTAACTCCTGCAATCTCTCAATTAGTAAAGAGGTCCTCTATTGAATGCAGAGATCCTCAAACCTCGTTTCCCAAATCAGACGCATCTCAACTCCACACCACTCCCCAACCCCCTGCGCGCCGTGGCCCACATCCCGTCCAAAGATTCGGGACACACAGCGGCCCCTTCCTCCCCCTCTGGACTGCCTTCCATTTCCCTTTTGATTGTGATTGACAGATTCTTTGTCCCATTGTACTGAGCTGTCGCCTCTGATGAAGACACACACACACACACACACACACAAACACACGCATGCATGCATAGGAAAGCACGATCTTGCATGCGCACCTTGGCCTTGTTGCGCCGGACTGAAAGGTCTGTCATCGCCAAGACGTGAACGCAGTTGTGCTATCTGTGCTGGGTAAGTTTCCAGTGGTTTAGGAACCAAGGACATGGTTGCGCAATGCCTGACGCAGGCCGGAGGAAACTTGCGCAGTCCGTCTGCAAGCTGCGCCGTGCTGAGGTGGTGTGGCTGAGCGGGACAGCTGGTGGGGGAGGCGAAAGGGATGCTCAATGTTGTCTGAAGTGGTTGTCATTAACACAGCTCCTCAGGGATGGGAACCAGGTCACATTCTCTCACTCCGCACAAAGCAGTGTGTGTGTGAGAGGGCTGGGGGTGCCGAGGGAGGGTGGCGGACGGGGACTAGGCCATGACCTCTTTATATCCATCAACATATCATTGGCCGGGTGTGCGCTGTCCAATCTGCAATGCGTCGGAATGTACTTATGTGTTCGATTTGCCCCTCTTGCTTTTGCGTTCTCTCTGCTCGCTGTCACAGTCTTTATATCTCCTGCATCTTTTGCTCTCACTTTGTCTCTTTCACTTTTTCCCATTTTGTGTTGGCCTTCCTTGCATAGTGACTAAGACAAATACCTTGGCTATGTAACTAAAACAGCGCACAGGGCTGGAGGGGGTCCGGTACTCTGTGTAATCATAAATAAAACATTTTCAGTACAGGCAACATGTGCTCAGGGTTATACACACAGTGTCAGGGATTTTAACAGCCTAATATTTGATCCTCAATACACACTAGTTGCATCCGAAATCGCATGATCTCCGAGTAGGTGCTTCTTTTGAATAAGTACTTACTTGGCAGCTATTAAAAAAGTAGGTTATATATAGTATAAATGTGTTCTGCACATACTACATTTGTCATGTTGTCATTGTCATGTGACCTACCAGCAGTTGCTTCTCTTCACTGCCATTCACAAATGGGATAGTAAAGTGTCTTTAGAGTGGTGCAGGTATGACATCACGTTATAGGCCAATGGACAGTTCGCATCACATTGGTTCCCTTGGAATCCCCTTTTAAATATAGCAAAAAGCAAGCTCTGTGAAAGACTGATACTTACACATTTTGTCCATCAAGATAAATATCACAGATGTAACAGATATAACACAACTTTTATGAATTTCGAAGCCTAAATGAAGTCGCCAGAAAAAGCTAAAGGTAGGCTATAATCAAACTACACCACGGTCCCACAAATTCAGCGTCACCATCAACTCTTTCAGTTTTTATTTTAAAACATTTTCTCAGAAAGTTTTAGTTAGAATAGTTTATAAGAGCACAATTATAAGCATAACGAGGCTGTAAAAGCGGACTTTACCTGTTCGCCGTGATGACGTTTAATCTCCCTGACAGCCTCTGTAGCCATTCAGCCACTTGTTAGTAGCCGACTTTTTCGAGACACGCAACAGCTTAAATAAATCACAAGTAAATACTGATGCATTTTATGTCGTAGAGTAAAACGTAAAATGTCTTGAACTTGTGTTCACCACAGACCTTATTTCAGCCATTTAACCAAAATCCTATTAAAAAAAAACATTGACTTCGGGACAATGAAACCAGAAGTGCTAAAATGCTAACTCACTTCTGCATTTTTGGCCTACAAAGTGATGTCATACCTGCACCACTCTATTGGATGCGCACTTCTGAATCCCGCCGGAAGTTGATGGTCATCCAAGTAATTTTTTTCTACTGTTTTATGAATACTGTGAATTCAGACATAATGTTTTTTGCCTACTTTATAGTAGTTTCTCAATCGGAAGGCTGCATCCTAGTAAGGCTGCATATCTAGACTGCCACGTCATCGTTGCCGTCCCATTTTGAAGGATCCTTGGAATGCGGCCTTCGTTTCTCAACCTCCATTTGTCGTCTTTCGTAGGAAGCATCAAATGTAAACGAATCAATCACCCACAATTCTTTACACACATTCCAATTCAATCACTTTATATTCAGTTAATATAAATATATTTAATATAAAGTGTTTATATTAAAGTAAATTTAATAGTATTTTTTGTACTTGCGGGGGCAGAAAACCTAATTACAAAGACATGCGCACTTACTAGACTGTCTCATTCTAGCGTTCGGTGCTGAGAGGAAGTCTAGCATAGGAGCCTTAGAAGGATTGGACTAGAAAGGACACAGATCTAACTAGGATACAGCTTCCCAAATGAGAAGCACCCATAGTAAAGACAGCACAGATCTCAGACTATTCCTCTGTGTGCTATTTCTTTACTCTGCTAGTGTACTGTCGCCCTCTGCTGGATAAAATGAGAATGCCTGGCAAGTCTGTCCTTGGCTAATGTTGAGTATCCTGAGGCCACAACAGTAATGTGGTTAAGGCAGTTCCACTCTGTTGACTGGTGTATTCAGTGTTTAGGTTTTTCTTAATTAAAGGAGCAGACTTAAGGTAAATCAATCTGGCACAAGAAAAAAGGTAACAGCAGTTTGAACAATAAAAGACGACAAGTGAAAACTACACTTTAATATGCTTCCAGCCTTGAGCAAAACGATCACATTACATCGTTATTTAGGTTCAAAATCAGCACATCTTTAAATAAAGCTTTAAGACCACCTAAATGTTCAAGTTAATTCAAATAATAAACAGACTTAGCTTATAAAAGGAGAGAAATAGATTTTAAACAGATAAGACATCAAAGACATTTCCATGTACGTCATTAGTACAAATAAAGGCAGCTATGTGATTATTTTTCACTTGATTGTGAACATGGTCTGTTCATTTTTACAGACTAAAATGCTTCGTAATTCACAATCATGGAATAGCATAACCTACCTACTCCTTTCAAACATCTGTTGCTAGCATTAATACAACAATACATGTGCATGTTTTGAAAATCCAAATCTGCCTTTTTTATAATGTGTTTTAATGTGGAATACTCATTTGAGGTATTGTATTCTCCTGCTTGTTGCACTGAGTTGTGTCCTATTCTGCTGTAAACTGAGGGAAGTGTGAGTGTGTGCGTCTCACTGCTGCCCCCCTCAGTCAGGAGAAATGGTGCGTCTGCGCAGACAGTTGCATGTCAGGCATTTGAGGATGCTCATGGTAATGTGCATAAGCGAGCCAAAGTTAAAGAGCAGGTTGTAAAAGGTGTGCACTGAAAGTCCTCCGGTCTCATCCGCGTATTTCATGGCCACAATGGGCGTGTAGAGGTTGTTGGTCAGATTCCGGAATCGAGGTCGGCTGGATTCAATCACTTTCTTGGTGCACTGGAACAGAAAATGACAAAAATGCATGGAGATTTAAAAGAATGCAAAGCTTTAATGGGCAGCGTAAGCAAATTGGAGCTAATCGTTTTCAATGCAATGAATTCATAGGGTTAATATGTGTGCAGTCAAACGGTGGCACATACTTTAGCGATGTCATCAGGTCTTTGTCCCAATGCCTCAAAGATATCGATGGATGATGGAATGTACACATCCTTGAAGTATCTGACAGTGTCTGCGTCTGCTCCAGGATATTCCATCTTGGCCACTTCTTGCATCATCTTGGTTTCAAACTCTGTATGCACTGGGCCTGGTTCGATCATAGACAGTCTGGGAGTACAGAGGGAATGTTACAGTACATTACAACTGAAGCACTCCTTAATGCCAACAAGATGGACTATAAGAAGCCTGTTTACTCCAAGTCTGATGAGTACAACAGTTGTTTTAGTGCCATGTTAAAAAAATGGATACATTTTCTAGAATAAAGTAATAATTTTGCGCATAAAGTACCCTGCTGACCAAGACAATATTCACATGCCTCTACATATTAGGCTGAGATATTTCCAATACTTCTGCTGTAATTATGACAAAGCCGCTTGATTTAAAACTTTTTTTATTAACAGAAACTGTAAGCATTGATATATTAAATTAATTAACTCCAACACTTTTTGTGATTCAACACTTTTTGTGTGTTCTTGGTTGAGAACTGCATTATTCTAACTTTAATGCTAAAGAGTTACCCTCAAAATGTTATGATTTCATTCTCAATTATTATTATTATTATTTTTTGCTGGGGAAACAAATCCGATTTCATCTTGGATCATTGCAATTTGATATTTCACTGATATTTTCATTGTTTTGGTTTTAAACCAAAGTCCCTTTCAAGTTCCAAGAGGTCCTATCTCTATATTTCCTTCGCAGCGGAGGTCTGCACAATACTTTTTTGAAAGCCATAGTGATTTGTAAAAGAAAAAATCCTAAACACTCAAAATAGTCATCAAATATGAGAATCCAGGGCCCCAAGAGCCAAAGCAGTGATGTCTTTTACCAATATAATTTTTACCAATATTTTTTTTAAACATTTTGACACCTATGTGTATGGCACAGAAGGTTCGTTTACATGTTAGTTTATCTCTTAAGAACAGTGTGGGCCATTTTTACATTTTGCTTCAACTAATAAACTACTAAAAACAATGAGCATAATCTATAATCAAAACTCTCATCATGAGCACACAAAGTTAACTAGTAATTTCAAAGTTTTTTGTCTTCCTTTGCCATCTCTAAATAATTATCTAAATTATAACAGTGTTTATTATGAAATGCTTTTAATATGCTTTTTAATAAGGCTAAATGTATGAGGAAAAAACAAACAAAACGTCTACAGGCGCCACACATTATCTTGTCACAAACCTGGTTTAGTCAAACGGTCTGAGTCATCTGTATGACAGATAACAATAATTGTATTTTCTGCGGGAAAATAGAGAGGAGAGAGAGATGCAACACGCATAGAGCAGAGAGGACTTGAATGAAGCTTGTTTGGCTCCAGATAAAAATATTAGAAGATGAAGCGTGAAAAATTGGTCCCATTTTATATTAAGTGGCTTTAAGCACTATGTACTTACATTGAAATTAATAATTTGAGACAATGGACTTATTGTGTACATACATGTTTTTACATTATACTTGTTTAAAAAATACCTGCATGTAATTACAGCTGTAATTAGTTAATATAATTACATTTGTAATTACACTGTTGAATCTTTCCTTACACCTGTCACTAGCCTTAGCCGTATCACACCTCAATAGCAGCAAAAGTGTTTTACAATACAACATGAACACAATAAGTACACTGTACTTATTTGTCAATGTAAGTAGGCTACATAGTACTTAAAGCCACTTAATATAAAGTGGGACCCTTTAAATTATAGAAACAGTAAAATGGCGCAATTATGTCTCGTAATCTGCATGGAACCAAGCCGGGGTCCGCAACCGAACTGTGGTTCGCCATTTGAATACCACTGCTTTAAAGGGAGCTTAACTTGCATGACTAAAATAGCTTCCCGAGAAATGACTTGCCTTAAAGGGATAGTTCAGCCAAAATGAAAATTTGCTGGTAATTTAATCACCCTCAGGCCAAAATGTATGTGACTTTTTTCTTTTTAGCTGAAAACGTGGTCCTTGGTAATTCATTTCGGTTTCAGCTAAAAATCCTCTTTACATTTCTACTAAACAAAAAAATACACCAACATCTTGGATGGCCTGAGGGTGAGTAAATTACCAGCAAATTTTCATTTTGGCTGAACTACCCCTTTAAGGCAAGTCATTTCACTCGGCGGCCATCTTTGAAACGTCTCTCGGGAAACTAATTTAGTCATGCAAGTGCAGCTCCTATCTCTTTGAATGGGGAAACACCAAATTCTCTAAAGCTGTCCACCAAACTTAAGATTAAATTTCATATTTGAAATCACCAATGCAATATGTCAACTGTGTCATACATTTTGTTTCTAAACACTCAAATCATGACAAAAAACTAAATTTTTCAGGCTGGACCATCTAATGTGCATGTGCAGTCATAAACCCAATTCACATAACACTGACAGACGGCAACGGACACTTCGTCGGGTTTTGTCGGATCAGTGTGCTGTTGACGTCTGTTGAAAAAGCTGAATCGGATTTAGAAAATCTGAAAAGTGACGAGCTGTAATCTGGAGACTGTCAGCTTTGGCCTGCTTCTGTCGGTGGAGTGTAAATTTGGCATATAAGCGCCCATCTCAGAACACTGACTTATGCAACTGGAGCTTCTGACTTTTTCCAATTGTCGATTGGCTCTTTAATTTAGAAGGCGGGACTTATTCCGTCATATTGCGCGTTGCACTTTCTCCCATTCATAGTAATATGAGTGCATTGCCTTTGCATACTTGTATCTAAAGTCTTTTGTTTTCTTCACGTTTTTAATGCAGAAAATTCAGACTTAATGTCAATAGGCCCTCAACCATAAGACTTCAAATCACTTACTTGACATTAAACTTCAGCAGCTGCACAGCCATACTCTCACAGAAGCCCTCTATGGCGAACTTAGAGGCCGTGTAAACATCATTGAAAACCACACCTGCAGATGAGTCCAATAGAGATATATTCAGTGATAATGTCATTGGTCTGCTGCCCTCCTAATGTGGCTCAAACCATGTGTGGCATTTCTTTCCGTCATAATGCTCTACAGCTAAGTGCATAACTCTGAATGGCTCTATTGTTGATCTGACTGTCAAGCATTCAGCTGTGTGACACAAAAGGGTTCAGTCAGGCTTGGTGTGTCCGTCTTACCCTGCAGGCCCATTACGCTGCTCATGACGATAATGTGGCCGTCTCGCCTCTTCTTCATGTCTGGCATGACCTCTTTTATCATGCGCACCGTTCCGAAGAAGTTGGTCTCAAACACATTCTTCATCTCATCCATACTGATGCTCTCCACAGGTCCCAGCAAACCCACTCCTGCATTATTAACTGGAAAATCAGACAGGAAACATGGGTGGTTATGGACTTGACTGGTCACTGAGGCACTAGGCCAGGTATTGATCTATTGTGAGCAGCACTTATTTAACATGTGCTTATTATAGTTTCTAGCAAACTCATGTCTCTGGTCATTGTAGTACTTAATCTGTTCAGATTGTGTAACGCCAATCCAAGCCTAAACCAAATCCTATTAAACTAAGTCTGGACTACTAAGTCTGTACAGTCAAATAGGATTTGGTGCATGTGTGTGTTTTTTTTTAGTACATTTATACAACAGGTGTTTTGTCAAGAATAGAGAGCCTAAGTCCGGTTGACCACCATGGGATCTTACTTCGGAAAAATATTGTATGGTAGTCAATGGCGCGAGACAACAAATATTTTGATCTCGTTTGAATTGTGCCCTGAATTACACATGATGTTTGTCAATTTAAAATATACATTTTAAAGTCAAGAAAGTCGCAGTTTGAGGCATAAGACTGTGAAAATACGTAATTACAGAGACTACAAACCCAAAAGGTGCACGTGTGACGTCATACCTTTTTGCTCAATGAATGAAGCTAACTTTACTGAAGCTAACGTCTGTCTGTTTCTATAGTCTTACGTTATAATTGTAACGTTACGCCGTCATGCCTGAGTGTTTTGTACCAGACTGCACACATACGAGCAACGGATCTTATGACGTACATAGTGCGAGACGAGAGATGTAGTTCATTGAGCGATTTTCACATAAAACTCACATAAATGTTTCTCTTCTGTTTTATGACAAACTGCGACTTTCTTGACTTTCATAATTATCTTTTAAATTGACAAACATCATATGTGTAATTCAGGGCACAGTTCAAACGGAATAAAAAGATAAGTTGTCTCTCGCCATTGACTACCATACATATTTTTTCCGAAGTAAGGTCCCATGAGCCGGAAGCGGAGGGGAGGGACTTAGGCTCTCTATAGCAACAGGTAGTGAACCCTTGTAAAAAAAGAAGTGTACTTAATTGTAATAGTGAATTTGTAGTGTACTTTAAATCTTAAAAGTATATCATATATCTTTAATATTTATAAACACTGTAATTGCAGATAATATAAAAATGAAACAATGAAATAAAAGGCCTCACATTCATGATATGTTTCTAAACACAAAGCACACTTTTGTAAAAAATGTCAAGTATTACTTTAAAGAACATTTTAGATCATTATGTTTTAATATTTTTTAGTCGTGCTTTAAAGAAGTACACTTATTTTGATGTGCTGACTAACATACTAAAGCACATGTAAAGTACTTGATTATAATTTTAACTCTAATGTGTTATTCAATATTACTTTTAAAGGTTATATATTATAATATAATTGATCATTACAAATGTGTAATTACAAATATATTTAAATACATGACATATAAGGTTCAATAGAAATGACATTTGAAGTATATTTTAGTTTACTGCTTGCTTGTACATTCGGCAATACACTTTAACCATATAGAAGTATAAATTACAACATGTGCTAAAGTAAAAAAAGCACTCTTAAGTTCAGCTAAATGCTAATAATATAAATTTAAACTATAATACACTTTTATTTATTTGCGATTAACACGTGCCCGAAAATATTACTCAAAATAACCACTCATTTTAAAAGTATGTTAAAGTGTACTTCTTTTGCACAAGGAAATGCTTGTCTTTATGGACACGTTTAGGATGTAAAAGACCACAAAGCATGTTAAATGATTCCCTTAGCAAACAGTTTGATGTTAGCAAGCCAAGGACAGTTGGCTTGCTAACTTGCACATATTTCCAGTAGACTTTTCGCTCTTTTCACAACCTCAAATCTGGTCCTGCTGCATATAACTTGCAGTTTGAACAGCCCATCTTAAAAAAATAAAAAATTGGATTTCCCCTGCGGTGTGAACAAAGCCAATGAGGTCAAAGGCATCCTGCACTCACTGAGAATGTCGATGTGGCGGTCCTTTACACTGTTAATACACTGCCTGACCGAGTCATCACTACACACATCCAGTGCCAGCAGTGTCAGGGTCTTGCCGTACGCGTCACCCGCTGCTTCCACCAGCTGGTCCTTCTTTTTCAGGTTTCTCATAGTGGCAATAACTTCAAGACAAGTGAAAGAGAACAAGCATATCATCGACAAAGCAGTAATCACTCAAAAGTTCAAGCCTAATATCTACAAGGGGTCTCACTGAGAGGTTTAGAAGCTTTGTTCTGAAATCAGCACAGGGGATTGCAGTTTGATTGAATTTGGTCCCTTTCATGATATATATGCTGACCCAAACAAAACACTCAGTGTAATCAGTGGTGTGTATTGCTTAATTAAACTGTGGCTGAAAGATAAGCTGAAGAGATTAACATTTTAATGCACTTTGCACTTTGAACGCATGAGGGACGCTGACCTAAATCAAGCGCCCATCCCAGATTTAATAATAAGCTCGCTGAACATTTTTCATCTGAAATAATCAGTTTTATCTTTATGAAAACATTATCCAGTCCACTCTAATGTCAGTGATCAGCTGTGCTGGCAAGTTCTACATGAAAAACAAAGCAATTATTATTTTATTTTTTTACCACCTTTCCATATTTTTGGTCGATATGATTCACTGTTCTTCATGGGTGGAATCTTCCTAACGCTAAACCTGAACAGTTCCTTGCAATTAAGAAATGTTTAGTTTTTTTGTTCTATTATTCAGCAAGGCTGTATTAAATTGATCAAAAATGACAGTAAAGGCTTTTGTAAAGACATTGTTTAAAAAATAATAATATTTCAAATAAGTGCTGTTCAGAGTGCTGTGCTGTGAACAGAATGATTTCATATCAGAATGATTTCTGAAGGATCATGTAAATCTGAAGACTGGAGTGATGATGCTAAAACATTCAGATTTGATCACAGAAATAAATTATATTTATTTTAAATTGTAATAATATTTCACAGTGTTACTGTTTTTACTGTATTTTTGATCAAGTAAGACTTTCAAAAAACGTTTAAAAAATCTGATCGACCCCAAACTTCTAAATGGTAGTATATATATATATATATATACAGTAGCCTACTGTGCAAAAGTCTTAGGCATGTTAATACCCCCCCCCCCCCCCCCCCCCCCGGTTATTTTTAAGTCAGTTATTTATATCTTTTGCTGTAGTGTGTCAGTAGGAAATATCAGTTTACATTTCCAAACATTCTTTTTGCTATTAATTGTAATAATCCAGTGAGATTTGTGTATGCTCAAGGAATCTGACAACAGCCGGTATGATCTGATCTCACCATCATCGAGTCCTTCTGTGATTACGTGAAGAAACAGAAAAAACTGAGACAGACTAAATCCAGAAGAACTGCGGGAATGTCTCCAAGATGCTTGAAGAAACCTTCCTTATATCTTGAAGATATAAATAACTGACTTAAAACCATTTTTAAAACCATTCCATTTAACATGCCTAAGACTTTTGCAATTGTAATTGCAAATTGTAGTGTATATATATATATATATATATTCTCATCTCTTTTCTAGCCTGTACTTCTCTGAACAATCGCTTTACTGTATTCCTCATTTGTAAGTCAAATAAAAGTGTCTGCTAAATGAATACAGACAATATTAAACTTCAACATTTACATCATAGGCTTACTTTTCGTCTTTGACAATGATATATATTAATTTGGCTGTCTCTTTCTCTGTGGCACTAGCACATCTTCAGTACTTTGAGGTTTGATTTGCTGATCAAATCCTGTCCGATTTACAGATAAGGTCAAGGAGCCTCCGTAGCTTTTTTAAAGCGTCATCCATTCAGTCTGTCAACAGACATCATCCCTGATCAGTCAAAGCCCAGCTGCTGTTGAAAAGTGCCAGTAAACATGCGGAGACCATAATGCATCTGTAGGGTGATGATGGAGAGACACAGCTGCTGGGAAATCTGCATTCCACTTGTATATAAAGAATAAGCTGTACTTGATGAGAGGAGAACTTCATTCTTACGACACACAAGGCATGTGGGGCCAAACTAGGCCACAACATAAATGTGTTTACGAGAACAACCGCCTCATTGTTAAAGCTGCTGTTTTAAGACTTGAGGCCGATTAAACATTCTTGAATGAGCCACCCTCAATTATAATTGGATTTTTTTTTTTTGGCTTCTTTGAAGTTGGCATATATCGCTGCTCCTCATTATAACCAGAACCAATTGGAAAAGGATTTTATTTTTCTTTCGGAAAAATCCACTGTTGCAATGCTCTTAGAATGGGAACAAAGTTAAAATGGAATTCATTTAAAAGATGAAAAAGAATGAAAGATGGTTTCCTTTTAACTTCTTCATTTCAACTTTCTTAAAAGCTTGACAACCCTTTCGTGTTGTAAAACAAGGGGTTAGTAGCAATACTGCAGGAAGTCCACCAATCTTAAAATACACTGCCCGGACAAAAAAAGTCGCTGTTTGGATTTAAAAAGGCTAATGCTTAAGAGACTGGATCATTATTGCAATGATTATTATGTTTCTAGCATGTTACTATATGTTTGGTATCAGTTATTCTAACCCCAATTGTTGAAGTGTTTTCTTTAACAACCATGGAAAACACATCACATTTATTTCCATCAAGAGGTGCATCAATTTTTGGTCAAGATCTTGTATTGACAATGCAAGAGTCCAGCACTCTGTAAAGTCTCCTCCAGCAAATCCCAAAGACTTCCAATGAATTTAAAGTCTAGACTCAGAGGTGCCAATTCATGTGTGAAAATGATTCTTCATGTTCCTCCCAACCATTATTACACAATTTGATCCTGATGAATCATTGTCATCCTGGAATATGGCCATGATGCGTCTTCCTACATGGTTGTTTAAGAAATGAAAAGCTAAACTTAAACCCATCAATTAGGGTTAAGAAACTATAACATGATAGAAACATAATAATCACTGCAATAATGATCCAATCATAGACTCTTAATCCTATTTTAAACCTATTTAAATCAAACAGCAACTTTTATTTTTTGTGTATTTAAAAATGTGTTGAAATCAAATCAAATCACAAATAAATTTATATATAAATTTAACTAAATCTAAAGAAGCGAAGTTTCATTGTCTTGCCCACATTAAATGCATTAAAATGTAATGTAATGACTCATCAATGTTTACAGTAAGCATCATAAGTATGTAAATACATTAAAGGGATAGTTCACCCAAAAATGAAAATACTGTTGTCATTTACTCACCCTCATGTTGTTCCAAACCTCTATGAGTTTACAAAAGAAGATATTTTGAAGAATGTTGGTTGATGGACCCCATTGACTTCCATAGAATGGAGAAAAAAATATATACTATGAAAGTCAATGGGGTCCATAAACTGTTTGGTTACCAACATTCTTCAAAATACCTTCTTTTTTTGTTCAGCAGAAGAAATAAATTCATACAGGTTTGGAACAACTTGAGGGTGAGTAAATAATGACATAATTTTTATTTTTTTAATGGAAACTATCCCTTTAATGTGCTACTATACACATGTCACTATAGGCCAGGCTTCATCTCTCAATCCACCAAGGGTCTGAAAAAGGTTGAAGACCCCCGGTGCAAACCATTTGATTGACATTAATGAGTCTCTAGATGTAGCCGAGTAGGAGATAACAAATGTCCAATGGTTTTGCCCTGCTCAGAGTGCAGATGAAGTCTTCAGAAGACCCTCGCTTTAGAGCCCTCAACTTGTACAGGTCTCAAACTTTGTCCCTCTCCCAACACTCATTCCAGTGTGTGAACTATTGGCGCATTAGACACGGCACTAAACCAGGGCAGCGGTCTACAATTCACAGCCATAAAGAGAGCTTTGTACTGGAGAAGTCACTTGAAAGAGAACTGGCAGTCTCTTTATGATCTCCGCCTGGCAAGCGGTATCCTCGCGGAGCCGTACCCTGGAAACTGCGCTTTCACATGATAATAAAGACCCTTCGGGCTCAACTAGAGAAAAGTGAATGTAGCCTATAATCTTGCGGTTCGGATGAACAGACAAACTAATGCGAAAATGTACAGCGCGTTATGTCATGAAAATACCCAACAGCTGCGTTTACAAAGTAAGACATAGGCTATCGGCTAGAAGCGTGTAAACTTCTAATATCTACAACTTCTGAAACACGTTTAAACGAAAACCCAAAACGTTCTATAGACGCGTGAACGCTGAATTAGAACGCAAATGAGCGCGTTTACCATGGTAACGCTTGTGTTCGTCTCTGGCCAGCAGCACGGCGATCCTCAGTCCGATCCCAGAGGAGCAGCCGGTGATCAGCACCACTTTCTGCTCGCCACCGCCACTCGCCATGGCAACTCCTGTCAGTCTCAGCTGGATCAGAGGACTTGAACAAACTTAAAGCGGATAACGCAACCCGGCGCTCATGTGAGCGGGTTATGCGGTCACATGGCAGACAGAAAATCGTTAACGCGCATCAGCGTTTACTGTACTGCTTTGAAAAACAAACAGATTAACGCAGTGAGATGCATCGCGGGCTGTGGGCGCAAAGGGGAGAGAGGTGTGTGTTTGGGGAGGGGACGGGGGTATGAGGCGAGGGAAAATAAATACACTCAATCAACAATCAATTACAAGTAAACAAGTTTAATTGAGTTAATGTTAAAAGTTAGTCTGTGTGAGCATGGTTTTAAAATGATGATTGTACAACAAAACATATATATATATATAAAACATATAAAAAAATCCTTAGGCCTATTATATTATAGCCTATAACACTTTATTTTAAGGTGACTTAGGCTACATGTACTTACTATAGTAGTAACAGTAAATTATGTAGGCCTATAATTATTGTAACTTATGGTAACACTTTATTTTAAGGTAGCGTAAGGCCTACTTACACGTTACTACATGTTCTTACTATAGAAATAATAGTAAATTATGCATAAATACAAGTAGCCTAACTAACCAAACCATAACCGTAACTCTATAGTAAGTACATGTAGTTAATTAATATTACTCAGTAGCCTACTTATTTGAGTAAGTACAGTACACTGTAACGTCACCTTAAAATAAAGTGTAACATTATATTAGGCTATATTATATTATATTATTATCCAGCAAACTTACTGGAGGTTTGGGAAATGGGTGGAGGGATATATTATATTCATATTTTTTGTTTGTTATGTATGGTTATAATTAAACTGAATTTGGTTTTGCTTTGTCATCCTCGACTTGTAAATGGTATAGGCTATCATTGCTGATTGTAGCTACTCGTGATTAATCAGTTTTTGAAGCATATTTGTTTGATATTGCACTCTAGTGGTCCATTTTGACGACTGTTTTGTTTTTAGTTTCATTTTAATTTGAATAATATCTAATAAGGAAAATATGACCATTAGCATTTTCCACACTCATATGAGTAAAGCTGCTTAGGAATTACACTGGTCTGTACTGCCACCTGCTGGTAAAGCTTAATACGACACATGCAGCTTTAATAACTTATAAAAAAAACTCTTAAAAACGACTAGAAATTGTTGGCCATAATTGAAGTGATGCCACAACTTAGGGACATAGTTTTAAAAAAGTATAGCTTAAGACTCTCCTTCAGTGTAAATATATTTTCACTCATTATATAATTTACTGCAAAGTCACCCTGAAATTAAAATTGACATGTCTTATTTTTATAGAATATTGCAGTTTCTTCTATAAACCATTTTTTCCATGCACGTCATAATTTTTTTTTTTTTTTAATTCATGTGCTCTCGAAATCTTTAATCAAAATAACTCCCCCTCCCTCTTGCAGCTCATCTCTTCTTTTCTCTTCTCTTTGACGAGGGCGGGACAACCTGTCACTCACATGACATACACCAATAGCAAACAACAATCATCCAATCAATTCACCATGGACAAAATCAAGTCCCTCTCTACATTTTTCTTTTTCAAGAAGCCTTTTCACTCACGTCACAATAGGGAAGAACAGACTATCGCAACTTCTGTTGCGTGCCGACTTTAACTCCACGCAGAAGCTGCTTTATACTCTGTTGATCCTGAATATTCGGTGAGAGTGAAATCAGTCTATAAGTCTTTAGGAAATACATCTGGTCTAAAGTCTTGGATGTTTTGGCAGCTCATAGGCAGTAATGATGAATAGGCTTCAGGGTAGAGCGCTCCCTTACCAGACTGTGAGGATCCTCTTGTATTATTATCCATGACATATGATGTCATCCCAAACCGTTTATATATTTATGTATACAGTACTGTGCAAAAGTCTTAGGCACATTAGTATTTTCACCCAAAAAATGGCTGTAGTGTGTCGGTAGGAAATATCGGTTTACATTTCCAAACATTCAGTTTGCCATTAATTGTAATAATCCAGTGAGATTTTTGTATGCACAAGGAGTCTGACAGCAGCCGGTGCTCCACACGGAGATCTGATCTCACTATCATCGAGTCTGTCTGTGAAGAAACAGGAAAAACTGAGACAGAATAAATCAAGAAGAACTGTGGCTACGTCTCCAAGACACTTGAAAAAACCTGCCTCCAAAGTTTGTGAGGATGCTTTCAAAAATAATGTCAAAATAGATTTTATTTGTCAATTAACTTCCATTAACATTTATTTAATACAATATTTGATGTGACCACCCTTTTTGTCTAAACCAGCTTTTGTCCAGGTACACTTACACATAGTTTTTCAGGTAGCTTTTGATAGTAGGTTTCTTCAAAATGTCTTCTTGATATATTTAAATACTCACTAACATGCCTAAGACTTTTGCTCAGCACTGTATATTTTAAAGGGGGGCATGCATTAATCTTTTTAATGTCAATGTATGAACAGCTTGTAACGAAACTTAAAAAACGGGACCTTCCTTAACTTCCTAGGTTGTCTATGAAAGCCTGTAGTCTGATTTGTACTTCTTCTGTACTCTGTGTCATTTAAGAAAGATGAATTCAAACTGTAGACTCTCATAGCCAGATCTATATAGTTTATAGTCTTAAATATACTTTATACCTTATCTAACTATCACAACAGTGTAATTTTACCTGTAAAATTACCATATAACTGTGTAATTTTAATTACCTTATTTGTCGACATGATGCTGGTGAATTGCAGAGCTCGTGCATCACTATCAGATGCTTTCTTAACTGATGTTTTCTCACTGTAATATTTATTGTGCGTAATCTTTTTTTTTTTTTTTTTTTTTTTAAGAAAGTGCGCAGCTGCAGCACATATTTACACACAGTATCATGTCCAGTCTCT